>NC_054476.1:33577387-33888220 GCF_017639515.1 Carcharodon carcharias | reverse complement strand
CATCCCACATACTGGCCCATCAGTGGTACATTGCACCCAAGCGCTCAGCCAAGCCGCACTGTCATGTGGTTTCACTTCAATAGCCATGCGGTCCTGAGGGTGATCACCCATTCACATGCCTGGCCTAACTGGCCACTCGCACAGGTGCATTGTTTGATGATCCCATGAGAGACCCATTTCATTCCATTCTATGCAACCATTCCATTGATCCTGGCATATTGGAGCACATCATTGACCCTTTTCCCTCACTGAACCCAGGATCATTGGTGAAACCCATAGTTGCTCACTTCCTCTGCGCTCTCTGTCCAAGCTGCCTTGGTCAGACAGGAGGGTCTTCTGTTGCCATCTGTGGGATGGAGCACATCCTGCCATTCCCTAATGGCCTGGAGGAGAATCAGCAGGGAGGCATCTCGAACCCATGGGTCCGGTCTCTGTCTTGGCTCACAGATATCTCCACAGTGCAGTTGAAAGGGCTTGGACGTGAAAGGGGTTGGGGAGTGTATGGCAGGGTGGTGTGGTGTGGCAGGTGGTGTCAGGAGGCCTGGACACTAAAGAGTAATAAGAGGGAAGATGTCATGAGGTGAAAGGTTTGAAGGAGGCTGAGGGTGATGATGGGCTGCAACAAAAAATGGACCAGCGTACTGAACGAAAGGAGGTGCACATGAAAATTGTGGCCTTCATGCAGAGCCTCTCTGTTTATTCAGGTGATTCTTTTATAGCCAGCCCGAACCTGCTGAATCGTCACCTGATGGTGGGACCCACCAATGAATACTCACCTTCATCATGTAATCACACATGTATCACATACCCACCACTGGCCATTCAAATTTTCATTTGAATTGCTTGTGCGCGGACTCCTGACACACAAATAGAAGCGGTGCCCAATCCCAGTTCCACCGTGGGGGCCTGTGCACTTCTTACTAACTTCCACCCTTTGTACTGGAGATTCAGGTTGATGAAAAGTTTAAGCAGAATGGAGGCTGAGAATCCAGGGTAGAGAGCACTGGTTAATCCTTAAGGCGACACAAGAGGCACAGGCTTTTGGCAGCACTGAGGGAGTGCTATGAATGTGGAAGGAAATTTTCTTAACAAAGGACCAATGGAGGGGGCTCATGTGGAGACTAAACACTGGCATAAACAAGTAGGGCCTGTTTCTGAGCTGTAAATTCTATGTAATTCTCTGTAATTCTTTGGCATTTTAATTAGAGCATCTGTTTCAATTTGTAAAGGAGTATTCGTTTGTTTTTATTTTTGCCCAGAATGGAAAAAAACAAATTGGTAGGCGATGTCTAATTAGCCTTATTGTTTGCAACATCTGTCATTTTTTTAATAACTTGTCAACTTGCTTAACTTTTCTTTCATAATTTAGGTTGAATTAGCCATTATTTATGGCTGCAGTTACAGTACAATTGTCATGTTAGAGTAAAGAAGATATTGTTTTGTATTGATACCAAAGCTACAAAGGGTAATTTTCCCATTTAGTACCCTTGCAAGAAATCACGCCCTCTGGGACAAAATTCAGACATGTCGGTGTTTTCAATGGTTGGAAAGAATGGCATGAAGGAGTAAAACTTATAGTTCAAAGAGCATAGCAACAGGGAGAGGCCATTAGGCTCTCGAGCCTGTTCTGCCTTCAGTTAAATCACAGCCGATCTGTACCCCAACTCCCTTTGCTCCATTTCCCCAATACCCTTACCCAATGAAAATTAACTAATCACAATTGGAAATTTTAATTGAGCCCTGGCAGCCACAGCCTTTTGGGTAAACAGTTTAGGATTCCACTACCCTTTGCATGAAAAAGTGCTTCCTGATTTCACTCCCCAATGGCCCAGGTCTAATATTAACCTTATGAAAGGTTGGCACTTGGTAATGGTGGATAATGGGGCATCTGATGATGGTTTTCAAAATGATGGAAAACAATGATTGTCCTTTCTCTGAATCCTTTTACTTTGAGTTATATTGAGATTATGGCACAGAAACAGGCCCTTTGGCCTCACTAGTCGATGCGTTACACAAACGTCTTCCCAGTCTACTTCATCTTACCCTCTCAAGCATACCTTTTTATCCTTTCTCCCTCATGTGTTTATTTTGCTTCCCCTTAAATGCATCTACACTTTTCACCTCAAATACTTGCTGTAATGAGTTCTACACTCTCACCATTTTCCGGGTAAAGAGGTTTTTTCCCAGAATCCCCTATTGCTTTTATTAGTGACCCGTATATTTATGACCTGTAGTTTTGGCTCTTCCATAAGTGGAGACATTTTCTTGATACCTACCCTAGCAAATAGACAGATCTAAGTGATCCATAACCAATGGATCAGATCAAAACTCTGCAGTCCTGATGCATCCAGTCATGAATGGTGGTGGACAAATAAATAACTAACCGGAGAAGGAGGCTCCACAAATATCCCGACCCTAAATTATGGGAGAGCCCAGCACATTAGTGCAAAAGACAAAGCTGTGATATTTGCCACCACCTTCATCCAGAAGTGCCAAGCGGATTATCCATTTCGGCCTCTTCTTAAGATCCTCAGCATCATATATTCTAGTCTTCAGCCCAATCACTCCACAGAATGTCAAGAAATGGCTGATGGTACTGGAGAAAGCAAAGGCTATGGGCCCTGACAACATCCCGGTTGTACTGAAGACTTGTGCTCCAGAACTAGCTGCGCCCCTAGCTAAGCTGTTCCAGTACAGCTACAACACCGGCATCTACCTGACAATGTGGAAAACGTGGTGTGGGGGGAGGGTGTGGGAACAAATGCTGGCCTTGTCAGCAATACCCGCATCCCATGAAAGAATCTGTTTTCTGTTCCATTCTTCTGGAAATGAAACTAATTCATTGTTTGAATTTGTTATATGAGCATAGCAGTAGGAGTGGGCCATTCAGCCCCTCGAGCCTTCTCCACTATTCAACTAGATCATGTCCAATCACCTACCTCAATGCCATTTTCCTGCACTATCCCCTTAACCCTTGATGTCATTAGTACCTAGACATTTATCGATTTCTGTCTTGAACATACTCAATGATTGAGCTTTCATAACCCTCTGGAGTAGAATTCTAAAGATTGCCACCCCATGGGTGAAGAAATTCTTCCTCATTTCATTTCTAAATGGCTTACCCCTTATTCTGAGACTGTGTCCCCTGGCTCTAGATCCCCCAGGCAGGAGAAACACCCTTTCCACGTCCACCCTGTCTAACCCTTTTAGAATTTTGTAGCTTTTAATGAGATCACCTCTCATTCCACTAAACTCTAGAGAATACAGGCCCAGTATCTTCAAACTCTCCCAACAGGACAGTACTGTTTTCCCAGGAATTAGTTTGGTGAACCTCTGCTGCACTCCTGTGGTCTTGTTGTAAGAGCATACGAAACAGTAGTAGGAGTAGGCCATTCAGTCCTTCGAGCCCACTCCACCATTCAATGAGACCATGGCTGATCTTCCACCTCAACACCATTTTCCTGCCCTATCCCTGTATCGATCTCAGCCTTCATCATCCTCAGTGACTGACCCTCCACAGCCCTCTGGGGCAGAGAGTTTCAAAGATTCACCATCCTCTGAATGAAGAAATTCCTCCTCATCTCAGTACTTGATGGCCTGCCCCTTATTCTGAGACTGTGTCCCCTGGTTCTAGACACCACAGCCAGGGGAAACATCCTTTCTTCATCTATCCTGTCGAGCCCTGTAAGACTTTTGTATGTTTGAATGAGATCACCTCTCAGTCCTCTAACCTCCAGAGAATAAAGGCCCAGTCTATTTAATCGTTCCTCATAGAACAATCCATCCATCCCAGGAATTAATTTAGTGAACCTTTGGTGTATTCCGTCAATGACAAGTATATCTTTCCTTAGGTAAGGAGGCCAAAACTGCACACAACACTCGTGGTACAGTCGCACCAAGACTCTATATAATTTCAATAAGACAGCTTTACTCCTATACACAAATCCTCTCGCAATAAAGACCAGCATACTATTTGCCTTCTTAATTGCTTATCGTCTTCTTAACCTCCATTGTTATTTTTAATAATTTGTGATCAGAACCGTTAGATCCCATTGCTCCTCTGCTCCATTTAGAATAATTTTTTCCAAGGAATTTGTGCCCTCCTTATTCCTCCTCCCAAAAAAGCACTAGCTCAGACCTGTCTATGTTGGAATTTATTCTGTAAATGCCAAATCATTTCAGAGAAAATTAAAATGCATGGACTTGGGTAGTCAGAGGCCAGGATTTTGCCCTTGTTGGGTGGGCTCTGCGGGGGCGAGTGAAAGCGAGCAGGAAGCCGACCACTGCCCGCAATCTGGTCATGACCATGATTTCACCCTGCCTCTTGAGTCAAAATGTTGTGGGTTCAAGACCTACTCCAGGACCTGAGGATAACACTGAAGCTCCAGTGCAGTACTAAGGGAGTGCTGCTCTAGCTGAGGTGCCTTCCTTCAGATGAGACATTAAACCAAGGCCTTGTTTGCTCCCTGTCAAGTGAATGTAAAGGATGCCATGGCATTATTTCAAAGAAGAGCAGGGGAGTTACCTCCCAGTGTCCTGACCAATATTTGTCCCTCAATCAACATCACATAAAAACAGATCATTATCATATTGTTGTTTATGTGAAATTGCTATGTGTAAATTAGCTGTTGCGTTTCCTATATTACAGCAGTAGCTATACTTCAAAAGCACTAACTGACCGTAAAGTGCTTTGGGAAGTCCAATGGTGCAAATCTTTCTTTTTCCGCAGCATTTCCTCAGTACTGCACTAAAGTGTCAGCCAAGTTCTGTTCAACCAGGTGGGCCATCACCACCTTCTCAAGAGCAGCTGGGGGATGGGAAATAAAAACTGGGCTTGCCAGCAACACCTGCACCTCATTAATAAATGATAAAAATAAATTCCTGGCTTGGGGCTTAAGCGTATAACCTATCTGACTGAATGCACTATCTCATGCTTGAAAGAGGTTTTGAAGTGCTCGAAATGTATCCCCAGGGTAAGGTAGAGAACAACTTTTGTATTTACTGTGAATGGCTGGCGGAAAAGATCATTGAAAATCTGACATCAATTAGCTTAATTTTGGAAATAGGGCTGAATAAACACTTTGGGTAAATGACTAAAATGGTATAGTAGAGGGAAGGGCATTTAAATATCAGCAAATAACATACTGTCCATATTCACAATTAAACTAAATCTTCAAATGATTTTGGAAGTATGTCTAAGCAATTAACAAACTATGTCCTCACTAATTGTCATGAAGCCCTTATACATTCATAGGATGGAGGTGGCACTGGCTAGGTTGGCATTTATTGCCCATCTCTAATTGCCCTTGAGAAGGTGGTGGTGGGCAGCCTTCTTGAACCATTACAGTTCACTGGGTGTAGGCAGATCCACAGTGCTGTTAGGGAGTGAGTTCTATGATTTTGACCCAGGGATAATGAAAGAACAGCAATATAGTTACACTTCAGGATGGTGTGTAACTTGGAGGATAGATTGAGGGTGGTGGTGTTCCCATATGTTTCCCTATTAATCTGCCAGGATCTTATTATTAGCAAAAACAATACAAGGCATTATTGATAGCAAAGCTACTGAACCTGGATGCTTGTTTTATGAAGTATCTGGGCAGATAGAGTGAGAACCAGTGAACCACAGAAAGGTTAAGGTGCAGAAAGAAGCCATTCAGCCCATTGTGTCTGCGCCGGCTAAAAAAGAGAGAGAAGAAAATAAACTAGCTGTTCATTTTAATGTCACTTTCTGGCACTTGGTCCATAGCCTTGCAGGTTACAGCACTTCAGATGCAGATCCAGGTACATTTTTAATGAGTTGAGCATTTCAACCTCCACCGCCAAGTCAGGCTATGAATTCCAGATACCCTCCACCTTCTGGGTGAAATGATTTTTCCTCATGTCTCCTCTAATTCTTCTAACAATCACCTTAAATCCATGCCCCCTGGTAATTGACTCCTCAGCTAGTGGAAACAGATCTTTTCTGTCTATCCTATCTGAGACCCTCATAATTTTGTACACCTCAATTAGGTCACTCCTCAGCCTCCTCTGTTCTAAGGAAAACAACCCTGGCCTATCCAATCTCTCCTCGTAGTTGCAATTATCAAGTCTTGGCAACATTCTTGTAAATCTTCTCTATAGCGTCTCCAGAGCAATTATGTCCTTCTTGTGATGTGGGGACCAGAACTGTACACAAAACTCCAGCTGTGGCTAACCAGCATTTTATACAGTTTCAGCATTACATCCCTGCTTTTGTATTCAATACCTGGTCCAATAAAGGAAAGCATTCTGTATGGTTTCTTTACCACCTTATCCACCTTCCAGTCACCCTCAGGGACCTGTGGACATGTAGTCCAACATCTCCCGCTTCATCTACCCCTCTCAATTCCCCTTCTGTTTATTTAGTGTTTCCTATTTCCTTGCTATGTTTCAGCCCCTCACCCACCACCACCACCAAATGCTTATCCGGATTGAATTCCATTTGTCACTTTTCCACCCATTCAACCAAATCATTGATATAATTCTGGAAACAACAGTTACCCTCTTCACTATCAGCTAAACAGCCAATTTTTGTGTCATCTACAAATTTCCTGATCATGGCCCCTACATTTGGTCCAAATCATTAATACATACAACAAACAGCAAGGGCCTCAACACTGTGGAACACCACTGGAAACTGTTTTAATTCGCAAAAACATCCATCAACCATTGTTTCCTGTCACTGAGCCAATTTTGGATCCAACTCACCACATTCCCCTGTATCCCATGGGATCCCACTTTACTGACCAGTCTGCCATCTGGAGCCTTGTAAAATGCTTTATTAAAATTCATGTTGACAACATCACACTGCACTACTCTCATCAATCCTCCTTGTTATTTCCTCAAAAAAAATTGATTAAGTTAGTAAGACATGATCTTCCCCTAACAAAAGCATGCTGACTATCCTTGATCAATCTGTGCCTTACTAAGTGATAGATTATCATGTCTCTCGGAATTGATTCCAATAATTTGCCCACAACCAAAGTCAGACTGACCGGCCAATAATTTTCTGGCCTATCCCTCGCACCCTTTTTGACTAATGGTACAATGTTCGCAGACCTCCAATCCTCTGGTACCTCGCCTGTGCCAACTGAGAATTGTAAAATGATCCTCAGAGCATCCATTATTTCCTCCCCAGCCTCCGTTAACAGCCTGGGATACAATCCATCCTGTCCTGGTGATTTACCCACCTTCAAGGATGTCAGTCCCTCCGGTACTTCCTCTCTCATTCTGTTTATTGTATCTAATGTTTCACAATGCTCTTCTTTAACTAGAATGTCTGCATCATCCCTCTCCTTTGTGGAGACAGAGACAAAGTACTCATTGAGAACCTTGCCCACATTTTCAGCATCAACACATAAGTTGCCATGTACATCTCTGATAGGCCCTACCCTTTCCTTACTTATTCCATTGCTCTTAAAGAACCAGTGAACATCTTTGGATTTTCTTTGATTTTACCTGCCAATATTTTCCGTATCATCTCTTTGCTTTCCTAATTTCCTTTTTTACTTCACTCCTGTACTTTCTATACTTCGTTAACTTTCTACAGTATTAAACTTTTTGTGACTGTCACAAGCTTTCTTTCCTGCCTTATGCTTACCCTGTATGTTTCTGGATAACTTGGGATCTCTAGATTTGGTAATACCACCCTTTTTCTTTGTAGGGACATGTCTACAATGCACCTCTCACTTTTGATTGCCTCCCACTGGTTTGACCTGTTTTCCCTTCTAATAGCTGTTCACTTCCACCAGTTCACTTCTCAGCTTTGTAAAATGTGTCTTCCCCCAATTTAGAACTTTTACTCCTGTTCTATCTTTGTCCTTAGCCATAATGATCCTAATCTAATTGTATTATGGTCACTATCTCCAAATTGGTCCCCCCACTGCTACTTCATCCTCTTGCCCATCTTCATTTACTAAGACTAAATCTCATTGTGCTTGTTATGTGCTGGCTTAAAAAGTTCTATTGAATGCAGTTCAAGAATTTTGTGCCATCTGTGCCTTTCACATTGTTCATATTCTAATTGATAATAGGATAGTTGAAGTCTCCAACTATTACTGCCCTATTGTTTTTGCACTCAGCAATCTGCCTACAAGGTCCTTTGAGGAGTGTATCGATGACAGAAATGCAGTGGACATTGTGTATATGGACTTTCATAAAGCACTTGATCAGGTGCCAGATAAGAGGCTGGTTGATGAGATTAAGGCACATGGTCTTAAAGAGAATGTGAAATTTTCTTCTTCACTCTCAGGATGTGGGCATTGCTGGCAAGTGTCTATCCCTAGATTCCTGAGAAAGTGGTGATCATGGGCCTTCTTCCTTGAACCAATGTGGTTTGATGCAACTTTAATGAGGCTTTAGCTTGTTCTATGCCAATTTAACTGAAATGGTTGAATTTTTCCATTGCTGGTCACGTTACTGGCTCTGCAGTCAAAAAATTCTCCATTAGTAGTGGAGTGCTCTCTGTTTGCTATCCATGGTGTGGTGGTTATGTCATCCAGACAATGTGAGTTCAGATCCCACAGTGGCAGTTTAAGAATTTAGGATTTTATTTAATAGAGGCAGTGGGGTCTCACCTGCACTGCCTCTTTTAGGGAAGGCCTGCCACATTAAATGCTACTCAGGATCAAGGACCACTTGTCAAGAGATGTCGGCTAATCAGAGGCTGGAAGCTCTATTGAACAGCAGCTCTACCGGGGAGGTGGTAGCTACTGCTGTACAACACCCACCTGAGGCCTAGGATTATCACTGGCCACAGGTGAGTAATGGCAGCAGGGGTGTTGTGAGATCACGGGGTGGGGGCCGCAGGGAAGTGGGGAGAGGATGGAGGAAGTTCAGCAGCAAGGGCAGGAGGGCAGCCCACAGTGGCCCACTTCCTGACGTCAGGTCCCTCAAACAGGCACTGAATGCCTTTGAATGAGTGCCCCTCACCTCCCGGGAGCCCTTACATAGGTTTGCTTGTTGTGCCTTTTCCATGATGAGCCTGCTGCCTGCTGCTGAGTTATTGGAATTCATTCCCTAATTAAAGGTTTCATTTGGCAGTAGGACACCCACGGCCTGGTAAGTTATCTGGTCTGTTATGTTACCTTCCAGGTAGTGAGGTTGTAAACTATTCTCAGTGTGTTCTGTGAGCCAAGGCAGTTGAAGGCATGGACGCCAATGGTGAATCGATAAAAAATGGGATTTGCAAGAAGCCAGAATTGGAGAAGTGCAGATTTCACACAGGGTTGTTGGCTGAGGCAAGTTATAGAAACAGGGAGGAAATCAGGCCATGATGGGATTTGAAAACAAGGATGAGAATCTTAAAATTGAGATGTTGCCCCACCAGGAGCCAATGTAGGTCATTGAGAAAAGTGATGATGGGGGATGGGTGAACCGGATTTGCTGCTACTTTGAAGACAGGTAGCAAAGTTTTGGATGAGCTCAAGTTGGAGGGTAGAATGTGGGAAGCCAGCCAGGATTATAATAGAATAGTCTAGCCTAGGGGTATGAGGGCTATTGCAGCAGCTGAGCTGAGGCAGGGCAGGGACGCACAATGATTCAGAGTTATAAATAGGCAATACAAAATGACAAAGACATATTTACTGATGTGGAAATGTCTTCTATTTTGATAATTAGCCCAGGTTCATAAACTCTCTCCATGTCCCTCAGGAAACAAATGGGGTACAATTCCGTCTTTACAACCTGATGAACAGGCAAAAGATGACAATCTCTTGTGACCATCTTCACCCAATAATTTGTTCTCAACCTAATGGCAATGTAGCTTAGGCAGCTGCTTTTAAAAAATAAAGAACTTGCATTTCTGTAGTGCCTTTCACCATCTCAGGAGGTCCTAGAGCATTTAACAGCCAATTAACTGGTTTTGAAGTGTTGGTCACAGTTGCAATTAAGGAAATGCAGCAGCCAGTTTGCACACTACAAACTCCCAAGAAATAGCATATCCAGATATTTTGTGTTGGTTGAGGGATAAATGTTGGTTTAGGATACCGGAAGGAACTCCCCTGATCTTCTTTGAAAATAAGAGGCCTCCCCTTGACTGTAGTTGCTTCACATTAGCTCTGCTGGTGTTTCCCTACTAAAAGCTCAGACTAGTTGGCTAGAGACTACCAGTCCTTCTTTGTTCCTTCTCTCTGGAGTATCAGGAATGTCACTTCATTCAGGATTGCAGTCCTCTGTTCCAAAACCAAGGTTAAATGCAAAAAGAAGATATACCCTTAAAAAGTGTGTGTTACTTTGGAAAAAGAGTGGCCTGGGCCCTTACCAACAAGCATCACTGAATCAAACCAAATGAACTGTTCATTCCTCTCATAACTGTATGTATGATCTCAGCCATGAGAAAACTGCTGGACCGATGCCTCACTTGCATGAAGCAGTTAGAGACATTTTTCAAAGATGCCAAGAAGTGCAATAAGGTAGAAGTCATGCTTCAGCTAAACAAAACTCTGGTTAGACCATCCATGGAGTTCTTTGAGCAGTTCTGGCCACCACAGTTATGAGGAAAGATTGGAGAGATTGGATAGACTGGGATTATTTTCCCTGGAGCAGAGGAGATTGAGGGGAGACATGATTGCGGTATATAAAATTATGAGGGGCATAGATAGGATAGACAGGAAGGAACTTTTCCCCTTGGTGGAGGGATCAATAACCAGGGGGCATAGATTAAGGTAAGGGGCAGGAGGTTTAGAGGGGATGTAAGGAAGAATTTTTTCACCCAGAGGGTGATGGGAATCTGGAACTCACTGCCTGAAAGGGTGGTAGAGGCAGAAACCCTCATAACATTTAAGAAGTATTTGGATGTGCACTTGCGATGCCATGGCATACAAGGCTATGGGCCTAGTGCTGGAAAATGGGATTAGAGTAGTTAGGTACTTATTTGACTGGCGCAGACTCAATGGGTTGAACAGCCTTTTTCTGTGCTGTAGGCCTCTATGACCCTATGACTCTATGATACACCTTAGAAAGGATATATTGACCTTGGAGGGAGTGCAGCATAGATTTACCAGAACGTTACCTGGAAACCAAAGGTTAGAAAGAGAAATTTCACCATCTAATGCTGTTGTTCTTGGAATTTAGATGTTAGATGTTAATGAGTGATTTGGTCAAAGCTTTCAAGATATTAAGGAGAACATGCAGTGTGGATTGGGAGAAATTATTTCTACTGGTTGGAGTGCACAGGACTAAGGGGCAGAGACTAAAAGTCAGAACCAGACTTTTCAATGAAACTCTTCTACACACAAAGGGTGGTAGAAGTTTGGATCTGTGTTTCCACAAGTGACAACTGATTCTAAATCAATTGTTAATTTTGAAACTGAACTTGATAGGTTTTTGTTAGCCAAAGGTATTGAAGGATATAAGGTGAAGTTGGGCATATGGAGTTAGGTCACAAAGCGGCCATGGCCTCATTGAATCTTGGAACATGTTCAAGGGGCTAAATGGCCTCCTCCTGTTCCAATGTACTTATGCATAATAAATATAGACAGGAACAACTGGGCATGAAGACTGAGCACTGATTACTGAGCTGCAGTTGCATAATTATTCAGTCAGTTTATGAGGAGGTTTTCATTTGTTCTGTGCCTGTTTAACCAAAATGGATAAGCCCTTCCATTGCTCTTAAAGTAAAAGAAACCTCGTTACTCTTAGATTAGAAAATAAATACAAGACAACTTTTTCTTTCTGGTCTGGTTCTCTCTTCATGACTCTCACCTTCAAATCTGCCTTCATTATCCCACTCCTTAAAAATCCACCCTTGATCCACTCTGTCCTTACAAACTATTGCCCAGCTTCAACCACTCATTCCTTTCCAAACTCCTTGAAAACATTGTGACCTCCAAATCTGTACCTATATTTCCCTCAAATTCATCTTTGCATCGCTCCAATCTCATTTCTTCCCTGCCACAATTCCAAAATGGCCCTAATCAAAGACACACATTGAAGTCACTGTATCCCGATTGAACTAGCCCTTCTCATCCCTTTTGGCCTGCCTGCAGCCTTTGACATGACTCTCCACTTTTGCCCAGCTGGGTGGAACTGCACTCGCCTGGTTCCATTAATTTCAAGACAGTTGTAGCCAGTGAATCTCCTGCAGTGTTTTCTCTTCCTGTTCCCACACTGTTATGGCAGGAAACCCACAAGAATCTATCCCATTTTACACCGCTGTGCTGCCCCTTGGTAACATTACCCAACAATCAGTCAGCTTTTGCATAGAAGCTGATGACACCCAGCTTTAACTCACCACCCATTTCTCAGCCCCTCCAAAGTCTCTGATTTGTTTTCTGCTTGGCAGACATCCAGTATTGGATACACAAAAGATTCCTGCAATTAAATATTTGGAAGACAAATCCTGCCAGAAACTCCATTCCCTTGCTACCTACTCGCCCTTCTCTCTGACATCTGTCAGAAGTTGAACAAGATTATACGCAATCTTGGCATACTATTTGACCACACCCCACTGCCCCCCCTCCCCACCACCACCATCACCACCATCACCACCATCACCACCATCACCACCATCACCACCATCACCACCACCATCATCACCTCCACCACCATCACCACCACCACCATCACCACCACCACCACCACCACCATCACCACCATCACCACCATCACCACCACCATCATCACCACCACCACCATCACCACCATCACCATCACCACCATCACCACCATCACCACCACCACCATCACCACCACCACCACCACCATCACCATCACCACCATCACCACCATCACCATCATCACCACCATCACCACCACCACCATCACCACCACCACCACCACCATCACCATCACCACCATCACCACCACCACCACCATCACGATCACCATCACCACCATCACCACCACCACCATCACCACCACCACCATCACCGCCACCACCATCACCACCACCACCATCACCACCACCACCATCACCACCACCACCACCACCATCACCATCACCACCATCACCACCATCACCACCACCACCACCACCAACACCATCACCACCACCATCACCACCATCACCATCACCACCATCACCATCACCATCACCGCCACCATCACCATCACCACCATCACCACCATCACCATCACCATCACCACCACCACCACCAGCATCACCATCACCACCACCACCGTCACCACCACCATCACCATCACCACCACCACCACCACCATCACCATCACCACCACCACCATCACCATCACCACCACCATCACCACCACTGTGAGAAAAACTTCCAACTCCATATCCTCTCCATCACCATTTGCATCAACTTCCACCTCAGTAATATCACCCATTTTGTCCCTGCCTCGGTTCATCTGCTGCTGAATCCCTCATCCATGTCTTCATTACATGTAGTCTTGACTATTCCAATGATCTCCTGACCGGTCTCCGAACTTCGACTCTCCATAAAATTGAGGTCATCCGAAACTCTGCTGCCCATATCCGAACTTGCACCAAGTCCTGTTCACCTATCTATCTTGTACTGACTGACCTATGCTGGCTCCTGATCTGGCAACTCTTTGATTTTAAAATTTTAAGGCTCCTTAAACCCTAGCTTCTGCATTTGGGCACCTGTCCAAAGATCTTGTTACACAGCTCAATGTCAGCTTTTGTTGGATAATGTCCCTGCGAAGCACCTTGGGCATTTTGCTATGTTAAAGCTGCTATATAAATGCAAGTTATTCTTGTTATTCAGATTTTTATATTTGATGGATACATATGCTTCAGAGAAATACAGCAACTTGTGAAGTCTTTCCCTAGCAAACAGTTACATTTCATTTCAACTGAGCAGAAAATAAGATTGATCATGTTGTGCAATAATTACCTAAGTGTTTAACTGTTTTTAATATCCTTTCTTTGTCCTCTCTGTACTGAGATGATTGAGGAAAATGTTGGAAATTTAATTGTATTATTATTCTCTGACACATTGCAAATACCTTTTTCTATATTCAACACCACTATTAGCAGTTATGACAATATTCAGTGCAGGATGTAGCTTTCCTCTTCATACTGTATCGACATTGCCCCCTATGGGTATAGCTGTACATGTTTCTGTTTAGCAGTGAGTGTTATTGGTTGTGAAATGAACATACTCTTTGGGCTGAATTTTCCCCCCATTGGGGGCAAAGTTGAAAGGTAGGCGCACACAGGCCCGCTTCTGATCGGTGCCCCCCATCATGGCCGTGGCGCCATTTTACATGCCGGGCCAATTAAGGCCCGCCCAGCGTGATGTCCGCACGGAAGCACTATGTGATTCCTGTGCGGGCGGGGTTGGGGGGTGGTGGGGGGAGGATTCCCTGAGCTGAGAGTTTGCTCTTTCACGCATGCGCACGAAAGAGCGCACTTGTCTCCCTGAGGCTAAGTGCAGCCTCAGGGAGATTGGCTGTAAATGTAAAAAAGCTAAAAATAGAAAAATAACATTTTCCGACCATGTGCCCTCATGTGACACTGTCACATGAGGTGGGACGTGTACATATATTTTACAAAAACTTTATTAAAAATTTTTAAAAGCTACATGTAACCACATCCTGCCCATGGATGAGGTTTTATGCTTTTTCTAATTTACGCTGGGGCTCCTGGCCTGCCCACCAACATTAAGGTTGGATAGGCAGGTCCCTTCTTTACTTAATTGACTCTGTCAATGGCCTCAATTGGCCATTGACAGGTTGGCCGGCGTGCAGCTGGTTTCACTGTGCCCCCGCCTACCTGAAATTTTAAATGGGGTGCGGTGACGTTGGGAGTTCCCCTCGACCTCACCGTGCGTCACTTTATGTGTCGGCGAGCGGGGACGGATAAAATCCTGCCCTTTGTGTTTAGTACCCAGTTTCACCATCCATATCTGGAGCAGCACTTATTAGTGTTTGACTACACCTCCTTCTACATTGCCCGATCAGTTGAATCCATGAGACTAAAAGTTACTGTTGATGATATTACTGACAAATGCTTATTGTATTTGACTGTTCCAGTGCCCTCCTGTCTGGCCTCTCACCTACCGCCCTCAATAAAATTGTTTGTCCCAAACTCCACTGCCCGTATCGTAATTCATGCCCAGTCCCATTCATCCATCACCCACTGTGCTCACTGACCTACATTGGTTTCTGGTGCAGGGGTGTCCGATTTTAACATTCTCATCCTTGCATTCAAATGAACTCCCCCCCCCTTGCTATCTCTGTAAAGTCCTCCAGCCCCACAACTCTCAAAGAACTCTGTGCTCATCCAATTCTGGCCTCTTGTACACTCCCAACTTCCTTCTCTCCACCATTGCTGGCCACGCTTTCAGTTGCCTGGGCCCTAATCTCTGGAATTCTCTCCGTAAGCATCTCTGTCTCTCTACCTCTCTTTCCTCCTTTAAATCATTCTTTCAAACCTACCGGTTTGACCGAGCTTTTGGTCATCTGTCCAAATATCTCTTCATGCGGCTCAGTGCCAAATTTTGTCTTATAATGCCCCTGTAAAGAGCCTTTGGGATGTTTGGCTCTATTAAAGGCATTACATGAATTCAGATGGTTATTATTGCATTCATATAATATGTTGTGCTTTGTCCTCCATTATTCCCCTTCAAGCACTCCTAGATCAGAAAGAGAATGATGCTTTCCTTTTGCACTGTTCCAAAAGTGCTTCCAGATTATGTACAGCTTGGGTTAGATCAGAGCAAAGCGGTCTTTACATCCTTGTGTACAGTGCTGACTGCAAATTGGCTCCTGCCAAGAAGTTACTGATTAGATGCATAGTGCTTGAGATTTCCTGAGGACATGGCGGATGTATGTTCTTATTATTTTTATTGGGTAGCAGGGCTTCATAAACCTTCATCCAGGATCTGCAGTCTTATAAAATTTACTTGTTGCTACAGAAGTTCATCTGCACAGTCACCTGTGCCTCAGGGACAGCACGAACAAGAAATTGACTCCGTAATTTATATACCAATGTTTCAGGCATTCATTTTTTTTGCAAGAATATTTGAGCTGTAAGCTCACCAGTCACAATTTCAGACAAGTGAGCCTTGGGGTGCCTGGAGGACAATGAACGTTTGCTGAAACTGTAAACCCAAGAATTTTAATCAAATACAAACTACAAGTGATGCTGAGAAGTACATAAAATGAATAAGGGCGGATGATGTCCTGCTGACAGCTCTCTCCTCCAGGCCCCAAACTGATGGTGCCTTCATTCCAAACTTTTTATAGGCCTACAATCAGCACTTTGATCTTCACTGAATAATTCCACTTAGACCGTGCTGGATTTTTCAGCATGCTTTCCACAAACATTTCATTGGCTTACAAACTGTTCTTCTGTTTGCAGTATTCACTGTGTTAATAAATAGGCAACAACATCAGCTCCAATTTGTGCCAACCATGTTATTGGAGACAGGAATACAGAACTTTTTTCTTTAAGTTCTGGGGACCTAAGCATCTCTAGCAAGGATGGCATTAATTGCTCATCCTTAGATGCGTTGAGGCTCTGTAGGAACTTCTGCTCGAACTGCTGCTGCAATAGCTTAGCTACAACAGAGTGTCTTGCTCAACCACTTCAGAGAGTACTTAAAAATCAACAACAAAAACTTATATTTATATAGCACCTTTAATATACAGTAAAGTCCTGCCGTTTGTGGGTGTTACATTCCCGTGAAACCTTGCAAACGGCAAAAGCGCGAACAATGAGCATGTTTTTCAATGGGACTCAATTAGATTGACACCAGCAAAGTGTGGTTCAGTACCTGTATGACATATGGGGGAGCCTCTGAGCAATACAGTACATCAGTGAAAGTTGTTCAGACTGCACTTCAGCTCCCATAATAATAATCATTTGACTGAATAAAATGCCTCGACTGGCACTTCCTTTATTTAAAAAAGGGCACAGGCAAGGTGTCGAGCTGCTGTGTTGCCTCCGTGTCGGTTAGCTTCTTCCCGCTTGGATGAACATACTAAAACCCAGCACTGGCCAAAAGCCCTGGGGAAAGAGGAAAGAGGGAGAATAGACGCAGATGAGCGAACATTGCTCACGCATTGGGTGATGCAACGTACAGAGTGCAAAGCCTGGATAAGTGAAAACACAATCAAGGAAGTTGCGAAAGGTGGGAGTTAGCTGTCATAAAACGTCTCAAAGCGCTCCACAGGAGCATTATACAAGAAAATATGACACCGAACCACATGAGGAGATGTTTGTTGGCGAGGTAGGTTTTGAGGAGTATCTTAAAGGAGGAAAGTGAGGTAGAGAGGTGGAGAGGTTTTGGGAGGGGGCTTGGGGCCTGTGCAACTGAAGGCACTGCCACCAATGGTTGGGAAAATAAAATAGTGGATGAACAGAAGGCCAGAATTTGAGGAATTATAGGTATCTTGGAGTGCTGTGGGGCTGGAGGAGATTAAAGTGATAAGGAGGGTGAGGTCATGGAAGGATTTGAAAACAAAGATGGGAATTTTAAAATCAAGAAATTGCTTGACTAGGAGCCAATGATAAATCAGGGATGATAGTGGAATGTGACTTGTTTACAGAGGGTAGAATGTGGGAGGAGTGCACTGGAACAGTCAAGTCTAGAGATAACAAAGGCAAGGATGAGGGTCAACAACACTGGTGTGGGAGTTGATTCACATGTAGGCCAGGCCATGATGGGGGCAGGTTTTCTTCACTAAAGGAACAGTAGTCGTACCAATTGGGTTTTTGTGCCAATCTGGCAACTCCGTGAACACTTATACTGAGACCACCCTATTATTCCTAGTTTCCTTTTTCAACTGAATTCAAATTCTCAAACTGCCCAGAGTAGGATTTGAACTCACATTGACTGGATTCCTAATCCAAGCCTCTTGATCATCATTCCATTAACAAAACCATCATGCTCCCATCAGTTGACAACCCTTTTGGATACCCAGGCTCCCAAAACTCAAAAAGGCCAAGAGCCGCTGATGGTGGTGAGTGAACCTCTAGATTAAGTGCACTTCAGTTGTTCTTAGAATGCCGGAATTTAGATACAATATTATTGCTAGTTACATAGGCCCAGAGCTTCCAGTCAGCAGCAATGCCAGGGTGGTTGTCGCTGACTGCGATTAAATGCATGGCCTCACCTTTCCTCACTGTTGCAGCTGGGACTTCTTGTTAGGTGGGGTAGCTGGACAGGTGGCGGGGGACTGGGCAGTGAGCATTGTCGGAGTGTGGGAGGGGTCCGCAGCATTGGGAGGGTGGGTGATGGAGTGAGTGTGGTTGAGGGTTGCGGTTGGTTAGCATTGTTTTGATGGGGTGCAGGGGAGGTGAATATTGTCGAGGAGTTTGGGGATGGGGAGGTGGAGTGGCAGGGTTGTTTTTTAGGCTTTCCTGATACAGCTCCTGCTGTTAATCACTGTCCTATGCCTGAGATTAGCAACGAGAGAATCCTAGGGTAACTATCTGGGTAGGGCATTAGGCCAAGTCTCGGACACTAAGGTCAGTGTTGGGACTTGCTCCGGGTCCCAACACGTCACATTGGTGAATGTCTCTGAGGTGAAAGCTGAGATATTTGCCGCTGTTGCCACCAGAAGACACGGGCCATAGTGTTTACAGCACATAAATAGGCCTTTCAACTCTACACCTCGGTGGTATTTATGCTCCACATGAGCCTTCTCCCACCACTGTTCATCTAGCAGCTCCATCAACATATCTTTCATTCTTTTCTTCCTCTTATGTTCATCAAGCTTCCACTTAAATGAACTTATACTAATTGCCTTTACTACTTGTGGTGGCAAATCCCACATTCTGCATAGAAACATAGAAAATTTACAGCACAGAAGGAGGCCATTCAGCTCATTATGTCTTTGCTGAAAAAGAGTTATTCAGTCTCATCCCACTCTCCAGCTCTTGGTCTATAGCACCTCAAGTGCATATCCAAGTATTTTTAAAATGTGTTGAGGGTTTCTGCATTGTGGGAGCTTGCTGTGCACAAATTGACTCTGCGTTTCCTTCTGAGGTTGTGAAAGGGACAGTGAGTTCCAGAGCCCCACCACCCTCAGGGTGACAGGGTCACAAGGTGACTCTTCAACTCCCTTCTAATCCTTTTGTCAATTACTTAAAATCTATGGCCTCTAGTTATTGGCCTCACTGTTAAGAGAAATAGGTCCTTCCTATCCAATCTATCTAGGCTGCTCATAATTTTAAACACCTCAATTAAATCTCCCTTAGCTGCCACTGAAGAAGAGGCAGAGAGGTAGAGAGAGCTTAGGGCCCGGGCAGCTGAAGGCACGGCCACTAGTGATGGAGTGAAGGAAATCGGAGATGTGCAGGAAGCTCGAATTAGAGGAGCTCAGAGGGTTGTGGGGCTGGAGGAGGTTACAGAGATAGAGGAGAATGATGCCATGCAGGGAAGAGAATTTTAAAATCGATGGGTTGCCTGAGCAAGAAGGAATGTAGGTCAGTGTGCAGAGGGGTGATGAGGGGCCTTGTGCGAGTTAAGAAACAGGCAGCAGCATTTTGGAAGAGCTCAAATTTACAGAGTGGAAGTTGGGAGTCCGGCCAGGAGAGCGTCGGAATAGTTCCACCTAAAGTACCAAAGGCATGGATGATGGTTTAGCTGGGCACGGGACAAGCCAGAGTCTGGATTTCATACACAGGACGAGTGTGACAGGGATCCAGGGCAACCAGGCACTGCCCCTTACACGCACAGCATGTCAGCTGTGGTGCAATGAGTAGCACACTTGCTTCTGAGGTAGGAAGAAGTGGATTCAAGCCCTCCAGCAGACACTTGAGAATATAATCCAGACTGACACTGTCCGTGCAGTACTGAGGGATTGTTGCACTTTCAGGGATGCCATATTTGTGATAAAAAATTAAATTGTGCCTCCACCTGCCCTGTCAAACAGATGTAAGAGATCCTGTGGCACTATTTCGAAGAAGCGGGGAGGTCTCTCCTGTGTCCTCAGCCAATATTTATTCCCTAACCAACATCACTGATGCAGATGATCTGTTCATTATCACATTGCTGATTATGGGAACTTGCTGTGTACAAGTTGGCTCTGCATATCCTACATCATAACAGTGACTAAACTTCAAAAGTGCCTCATTGGCTGTAAAGCACTTGGGGACCTTCTAATGTTGCGAAAGGGGCTATTTAAATGCAAGTCTTTCTTTGGCCAGAATTTTATGGCCCCATTGGCATCAGGCATCATGGCGGGCAGGAGGGCAGGGGGTTGCTGTAGTGATTGTAGGTATAACCGCTCCTACTGCCTTTAGGGGTAATGTGATTATATTGACAAATGAGCCCTAAGCGCAGGTAATTCCGGGGCCAGAGCTTTCTAGTCGCGGACCTGGTTGAAATTTGTGGCTTCTAAATGAGCTCTATAATAAAGTTATCTGTTTCGAGTAAGATACCTGTCCAGCACATCAAGTTCATTACAACTGGTGAAGAGGATAAATAGCTCCGATGCTGCACCTTGCCTTGTGAATGTGAGTACATCAGTTTTTAAGGAAGTAAAGAAAAGTAAACTCACGAGTCATGCCACTCTTTGGCAGAATCAACACTTATGACTCATCCATGGAAGACTGAAGCCTGTACATAGAGCCCCTAGGTTTTTATTTTGTGGCAAATGAAATAACAGCGCAGGAGAAGCAGAAAGAAATTCTTTTACGTGTCTGTGGTAGTAAGACATATAACCTCATCGGTAACCTGACAGACTTGAATGCACCCAATTTTAATGAATTGGTAGACCTCGTGAAGACACACTTTCATCCGAAGCCATCCACCGTTGAAAAGCTACCCTCGCTTTATGGCTGGTCTGGTAAGTAGAGAACTGCCCGTGAGTCCACCTAAAAGTGATGTGGTGCTGTCTGCGAAGCCTGGCGCTGATGACTGTGAGTGCTGCCTGAAGCAAGGTAGGCAAACAAACCTCAAAGTCCCGATTGAAGTGCAGGTAATTATGCAAAGATTTAAGTTTAACACCACTGTAAGGACCCCAGTGGAGTCCATTGCAACTTATATAGCAAAGTTGAAGCAGTTGACTGAGCACTGCGACTTCGGAGATATACTGAATGACATGTTGTGGGACCGGTTGGTTTGTGGCATTAATGATGACACCATTCAGCACCATCTACTTGCAGAAGTTAACATAGATTTGAAGTGCGCCATGGAAATAGCGCTGGCAATGGAGAGTGCTGAGGGGGACTCACAGGCTTTACAAAGTGTGCAACATGGCGCCTTTCTTCAGTTCAAGCGGGAACCTACTGCCTACCTACATCAAGTTCATTATAGGGATAATATGAGGAGAAGGCCAAAAATCAGTTTCAGGCTGTTGTGGAAGCAGTTAGCAATTACCCGCTCCACCCATCAATGACGGGCCGCACTTCCTACCACCGCACATCAGAGACCTAATTTCAATACTTTAGCGTCTCATTACAAGCCCTGTTCACCGGAATTATCCCCCCACACTGAATCTTCCAATTCACCTCTAGCCAACTTGTTTCACAACTGTACATAAGTGACATGCACCTGGTGACCTGCACTTCAATCAGGACTTTGAGGTTTGTTTACCTACCTTGCTTCTGGCAGTATTCATGGTCATCACTTTTAGGGGGGGCTCACAGGCAGGTCTCTGCCTACCAGACCAGTCTTAAAACAGGGGTAGCTTTTCAACAGTGGAATCTTACCTATCCACGGAGGTGACTTTGGAAGGAAGGGCAATAGCGAGAGTTGTGTAACCAGCTTATATTTCAACTCTTTCTTGGACTCGAAAGCAAGTTCTGTCGAAGGGTCATGAGGACTTGAAACGTCAACTCTTTTCTTCTCCGCCGATGCTGCCAGACCTGCTGAGTTTTTCCAGGTAATTCTGTTTTTGTTTTGGATTTCCAGCATCCGCAGTTTTTTTGTTTTTTTTCAATTCCTTTAACTGCTGGTTACTTAGGAGCACACTGGAAGTTTAATCTTATCAAACAGCACCACAATGTGGCTGAACAGTATTATAACACAATATAACACAATTCAGGTGCATTTCCAGTTCTATACTGCATTATTTTGGATGCTAATGCATTGGACTTTAGATAAAAAATGTCAAATTATAAATACATGCATATATTTGTAAAGATAATACTAAGCTTGAAGTGAATATAAGGAGGATGCTTCCAGCAATATGAATTGATTTGACCTGAGATGACCTCCCAACTGCATGTCATCTCCACAACCTACCACCTTCCACCTCTCCAATGTCACCTGACTTGTCCCTTGCCTCAGCTCATCCATTATTGAAACCTCATCCGTACATTTCTTACCCCTAGACTTAACTATTCCAATACTCCCTTGGCTGACCTCCAAACTTGCACCCTCTGTAAAATTGAGCTTATCTAAAACTCAGCTGCCTGGCGTGTTCTGACTCATGCCGTGTCCCAACTTCTCTATCCTCCCTGACCGACATTGAGGACCCAGCGGGACCGAGGACCAGTCTGGCCACACCTGTCAACCTTGTTTTCAAATCACTCCATGGCCTCACCATTTCCTTTTTTCTCTATTCATTTTTTGGGATTTGTGTCACCGGCAAAGCCAGCATTTATTGCCCATTCTTAATTTCCCTTGCAAAGGTGGTGGTCAGCCATGTTATTGAGAAGCTGTAGTTCATGCGGTGTAGGTGCACTCACAGTGCTTTTTGTCCTAAAGCAGTCTGATACAACTGAATGGCTTACTAGGCCATTTCAGAAGGTAGTTAAAAGTAATGCACATTGCTGTAGTCCATGTAGGCCAGACCATGTAAGGCAGCAGATTGCTTCCCCTGAAGGGCATTAGTAAACCAGATAGTTTTTTAATTTAATGACAATCTGGTAGTTTCATAATCATCTTTAATGAGACTAACATTTCTTTCCAGATTTATTAATTAATTGAATTTAAATTCCGCCAGTTCCCATGGCAGGGTTTGAACCCATGACTTGTGAACATTACCGCAGGCTTTTGGATTACTCATGCAATAACATTATCACCATTCTACAATCCCCATAGATGCATTTAAGAGGAAGCCAAATTAGAACACGAGGGAGAAAGAAATGGAACGAGATGTTGGCAGCTATGCCTTCAACTGCTTAGATCCTAAGATCTGGTGTCCTATCTATAAATTTGATCCTCTCTCTCTCTTAAAGCCTACTCCTTAAAACCTACTGCTTTTGGTCACCAGTCCTAATGTCCTTTAAGGTGACTCATACCAGATTTTGTTTGATAATCACTACTGTGAAGCAACTTGGAATGTTTTACAATGTTAAAACTATATAAATGCAAGTAGTTGTTATTGGTATTAAAGTTTAGATTTAGTTTGGTCTTTATTATTGCAGACTATCTGCATTGATGGAGAAGTCAAAAATATGTGAACATAAGAAATGGAAGCTGGAGTCGACCATTCGGCCCGTAAGCCTGCTTCGCCATTCAACAAATCATGGCTAATCTTCTACCTCAACTCCACTTTACCGCCCGATCCCCATATCACTTGATTCCAAAGATCAGCCTAGATTTTGCATCCAAGAGTCTGACACGGGACTTGAAGATATGATTTTCCAAATCAGAGAGTGCTGCACACTGAGTCACAGCTAATACTGTTGCAACGTGAAATCTCGCTGCAGAGATTCTGATTAAGGACTAATATCAGGAAGACTTCTTCAAACCAAGAGTGATCAATGACTAAAATGAGGCAAACACTCTGGAGTCATTTTGGAGTTATAGGCTGCGATGGAGGAGAGGCTTGATCTTGCTCTGGAGAGGTGAGATGATAGGTAAGTGGCCTCTCCCATCTGTATATACTTCTGTAGTCTTAACATTAAGATGTTCCTCTTGTATATGTATGTGATTTATATTTCCACAGCAGATGTTGTTTGTTCATTGTAGATATTTTACTGTAAACAGTATTATGAGCTTTATCCCTTCACTATCTTGTAACCTTCTCTGGCCCTATAAACCTCTGATAACTCTGTATTCCTCCAACTCTGGTCTCTCATGTATGCTCTACTTATTTTGTCCAACCAGCAATGGTTGTACCTTCAGTTGCCTGGGCATTAAGCTCTGGAATTCCCTCTATAAACTCTCCGTCTCACTCTCCTACACAAGACAGCCTTTAAAACCTATCTCTTTGTTCTTGCATTAGGTCATCTGTTCTAATGTCTCCACCTTTGGCTTATTGTCAATTGTTATAAAAGTGAGAAAATTGCTCCCATAAAGTACCTTGGTGTGTGTATTTGTGTTAAAGGTGCTATATAAACACAAGTTCTTGTTGCTGGTCACAAACCATTCTGGAGCTAATAGCTTAATGTTATGTTAAAAGCAAAATACTGCGGATGCTGGAAACCTGAAGGAAGAACAGAAATGCTCCAAAAACTCAGCAGGTCTAAAAGCACCTGTGGAGAGAAAAAAAACAAAGTTAACATTTCAAGTCCTTATGACTCTTCTTCAGAGCTGTGAAGAAGAGTCATAAGGACTTGAAACGTTAACTCTGTTTTTTTTCTCTCCACAAATGTTGTTAGACCTGCTGAGTTTTTCCTGCATTTTCTATCTAGTGGTAGTGACTGATGCCTGACAAGAAATCTGTGTTCCTGCATCATTGGGCAGGGAGGTCTGAGGCTTGCAATGCAGGTGCACGTTAATATGTCAATGGGGGTGAAGCATTTCTGGGAGGCTACATGCAGACTGAATACAAAGCCTAGATAAGAGTTGCATTAGCCTGCCTTGTGGTCCAGCTGCATGGAGTCAATTTAGAAAACACCATGTGCCTTGCTTTGCCACCTTTGCCATCTTGGTTCTTATGTGGCTATTGTCCTACAGCACCATGTCGGACAACCCTAACTCTGCCCATCTTGTCCTCTATAATCCAGAGACAATAAATATCTAGAAGACAAATGATGTTAGCCTTTATTACAAGGGGTTTGGAGTATAAAAGTGAGAACATCTTACTGCAATTATATAGGGCTTTGGTGAGACCATCCCTGGACTACTGTGTGTGGTTTTGTTACCCTGACCTAAGGAAGGATATACTTTCCTTAGAAGGGGCTTTACAGGATTGATTTCTGGGATGAGAGTGTTGCCCGCCAAGGAGAGCTTGTGTCAAGCGGCCTAAATTCTCAACACCAGAGAATCTCACTGAAGCGTAAAAACTTCTTAGAGGGCTTCACAAGATAGATGCTGAAAGCCTGTTTCCCATGGATGGAGAGTCATATCCTTATGATAAAGGGTCTGCCATAGGACTGAGATGAGGAGAGGGTTATGAATCTTTGGAATTCTCCACTCCACTATGGTTGCTCAGCTGACGAGTGCCATCAAGACTAAAATTGCTAGGTTTCTGGACATTAAGGGACATGGAGGTTGAGTGGTAAAGTGGTGTGCATGTAGAAGTTCAGCCATCATCTTATTAAATGCCAGTGCAAGCTGGAAGAGCCCAACGGTGCACTCCTGCTCTTATTGGAGTTATACCGAGCACAAAGGAAGATGGCCATGGTTATTGGAAGCCAAACATCTCAGTCCCAGGGCATCACTGCAGGAGGTCCTTAGGATAGTGTCCTCAGCCTAACTATCTTCATCTGGTTCATCAATGAACTTGCTTCTGTCATAAGATCAGAAGTAAAAATATTCACTGATGGTTGCATAATGTTCTGTAGCATTTGCAACTCCTCAGGTGCTGAAGCAGTCCATGTCAACATGCAGCATGACCTGATCACATTCAGGCTTGGACTGGCTTCAGGAAGGTGATGGTGTAGTGGTATTGTCACCGGATTAGTAATCCAGAGACCCAAGGTAATGCTCAGGGGACCTGGGTTCAAATCCCACCACAGCAGATGGTAGAATTTGAATTCAATCAGTATCTGGAATTAAAAGTCTAATGATGACCATGAAACCATTGCTGATAGTTGTAAAAACCCATCTCATTCACCAATGTCCTTTAGGGAAGGAAATCTGGCCTACATGTGACTCCAGACCCACAGGAATTTGACTTAAATGCCCTCTAAACTAGGTGCAACTAAGATGCATAATAAATGCTGACCTGGCCAGTGGTGCCCCATACCCAGTGAATGGAAAAAAAAGTGGTAAATAACATTTACACCAGAGTGTCAGGCAGTAACCACCCCCTAAAGATCTCCCACTAGCAACACCCTTAGGGGTTACCATTGACCAAAAGTTGAAGGGATCAGCTACTTAAATATTTTCCCTACAAGAGGAGGAGGTCAGGGGCTGGGAATTCTGAGACAAATAACTCACCTCCTGACTCCTCAAAGCCTGCCCACCAACTACAAGGCAAATTTCAAGAGTATGATGGAATACTCTCCACTTGCCTGGATGTGTGCAGCTCCAACAACACTCAAGCAATTCAATATAGCCAGGACAAAGAAGCCCACTTGACTGGCATCTCATCCACCAACTTAAGTATTCACTCCCTGAGTATAACAGAAGTGTGTACTAAATACAAGATGCACAGTAACAACTCACCAAAGCTCGTCTACCACCTAGTGGCAAGGGCAGCAGATGCATGTGAACACCACCACCTGCAAGTACTTTTCCAAGCCAAACGCTATCCTGACTTAGAACTATATTACCATTCCTTCGCTGTCGTGGATGCAGTGATTCAAGATGGTGGCTCATCACCACCTTTTCAAGGGCAATTAGGGATGCACAACAAATACTACCCCTGTCAGGGATGCTCACATCCCATGAAAGGAAAAAATATTCTTATGCACTTTTAAACCACTTGTGCCCAAAACCTCTGGCTATTTATAAGCAATGTGTTTGGACAGGAGAAAGTGGAATGACTTTGCATTATTGGACCAAGTCAGCACATGCCTCCTCAGTAGTCTAGAGTAGCTGAACAAGTCTGGTGTCTAATGGAGGAGGGAGCCAACATATTGAGTGCCTCCCCCTCACCAAAAGTTACAAACAATTAACTAGGTTTCAAATTATGACAAACATATGATACCATGAAGTCAACACTGGAATATAAGAGTAGAGGAGGAATTCTTACAGATCAACCTTTACTTTGGTGTTGCAAGTATAAAAAAACTTGCATTTCTATAGCACCTCCCATGGCCTCAGGACATCCCAAAGCACTTTCTGTCGAAGGGTCATGAGGACTCGAAACGTCAACTCTTTTCTTCTCCACCGATGCTGCCAGACCTGCTGAGTTTTTCCAGGTAATTCTGTTTTTGTTTTGGATTTCCAGCATCCGCAGTTTTTTTGTTTTTATCTCTGTGTTTAATTGACTACCACTGCTCTTCAAGAAATGCCTACCTCCTTGAAGAAGTTCTGTTCTTCTCTGTGACAAGATTTCCGTACCTCTGTTTTGCCTTGCTATGATCTGCTTCTATCACGGCTTGTTTGTCCCTACAACCATACCAACCCCCTCCACTTCTCTCTCTCTCTCTCTCCCCCGCCCCCCCACACACTTTAAACCAGCTTATATTGCAACTCTTTCTTGGACTCGAACTCAAGTTCTGTCGAAGGGTCATGAGGACTCGAAATGTCAACTCTTTTCTTCTCTGCCGATGCTACCAGACCTGCTGAGTTTTTCCAGGTAATTCTGTTTTTGTTTTATGATGGGACCAACAGCTTATCTTCTTTACCAATGAGATTTAAGGATTGAGAAAGAAACAGAGTAAAGGCAGCGAAAAGAATCATGTGATTTAGAGTCAAATCAGGGACAGAAAGATTGGAATAGGAGAGAAAGAACAGAAAGGAAAAATAGGCAAACCAATGAAAAATATAACCTTTTCATTGCTAAAAAGAAGATATTGCCTTTGGAATGAGACCAAATCATTTAAATAGTTCCCTTTCTGATGCCGAAATGTGTTAGTATTTATTATCAATTATCATATCATTAAAAGGATACTTACCTCAGGGCCGGAGAGGGGCTGGGGGAGGATCCAGTTGCTATGGTCCACGTCGGAACCAATAACATTGATAGGATTAAGAAGGAGGTTTTGCTGAGACAGGAGCACAATTAAAAAGCAGAATCACAGAGGCAATCATCTCTGGATTACTACCTGAACCATGAGCAAATTTGTATAGGATAAATAAAAGAGTTGAATGTGTGACTTAAAGACTGACGTGGGAAAAATGGGTTCCGATTCATGGGGCACCAGTGTCAGTACTGGGGAAAGTGGAAGCTGTACTGTTGAAACAGCCTTCACCTGAACCATGCTAGGACCAGTGTACTGGCAAGTCGCATGATTAGGGTTGTAGAGAGGGCTTTAAATTGAACTAAATTGTGGGCAGGGTGGGTCAGTGTGAGGGAAGATTTGGGGGGTTAAAGAGAAAGGTCCATGGCAATAGTACAGGTGTAGTGATACAGGTAATGGCAACCAGAGTGTGACAGGAAGGGACAGAGCATACAAGGTAAAAGTGCACCAGCAAGTAAAATCAGAGTAGGGAAAATGGTAAAAAGTCAGAATTAAAGGCTCTTTATCTGAATGCATGTAGCATTCATAACAAAATGGATGAGTTGATAGCACTAATAGAAATAAATGAGTCTGATATGATAGTCATTACAGACATGTAAATAAGTGTAAAATGGCCATGGTTGCGACCTGAATATTCAAGGATATTTGACATTTCAGAAAGACAGGAAAAAAATTAAACAAACGGTGAATGTTAATGAAGGATGAGATCAGTACAGTAGTGAAAAATAATTTTTGTTCTGAGGATCAATATGTAGAATCAGTCTGAGTGGAGATAAGAAATAGCACAGGAGAGTCACTGTTGGGAGAGGTTTATAGATCCCCCGACAGACGTTGCTCTGTAGCATGGAGTATAAATGAAGCAAAAATGTAGGCTTGTAAGAAAGATGCTGCAATCAATGTGGCAGATTTTAATCTTCATATAGATTGAATGAATCAAATTAGCAAAAGTAGCCTGGAAGATACGTTCATAGAATGTATTCGAGACCATTCTTAGAACAATATGTTCTGGAACTAACCAGGGCTCAGGCTAATTTAGACAGGATTAATTAATGACCTCATAGCAAAGAATGGGGCCATTTGGCTAAATTGGCTAGAATGTGGTTCAGAATAAGGCCAACATTGTGGGTTCAATTCATGTTCTGGCTGAGGTAGACTTGGGACCTGCCTTCTCACCCTGAGAATGGAAGAAAATAGCAAACCCCAACTGACAAAAACTACCAAGAAAAATGGTTCAGCATGAAATATTTGCATACAATGAGCCAAAAACCTGCCTTCGGCAGAGCACACATGGAATAGTAGAGAATCATCTAGATTCTATTGGTCATAACAGGATAGGATTTCATATTCAGTCTGAGGGTGAGGATAAAGGGAAGACAGTGGCATAGTGGTAAGGTCACTGGACCAGGGGCCCAGGTTAATGCTCTGGGGATATGGGTTCAAATCCCACTACTGCAATGGTCAGATTTAAGTTCAATTAATAAAAATCTGGAAGAGTAGTGGTGATTATGAAACCATTGTTGACTGTCTAATGCCCATTAGGGAAGGAAATCTGCCTTTCTTACCTGGTCTGGCCTAAAGGGGCTCCAGACCCACAGTAATGTGGTTGACTCTGGCCTAGCAAGCCACTCAGTTTATGAGCAATTACGAATGGATAACAAATACTGACCTTTTCAGTGATGCCTAAATCCCATGAAAGAACATTTGCTGATGATGTAAAGATTGGTAGGGAAAGCAAGTTTTGAGGATTGCTGAAAATCTACCCCAAGCAGATCATTGCTAGCTGTGTATTGCCCAAACTCACGAATGGGCCTAAGGCTGCCACTTTCGGTCCTGAAAAGTGCCCAGTCTACCTCAAATTACCCTGTAGGGGTAAAGTATCTCAAAAATTTGAACAACATAGCTGCTGCTATGCAGTGACAACACAAGTGTTGCTTTCCACTAATGGGATGTGACTTCAAGCCAAAAAACCTACCATACAAATGGGGAACTGTGGCATGTGAATTTCCAGTATGTAGGCCATGTGTCCCAACCATTGAGACTGGGATTTTATCAAACAAGATGTCCCTTCTGCTGTTCACAATAGGCAGAGTGCTGAACATACACAAACAACCCGTGCTTGCAGAACTCAGAACATGTCTAATGTTAGATGCGATGTCTGTGATTGGACAGCACTTGCTAAACAAACCTGAGTTTGCTATGAATTATACCAACAACCAATGTAAGTTATCAATTGGCCTCGCAATGTGGCTCACTTACGCCTGTTAGAAGCTACATATATTCATATGCAGGGATCTGTCCTCTGCAGGCAAAAGGAATATGTCCAGACATTGTATCTTTTTTGAATAAACATAAACACTGGGGGCAGTAACTCCCTTTTGCATTCTTCATGGTAATATCTCAACTAATCAGAGCCAATCAGCTCCCCCTTCTTATGCAGTATAAATTGTTATTCCCTTAGATATTTGGCATTCTTGCATCCGTCCTGATGAGTACAAGATTAAATGCCTCAATTGCATTCCTTTTTTGTCAACAGTACTCAAGTTCTTTATTACCAAGCATCAAGTTGTGAGGAGGATACAAAGAGTCTGCAAGGAGATATGATAGGCTATGTGAGTAGGCAACAAAAATGACAGGTGGAGTACAATGAGGGAAAATATGACGTTCTCAACTTTGGCAGGAAGAATAGAAAAGCAGAATATTATTTAAATGGAGATACTGAAGAATGCTGCAGTATGGATGGATCTGGGTGCCCTTGTTCATGAATCAAAAAAGGTTAGCATGCAGGTACAGCAAGTAATTTGTAAGGCAAATGGAATGTTAACCTAATTGCAGGTAGGATGGAGTATAAAAGTAGAGAAATGGTGATACAACTGTGTAGAACATTGGTGAGGCCATACCTGGAATACTGTGTACAGTTTTGGTCTCTTTACTTAAGAAGGGATAAACTTGCATTGGAAACAGTTCAGAGAAGTTTCACTAGGCTGATTCCTGTGATGAAGGGGTTGTCTTATGAAGGAAGATTGAGCAGATTGGGATTTTCCTCATTGTAATTTAGAAGCGAGGTGATCTTATTGAAACGTATAAGGTCCTGAGGGGGCTTGACAGGGTAGATGCTGAGAGGATTTTCCTGTTGTGGAGAAATCTAGAACTAGACGGCACACTTTAAAAAGAAAGGGTCTCCCATTAAAGTCCAAGATGAGGAGGAATTTTTCTCAGACAGTCATTAGTCTTTGAAATTCTCTTCCACAATGGTGGAGATTAGGCCATTGAATATATTCAAGGCAGAGTTAGATTTTTGATCAACAAAAGAGTGAGGGATTATGGGAGACAGGCAGGAAAGTGAAGTTAATGCCACAATCAGATCAACCATGATCATATTGAATGGCAAAGTAGGTTCAATGGCCTACTCCTCTTTCTATTTATTATGCTTTAACTTTCTGTAGGACAGTGTCAGCCATGGGACTGTGTCCATTGTGGCTCAGTGGGTAGTACCCTGTCTTTGATATTAGGAGTTCATGGTTCAAGTTTCACTCCAGAGCCTTGAGCATGAACATTTAGACAGACACTCCCAATACAGTAATGATGAAGTGCTGCCTTGTCGGTAGTGCTGTCATTCAGCTGAGATCTTAAAGCAAGTTTCTGCGCCTATCCTCTCAGGTTAATGTGAAAGATCCCATCACACAATTTTGATGAAGAGCAGGGGGGTTCTCCCTGTTGCCTGGCCAGTGGTTTATCCCTCAGTCAACATTATTAAAAACAGATGGGGTAGAATTTTATGGACCTCCGCCAGTGGGTTTACAGGGGCCCATAAAATTCCCCAGGTGGCCCACCCACTAGCCCCGACTTGTCCACAATTTCATGTGGGGCAGACAAAGTATAGGACAGCTCGCCCACCCACCCTCATTCCAATTGGACCCCTTAAGTGGCGGAAGATGTTCAGGGTTTGGGATGAAGCCTGGTAGGTCACCTTGCTCGTAACGTGGGTGGTAATGGGTGGGGGTGCCTCCCTTAAGGGCCCCCTTTTCACATCGGACATCCCTCCTCACCCCTCCATTGTCCTTGTGGGTCCCTCCCCCTTGGCTTCTCCATCTCCATCAATGCCCCCCAGCACACTCTTTCCAGCTCTCTGGACTACCCCCCACTCCCCTGCATTTATCTGGTCCTGGACTCTGGGACTTGGAATCTGGGACTGCTTGTACTCCCAGTCTTGGCCACTGTTGCCACTGGCGCTGCTGGTCCAATCTGATTGGCCAACAACTCTCTGAGGTAGGACTTCCAATCAAATGTCTCTAGCCAATTAACATTCATTGGCGTGTTTAATGGTTGTGGAGCTGCTGTGATCGTCAGGGATGCATTCCAGCTGTCCGAAAAATCCTGTCCATGATCTGATTATTACTGCACTGCAAGTTTGCGGGAGCCTGCTGTGTGAAAATTGCTGCCACACCTTCTCCATTACAACAGTGGCTGCACTTCAAAAGTACTTCATTGGCTTTAAAGTGCTTTGGGGTGTCCTGAGGTCGTGGAAGGTTTCCAAAGAAATGCAAGTTCTTTATTTTGTGGTGAGTTTAAGGGCAATTAATATGTAAATGCAGCAAGTTCTTAAGAATTACAGGTGAGATGTAGTTGTGTGAGCAGCCGAGAGGTGTAGATCAACCGACAGGTTCTGGACATTCACAACTCGCGTTGTATCTCGTCATATTCTGACTCGCTAGCCAATTTCTATATTAATAAAAACGTGTGCTGTTACACTCTCAGCAAGATCCAGCCCACAGTTTCCTCCTATGAAATTGAAAAAAAAAAATCCCAAATATGTTATTGCCATTTTATTTTATTGTCAAACATGGTAACCGGACAAGTTAATACATCATCAAAATTATATATTTTTCTTTTTTTTTCTTATTTTTTTTTTTACAAATGGTAAAATAGGCTGAGCGTGCCTTGTACTATTTGACCTCGTTCACACTCACACTCGCTCTCACACTCAGTGTACCGATTAATATTTCAACAAAGAAAAAAATAACAACACCGAAGAACTTCTGAAAATTCGCACAAAGACTTTGGTCGAATACACGTTTGTGACACTGTCACCTAGGGCAGCAGTAAAGATACCACAAAATGTGACAATAGACAAAATAAAACCTTTTTTTTTAGTGTTAAGTTTCATTAAGTTTCTTTTTATACTTCTCCTTACCGCTAAAGAGCAAACAGCAAATGTTCCTTTGATAAGGCATCTAAATTTCATATAATAAATGGACTTTTTTTAATTTTTAAAAAACATTTCTCACAACCAAAAGCTACGACAGCAAAGATTTTAAAATTCAGGAAGAAAAAGAAACACTGCACACCAGTGCATAAAAAATTTAAAAAGAAAACGTAACCACAGGTTAAACAATTCAAATTGCTTTTTAATTGCCTTGCGTGCTAGTGTGTAGGTACAGGTGTGTGTACAGTGATATTGTAACATTTATAAATGTTAGGGATACAGAAAGGTTCTGTGTCAGAAAGAGCAAAAGAGTTTCTCCGTCACTTTAAAAAAGCAGTGCACCTATTTGTGAGCGAGGGCAGTCTGCCGCACTTCCTAACATGGGTGAACGCTGCACGCGCGGATTTCTTTCATGTCCTTGCAGCTGGTGATCTGGGAGGTACGATATTTTCTCTTGACAACCATGAAACGCTCCTGGATGCCTCCCCCGCAGAACTTGCTACACTCAGTCCACGCTGTCCACGGCCTCATCTTGCACCCTAAGCAAACAGGAAGCGGTTAGTGTCACTGAAGGGAGGCTGAAGTTGCATCAGATTCACAGCATAGGAACAGGCCATGTTTGGGCAACTGGCTTGTGCTGCTGCTTAAGTTCTACACGAGCTTGCCCCAGACCCTCCTCCATCTCATGTCATTAACATATCCTCCTATTTTTTTTCTCCCTCGTGTGTTTATTTAGCTTGCTCTTAAATGCATCTACCCTATTCGCCTCAACTGCTCCTTGTGGTAGTGAATTCCACATTCTCATCACTACCTGGATGAAGAAGTTTCTCCTGAATTCCCTATCGAATTTATTAATGATTATCTTAAATAAAGGACCCTTAGTGTTTGACTCACCCTCGAGTGGAAAGATCTCAACTTCTACCCCATCAAAATTCCTTCTTAATCTTAAACACCTCTATCAGGTCAGCCTTATCTGTTCTGGGGAAAGAGCCCAGAAAGAAAGAGCCCAGTATCTGCTGATACTTGAGTCCTTGTAAAAAACAATGGGGTCAATTTATTGTTTTGGGAGAGGTGGGGCTTCCTCACCTCATGTTGTCTAAACTCATTGATAGAGATTGATGGCTGTGATTAGCCAACAACTCCATTATCATTATATCAAGTGGCTACCAGGATGGTAGAAATTGAATTAGATGGACATTGGACAGCAATTCCAATTCTCTCATATTCCTTTTCATTGAGATAATTGTGAACCCATTGTAGATTAATTTCATTCAAATCAGGAGGATGAAAATATGATGAATTTTACGATGGACAGACAATCTGCTCTGCTGGATTATCTACCAGGAACCCAGAAGGTGATCATTAAAATTCATCCCAATGAAAAGAAATATGAAAAAACATTGAAATTACAAAATCAAGAATAAAAGGTACAAAGTCCAGTTAATTCACACTCTACCATGCTAATAGTCACATAATCTAATGATAATGGAGTTATTGACTAATTATAATAATCAATCTCTATCAATGAGTCTACAACAGACCCAGACATGAGGCTCCTTCAAGAGCACCTTTCAAACCTACGACCACTACCATTCAGAAGAGCAAGGGCAGCAGATACATGGGAACACCACCACCTGGAAGTTCGCCTCCAAGTCACTCACCGTTCCTTCACTGTTGCTGGGTCAAAATCCAGGTACTCCCTTCCTAAGAGCACTGTAGGTGTACCTACACCACATGACTACAGCGGTTCAAGAAGGCAGCTCACCACCACCTTCTCAAGGGCAACTAAGGATGGGCAATGAATGCTGGCCCAGCCAGCGAAGCCCACATCCCGTGAATGAATATATATTAAAAGAAACAGTGGTGGAAAGCTTTGGGAATCATAGGTCCAAAGCCACCTGTTCGCCCCAAACATGTTATACTCACCATATATCATGTGTCAGATTATTCATAGGCTGCAGCTCAAAATGCTTAGGAACATAGCAACAGGAGGAGGCCAATCTGCCCCCTGAATTAATTCTCCTATTCCATGTGCTGACTGATAATATCATTGTTAGTCCTACTAAGGGTAATTTCTATTCAAAGGTCAAAAATGCTCTTAAGTAAACGGGTCAACTAGAAGACAACAAAAAAATCATACCAGGATGGTATATTGCCTCCCTGTTGTCAGGGTCAAGGACGTAACAGTGCGACTGCAGGACATTCCTTTGGGGAAGGGTGAACAGCTAGAGGTCATGGTCCACATTGGGACCAATGACATACGGAGGAAAAGGGATGAGGTCCTGAAAGCAAGAGTTAGGAAGGGAATTAGAATGCAGGACCTCAAGTGCAGTAATCTCAGGATTACTCCCAGTGCCACATGCTAGTGAGCATAAGAATAGGGAGGTTGAGCAGTTCAACACGTGGCTGGAGAAATGGAGTAAGAGGGAGGGCTTTAGATTTCTGAAGGATTGTGACCAGTTCTGGGACAGATGGGACCTGTACAAGAAGGACAGGTTACATTTTAACAGGACTAGGGCTAACGTCCACGAGGGGAGGTTTGCTAGTGATGTTGGGGAATGTTTAAACTAGATTAGCAGGGGGATGGGAACCTGAGGGGGAATTCAGAATGGAAAGGAGGAAAACTAGCAGTGAAAAGTAGAGAAATATTAACTGATAAGGAGGATACATCAGAGAGTAGTATCACAGTGAATAGAATACTTGGAGAGTTTGATAGAATTAGAGTAGATAATAATAAGTCATTAGAAGGGGTCAGAGTAAAAAAGCCTAAATCAGACTTAACGTGCATGTATGTGAATGCACAGAGTGTAGTTAATAAGATTAATGAACTACAGGCACAGGTTGACAAATGGAATCATAATATTCTTGCTAAAACAGAGACCTGGTTCAAAGAAGGGCAGGACTACGTGTGGAATATTCCTGGGTACAAGGTGTTTAGGAGAGACAGGAAAGGAAGAAAAGTGGGGGGAATGGCAATATTGATTAAATATGACACTACAATACTGGAGAGAGAGGGTGTTTCAGCGAGGTCAAGGACAGAATCTGGTTAGAGTTAAGGAATGAAAAAAGTGCAATAACATTAATCGGTGTAGTATATAGACCATCAACCAGTGGAAGGGATGTAGAGAAACAAATTTGCAAATAAATTACAGAGAGGTGCAACAATTATAGAGTAATTATAGTGGGGGACTTCAATTATCCAAATATAGACTGGGATAGGAATAGTGCAAAGGGACAAAAAGGGTGTGAGTTCCTGGAATGTGTTCAAGATAATTTTCTACAGCAGTATGTTTCCAGTCCAATGAGTGGGCAGACTTTTTAGCTATGAGCAGTAGCAGCAGTGTGTACCAACCATAAGGTGCACTGCAGAAACTGACCAAGGCTTCTTAGGCTGCACCCTCCAAACCCATGACCACCACCATCTAGAAGGACAAGGGCAGCAGATTGATGGGAACACTGCCCCCTGGAAGTTCCCGTCCAGGAGGTTATTAGCTATGAAGAGAGGTTGGAGAAACTCGGATTTTCTCACTAGAACGATGGAGATTGAGGAGCAACTTGATAGAAGTTTACAAAATTATGAGTGGCACGGACAGGGTAGATAGTCAGAAGCTTTTTCCCAGGGTGGTAGAGTCAATTACTAGGGGACGTAGATTCAAGGTGAGAGGAGAAAACTTTAGAGGAGATGTGCGGGGCAAGTTTTTTACGGAGAAGGTAGTGAGTGTCTGGAATTTGCTGCCAGAGGAGGTGGCAGAATCAGGTATGATAGTGGTGTTTAAGAGGCTGCTTGACAAATACATGAATAGGATGGGAATAAAGGGATACGGACCCCGGAAGTGCTAATTGTTTTAGTTTGACAGGCAATATGATCAGCGCAGGCTTGGAGGGCTGAAGGGCCTGTTCCTGTGCTGTACTTTTCTTTGTTCTTTTGTTCTTATTAAATGAGCACTTTTCATCTGTCTTTACAAGGGAAGAAGTTGCTACCCAGGATGCGGTGAGAGAAGAGGTAACTGGCAAATTCAAAGAAGTTACAATTGGAAATGAGGAAATATAAGACAGGCTATCTTTGATTAAATTAGATAAGGTACCAGGACCGGACAGGATGCATCCAAAGGTACTGAGGGAAGTGAGAGTGGAAAGTGCAGAAGCACTAGTGATAATCTTGAGGCACAGGGGTGATACCAGAGGACTAGAGAATTGCAAATGTTACACCCTTGTTCAAAAAGGGGTGCAAGGATAAAGCTGGCAACTACAGCCCAGTCAGTTTGACTTGTTAAAAATTAATTTATGGGATGTGGGCTTTGCTGGCTGGGACAGCATTTATTGCCCATCCCTAGCTGCCTTTGAGAAGATGGTGGTGAGCTGCCTTCTTGAACAGCTGCAGTCAATGTGGTGTAGGTACACCCACACCCACAGTGCTGTTAGGGTGGGAGATCCAGGATTTTGACCCAGTGATGGTGAAGGAACAGCGATATATTTCCAAGTCAACATGGTGAGTGGCTTAGAGGGGACCTTCCAGGTGGCGGTGTTCCCATGGATCTGCTGCCCTTGTCCTTCTAGATTTTAGTGGTCACGGGTTTGGAGGGTGCAGCCTAAGGAGCCTTGGTCAGTTTCTGCAGTGCACCTTGTGGTTGGTACACACTGCTGCTACTGCTCATTGATGGTGGGAGTGAATGTTTGTGGAAGGGGTGCCAATCAAGTGGGCTGCTAAGAACAAAGCAGCCCTGGATGATGTTGAGCTTCTTGAGCGTTGTTGGAGCTGCACTCATCCAGGCAAATGTAGCGTATTCCACCACATTCCTGACTTGTGCTTTGTAGTTGGTGGACAGGCTTTGGGGAGTTAGGAGGTGAGTTACTCGCTATAGGATTCCTAGCCTCTGACCTGCACTAATAGCCACAGCATTTATATGGCTAGTCCAGCTCAGTTTCTGGTCAATGGTAATCCTCCAGGATGTTGTTAGCGGAGGGTTTAGTGACAGTAATGCTATTGAATGTCAAGGGTTGATGGTTGGATTCTCTCTTGTTGGAGATGGTCATTGCCTGGAACTTGTGTGGCATGAATGTTAGTTGCCACTTTTCAGCCCAAGCATGGATATTATCCAGCCAGGTCTTGCTACATTTGGACATGGACTGCTTCAGTATCTGGAGTCGCGAATGGTGCTGAACATTGTGCAATCATCAGCGAAAATTCCCACTTCTGACCTTATCATGGGAAGAAGGTCCATTGATGAAGCAGCTGAGGATGGTTGGGCCGAGGACACTACCCTGAAGAACTACTGAAATTATGTCTTGGAGCTGAGATGATTGACCTCCAACAACCCCAACCATCTTCCTCTATGCTAGGTATGACTCCAACCAATGGAGAGTTTTCCTTCTGATTCCCATTGGCTCCAGTTTTGCTAGGGCTCCTTAATACCACGTTCAGTCAAATGGTACCTTGATGTCAAGGGCAGTCACTCTCACCTCACCTCGGGAGTTCATCTCCTTTTCCCATGTTTTAACCAAGACTGTAATGAGGTCAGAAGCTGAGTGAACCTGGCAGAACCCAAACTGGGCGTCAGTGAGCAGGTCATTGGTAAGCAACTGTTGCTTGACAGCACTGTTGATGGCCCCTTCCATCACTTTACTAATGATGGAGAGTAGAAAGGTGTGGCGGTAATTGGCCAGATTGGATTTGTCCAGCTTTTTGTGTACAGGACATACTTGGGCAATTTTCCACATAGCCAGGTAGATGCTAGCATTATAGCTGTACTGAAACAGCTTGGCTAGGGGCGTGACAAGTTCTGGAGTACAAGTAGTGAAATGTCTGGAAAGCACAGGTCAGGACAGAATCAATAATCACTTAGACAAGTGCAGGATAACTAAGGAAAGCCAGCACAAATTCATCAAGGGAAAATCATGTTTAACTAACTTGCTGGAGTCTTTTGAAAAGGTTAACAGAGAAGGTTGATAAGGGCATCGCTGTTGATGTGGTATGCATGGATTTTCAAAAGGCATTTGATACAGTGCCACACAACCAACTTGAGAGCAAAATTCTAGGCCATGGAATAAAAGGGAAAGTAAGCACTTGGATAAAAATTGGCTGAGTGACAGGAAACAGAGACTATGATAAATGATTGTTTTTCAGATTGGAGGAAGGTTTGTGGTGGAGTTCCCCAAGGGTCAGTGTTGAGACCCTTGCTCTTCCTGATATATATATTAATGACCTAGACTATGGTGTTCAGGGCATGATTTCAAAATTTGCAAATGAAACTAACATTGGAATCGTTGTCAACTGTGACGAGGGTAGCCTTGAACTTCAAAAGGACATAAACATGTTGGTGGACTGGGCAGACAAGTGGCAGATGAAGTTCAATGCAGAGGAGTGTGAGGTGATTCATTTTGGCAGAAAGAATATGGAGAGACAGTGTAAAGAAAAGGGAGAAACTTTAAATGAGGTGCAGGACCAGATGGACATTGGTGTATATATATGTAAGTCACTGAAGATGGCAGGGCATGTTGGGAGAGCATTTAATTAAGCATATAGTATCTTAGGCTTTATGAATAGGGGAATTGATTACAAGAATAAAGAGGTCATATTGAACTTGTATAAGGCACGAGTTAGGCCTCATCTGGAGTACTGCATACAGTCTAGGCGCCATACTTGAGGAAGGATGTGAAGGCATTGGAGAGAATGCAGAGAAGATTCACAAGGATGATTCCAGGGATGAAGAACTGTAGCTATGAGGATAGGTTGGAGAGATTGGGACTGTTTTCCTTGGAGAAAGGAAGGCTGAGAGGAGACTTGTTAGAGGTATTTAAAATCCTAAGGGGTATGGTCAGGTAAATAGTGAGAAATAGTTCCTAATCAACAGAACATCAAAAACTAGAGGGCACAGATTCAAAATAATTGGCAAAAGGAGCAAAACTGATGTGAGGAAAAGTCTTTTCACCCAGAGGGTGGTTGGAGTCTGGAACAAACTTCACCTAAGAGAATGGTGGAGGCAGGTTCGATTGAAGTATTCAGAAGGGAATTGGATTGCTACCTGAAAAGAGAGAATGTGGAGGGTCACAGGCATAAGGCAGGGGATTGTGACTAGGTAGAATGCACTTTCAGAGAGCCAGTGCAGACTCGATGGGCCAAATGGCCTCCTTCTGCACTATAAAGATTCTGTGATTTCTGTAATGATGCTGCTGAGCTAAAATGAATATATGTTTAGTAGAATACAGGTGAAGTAGAATAGTGATAAAGTCATGTTTCTCCCAAGCATAATATAGAGGATTGGCCTGATCTTATTGAATGATGGAAAAAGTTAGGTGGGGCATTATGGCTTACCCCACTGCTATTTCTTATGTTCATAAGCGCCAACAATATCTTGAAAAGAGCCAAGAGCTGCAGCAGCATTAAAGGAAAAATTATTTCCTGTTCCCCACACTTATTTCTCACTGTTCTTCCTCAATTTGAAATGGTTCTGAACATATGATTCATAAAATTCTACACGGGATAATTTTTCAATCTGCCATAAATCTATGTGACCTAAAATTTGATTCTTCAGCTTCTTTGTGGAGATAGGGTAGACTAACCTGATTGTGTCCAAGGTTAATTGGAGGACCATGGTATGGACCATGGCAATTCCACGGTCCTCCAACTAACCATGGTATTGCCCTTTATCTGTACAAAAGCTGTCTAGAAAATTAACGGTACAGGAGACAGTACAAATGGTTGTGTCGGCGCGGGACCTCAATCCGACCCTTTTGTTAAAAAATCATGCTGGATCAGACATTCCTGAAAAAGAACAAAGATAAAGGCACTATATAAATGAAAGTTGTCAAAGTGCCAGATTAGGTTATGCAGATAATACAGGTTCTCAATTCTCAGAATTTTGTCTTGAACCCATTGCATTTTGACTTAACATAGCGTGCTCTACCATGCATGATGCTAGGAAGACAGCATCAGTTTACATAAGAAATAACAATGTCTGAACTTTGGGTTTATTGAGTAACGTGTCTGATGCCTCATTAGGAACTCAGGTACCTGTATGTTCTGGAATGTCAGGGTCTCCCCTCATCTGTTTATTCCTTTGCCTTTCTGGAGCTTCCTTGCGACGTCTCTTTTCATCGCTCAGCCTCCTCGAACACCTGCGCACTTTGCACTTCTTGCGTTGGACAGTCTCAGGGCATAGAGCCCCACCAAACTGCGGCTCCAGCTTGATCATCCTGGTCCTGATCACATGTCCCTTTCCGCAAGACTTATTGCACTCTGACCATTCTGACCATTCGGAGACCATGCAATCAGTGGCTGCAATTGAAAGAAAAGGATGAGCTTAAATATCTCCAACATCATAAAGAAGCCCAAACTTCAATGAGTGATGATTATTGTTGATTCAGAGTGAATAACATGCTAGTTTTTGCTGGGTGAATCAATCAATCTAAAAACATAAACATTTACAGAGAGTAACACACCCCCTTCAATTGAAACAGGGAGATTTAGTTGAGATGTTCAAAATTATGAGGTCTTTTGATAGAGTAGATAAGGAGGAACTGTTTCTAGTGACAGAAGGGTCTGTAACCAAAGTATTTAAGATAACTGGGGGTGGGGAGGTGGAAAAAATTTGGAGGTCAAATTTTCTTTTGGGTCCTGAGTTCTGAAATACACTGCCAAAATGTGCGAAGGGAGAATATTTCAAAGGGGCATTGGATAAATACTTGAAAAGGAGAAATTTACAGGGCTCTGGGGGAAAAGGGCAAGGGGAGATGGACAGAATGCAATTCAAAGAACTGCAGACACACAGGCCTGAATGATTCTGTGTAAGAACATGGATTTATGCCTTACAGTACCCAACAATGAATGATTACGAATAGAAACTTGTGCAATGAGTTTCATAGATTCATAGAATGATAATGATAGTTGCCTCCTACCTCTAACTCCATCTATATTCCAAGTCTGTCCGTGACATGACATTGGTTCCCCTTCTCTGGGATTTCTCTTAGCACCCCTTTTACATTTCTGAACTGAGTAGAAGATAAGATTGTTGATCCAGGAAATTATTTTCTTATCTCAAGTCCTTAGTTTCTCTTATTCTACATCAGTCTCCATTCTTCCATTGCCATTAGGGCATTCGCTCTCCTGAATTATCCTCTTCCATTTTCTCTCAGCTTCCCACATACTCTCTCTTGTCAATGTCTTATTCATTGCATTGTTAAGGTTTAATGGGAATCACCTTGTTAAGACTTATTGGCAATTACATTGCTAAATAGGGCTGGGTATTTATACACATATAAATATCCAACCTACGGCCATACTAGTCTGAAAACGCCTGATCTTGTCTGATCTCAGAAGCTAAGCAGACTCCGGCCTGAGTAGTACTTGGATGGGAGACTGCCTGGTAATACCAGGTGCAATAGGCTTTGCTAACTTAGGTTGGTCCAGGTTGAGTGGAATGCCTGAGGTGGCGGCTGCGGCTAAGGGCGGAGCATCCTGCAAGGGTCAAAGCAGTCGATGACAGAAGCCGCCCAAGAAGCAGAGGAAATCTGCTTACGTGTACAAGGTACTGACCCAGGTCCAAAGCCATGAGTGTCATGAACTCCTTCATTCTCAACGTTTTCGAGAGATTTTGAAAGATTATAAATATTCACTTAGCTCAGTCAGTAGAGCATGAGACACTTGATCGCAGAATTGTGAGCTCGAGCCCTGCAGTGGGTGCTTTTAGCTGATTTGAGTTGGTCCAAGTTGAGTGGACTGCCTGAGGTGGCAGCTGCGGCTAAGGGTAAGGCATCGAAGCAGTCACTGACTAAAGTCACCAAGAAGCCACCCAAGAAGCAGAGGAAATCTCGCAAGCAGAGCTATTCCACTTACACACTTATTCCACAGGGTGCTGACCCAGGTCCACACTTCCACCAGGATCTCGTGTGTTGAGTGTTGGCCATGAGTGTTATGAATTCCTTCATTGTTGATATTTTCAAGCGCATCGCCTCCAAGGCTTCGCATCCCATTCACTACAACAAGTGCCACATCATCTCGGCCAGAGAGATCCAGAGTGCTATCCGCCTCATGCTGCCAGGGGAACTGGGCAAACATGCCATCTCCAAAGGCACCAAAGCGGTCACCAGCTTCACCATTTCTGTTTAGGTCAATCATTCTAAAGCTTATAAATGAGAATAGCAGGGTAGCTGGGACACTGGTATTGTTGTCTTTGTATTAAGTCAATAAACTCTCTCCAGCAAAGAAAGCTGCTATGTTTTCATTTTAACTTCACCAACTGGCATAGCTCCAGTTAACATCTCTAGCCTTCAGATTATTTGTTGGGATCAAAGGGCTGACACAGGCAAGATGGGCTGAATGACCCTTTCTGTGTTTCATCATTCTATTTATCCATGAAACTCATTGCACAAGTTTCTATTCTTAATCATTCAGTGTTGGGAACTGGTAAAGGCACAAATCCGTGTTCTTTCGCACAATCATTCAGCCCAGTGTGCCCGTGTCGGTTCTTTGAAAGAGTTATCCATTCAGTCCCTCTCCCCTTGCTCTCTCCCCCATAGCTCTTTAAATTTTTTTCCATTTCAAGCATTTAAACAATTACCATTTGAAATCTGCTTCTATCACACATTTAGGCAGTGCATTTCAGGACTCACTATGCAAAAGGAAATCTGACCTCCAAACTGTTTTCTTCTACCACCTCCTCAATCATCCTCCGCCTCAATTATCATAAATCCATTGATTACTGACCCTCCTGACACTGGAAACAATTTCTCCTTATCTACATTATCAAAAGGGCTCATGATTTTGAGCACCTCAATTAAGTCTCTCCTTAACCTTCTCTGATGGAGAACAACTCCACCTTCTCTAGTCTCTCCACATAACCGAAGTCCCTCAAACCTTGTACCAGTACAGTAAATCTCATCTGCATCCTTTCCAAATCCTTCCCATTGTCATTTCCATATCCAAATATTCCAACTTTCCAAATCCAGGTTCAGTATGACAAAATCATGATCCCTTGATTTGCTGTTAAACCAAGGCCCTGTCACTCTCTCAGCTGGACATGACACTATCTCAAAAAAGAGCAGGGGAGTTCTCCTGGTGGTCAGGCCAGTACCTATCCCTGAACTAATGTCAATAAAACAGATTATCTAGTCATTTATCACAATGCTGTTTGTCGCATTATGTGTGCAAATTGACTGCCATGTTTCCTACATTAGAGCAGTGATTATGCTTAAGTATTCCATTGCTTGTAAAACTCTTTTGAACATCTTAAGGTCATGAAAGGCACTCTATAAATGCAATTTATTTTTACTCTTAGGACTTGCCACCTGATTACCTGAGCTTTTAGCAAAAGCAGCACGGACCCTGATATTCCAGGATCCCGGTGTCAGTGCCGATCTGGCAGGATCATTGAGAGGGCAACTATCAACTAAAGCCAATGGGATCTCTGTCACCCACTTGCTTCGAGCTGCCAGGGATGGAGTTCTCTATTGTCAGATCTCGCCTGGATGAGCGCAGCTCCCACAACACTCAATAAGCTTGACATGGTCCAGGACAAAGCAGCCCGCCTGGTTAGCACCACATCCACAAACATTCATTCCCTCCACCACTGACGCACAATAGCAGCAGTGTGTACCATCTACAAGATGCACTGCAGGAATTCACCAAGGCTCCTTAGACAGCACCTTCCAAACCCACAACCGTTACCATGTAGAAGGACAAGGGCAGCAGATAGGTGGGAACACCACCAACTGGAAGTTCCCCTCAAGTCAGTCATCATCCTGACTTGGAAATATATCGCTGTTCCTTCAATGTTGCTGGGTCAAAATCCTGGAACTCTCTTCCTAACAGCACTGTGAGTGTATGTACACCACATGAATGCAGCAGTTCAAGAAGGCAACTCATCCCCACCTTCTCAAGGGCAACTATGGATGGGCATTAAATGTTGGCCCAGCCAGCAAAGCCCACATCCTGTGAAGGAATATAAAAAAATGAAATCTGGAGAGCTGGTACCATAGTTTCCCAGAAACTGGTTCCAGTTGGTAACCACCTGCCCCTCACCCACTTCACTTTGCAAAGCAGCCCCATTAACCAGGAGTTGACATTTTAAACCTCCAGAGCCCAGGTGGCGGACCTGATCTGGATTCTCATGGTGTGCCCACTGGTGTGCTCAGAGAGGCCAGTGTGGCATTGCAGTGGGTCCCAGCAAAGCCAAGAACAAAGGAATGCTCAAGGGATAGACTTCCCACACCCTCTGGCATAATCACCTCTTATAATCTTGCAGCATCTATCCCTTCTGAGACCCAAAAGCAGCATGGGTACAATGGGGTTGTGTGCATCTGGTCGTGTATTCTGATCCTTCTGATGTAGTCTGGCCAGAGATGTAGCAGGACGGAATCTCCTAGAAGGGTGGTAGAATTTCAACACCCCCATTCTCCTTAAGACATAGCAAGTAGTGCAGCTTATGCCGTGATCCACAACAAAGAGTCTTTAAGATTTCACAACATTAATCCCAGTAAGCCTGCCTCATTAAAAGAAGAGGAAGATGTGCATTTATATAGCACTTTTCACAATGACCCAAGTGCTTTACAGCCAATGAAACGCGTTTAAAAGATAATTACAGCCATAATGTAGGAAACGGACCAGTTAATCAATGTGCATCAAGCTTTCACAGACAACAGTGTGATAATGATTGATGTTGATTGAGGGATAACGGTTGGCTGAGGACACTCCCCTGCTCTTCTATGAAATAGCAGCCTTTTGTGTCCACTTGAGGGCAGACAGGGTCTTGCTTGGTTTAACAACTCATCCACAAGACAGCACTGCGGCCAAGCGGAGTGTCATTCTTAATTTTGTACTCAACCCTCATGGGACTCCAGCTTGTGACTCAGAGGCAAGGATGCTACCAGCTGGCATCTCTCAGCGACTTGATCTTTCCACTTCACTCCACTGCTACAAAGGAGGTTCTGAGAAGATTATCTGGCACTCTGTGCTATTAAGCATCTGATTTTCACCGATTAAATTCCAACAGCAGCACCATGCACTTTTGAGGTCTCTAACCCTGGGCTCCTCCAAACACCTAATACCTCTGGGGGCAGAGGCAAACTCCACATTTGTGGAGCCTTAAAATGTCAACTTCTGGTTTTTGGGGTTGTTTTGCAAATTGGTTTGGAGATTGTAAAACACAGTGTCAGGGTTCTGTTTAAATAAGTCACCATGAGAATATACATTTTTAACAGCTTTCAAGATAATTTGTTGTAACATATAATGTTACACATAATGACAATTAAGAGGAGTAATATAGATAGATTGGAGAAGCTGGGTTTATTCTCCTTAGAGAAGAGAAAGTTGAGTGATTTGATAAATGTGTCCAAAATCATGAAGGGTTTGGACAGAGAAGATAAAGAGAAATTGCAGAAGGGTCAGGAACCACAGGCAACATATTTAAGATGATTGCCAAAGCGAGCAACGGTGACACAAGGAAAAACTTATTTATGCAGCAAATGGTTAGGGTCTGGGATCCACAGCCTGAGAGTGTGGTGGGTGCAGGTTCAATCATGGCTTTCAAAAGAGAATTGGACAAGCATCTGAAGGGGGAAGACAAGGAAGTGGGGCGAGTTAAATTGCTTTTTAAGCGAGTTAGCACGAACTTGACAGGCCAAACGGCCTCCTTCGGTACTGTGGCCATTCTATGATTTATTCTAAGTGTTATATCACCTCCCTGATAGAATTACCTAGACTTACTGATGGAAACAGGCCTTTCAGTCCAGTTAGACTGTACTAGTGTTTATGCTCCACCTGAGCCTCCTCCCATACTTCTTTATCCAAAGCTATCAGCATAATCTCCTATTCTTTTGCCTCTCATGTGTTTATCTAATGTCCATTTAAAGGAGGTTGTTGAAGAATATTCCAGATTATCGTGTTTCCCAAATTAGCTTGTGTTTCTGTGTTTTGCCTCTCCCAAGAGATCGCATAGTTGTTGGGTGGGGTGGGGCGAGAAGTCTATGGGCAGAATATTGCGCTCGTCTGGCGGGCGCACGCCCAACCCAAATGAGCGCAAAATGATGCGCGATGATGTCAGCCGAGCGTCCCGATGTCATCGTGCACTCGCGTGATATTTTGGTTGGTGGGCGCGCGCGGGAGTTACAGCGCGCCCGCCGACAATTAACAGGCCGATTAATTAATAGTATTAATTAAATGAAATTTTTTGCTGCCCGTCCAACCGTACAGGTTGGCAGAGTCACATGAGGGGACATGTTATTAACATTTTTAAATTCTTTATTTGTTCTGTTCAAAAAGCTTCAGCTCCCTGAGGCAGCTCTGTAAACTTCCATGCTCATCCTCCTCCAAACCCCCCACACAGGCAGCGCTAAGTGCTGCAGCGTGTGATTTACGCTGGATGGCTGTTAATTGGCCAGCCAGCGTGAAATGGCAGTCGCAGCCCGATTGCGGGCAGCGGTCTTATTCGCGGCCGCTCCCGCTCGTCTCAGCCGAGCCCGGCCTACGACCGGAAAATCCTGGCCTATATGTTGTGAGGTACAAGCCATTACAGTTACGTGGGAAAGGCTGGAAGGATCAATTGGGTAATGTCATGTTTGTTCATTTGTGTTCAATGTTGTCTGATATAAGCTGATGGGAGTAGCGGTGGAGGGGCCCAATAATAAATGAAAATTGTTACCTATTTGAGTGAATAACAGTCCAAATTTCCCATAATCATCAGCAAGTATCAGGCAGAGTTACAACAAATACAGGCTGATAAATGTCTTCAAGCTCAATGGCCAAAAACATTATGAAGAAGTTCGATCAGGAAAGACTGAACAGGCTGAGGCTGTTTCCTCTAGAAAAGAGAAGGATGAAGGGTGATCTGATGGATGTCTTTAAAATTGATCAAGGAGGTTGATAGGGTAGATACAGAGATGTTGTCTCCACTTGTAGGGTTCATAAATATTACAGTTACTAGTAAATCTAATTAAACAATTCAGGGAAAACTTCTTATTCAGAGAGTAGTTAGAATGCACAACTTGCTATATAAGTAAAAACAAAAACAGAAGTACCTGGAAAAACTCAGCAGGTCTGGCAGCATCGGTGGAGAAGAAAAGAGTTGATGTTTCGGGTCCTCATGACCCTTCCACAGAACTAGGTGAATCCCAGGAAGGGTTGAAATATAAGCTGGTTTAAGGTGGTGGTGGTGGTTTTGGTGGGGGGGGTGGGGGGGGGGGGGGGGGGTTGGGTGGGGGAAGAGAAGTGGAGGGGGGTGGTGTGGTTGTAGGCAAAAGCAGTGATAGAAGCAGATCATCAAAAGATGTCACAGACGGCAGAACAAAAGAACACATAGGTGTTGAAGTTGGTGATATTATCTAAACGAATGTGCTAATTAAGAATGGATGGTAGGGCACTCAAAGTATAGCTCTAGTGGGGGTGGGGGGGAGCATAAAAGATTTAAAAATATTTAAAAATAATGGAAATAGGAGGGAAAAAGAAAAATCTATATAATTTATTGGAAAAAAACAAAAGGAAGGGGGAAGAAACAGAAGGGGGGTGGGGATGGAGGAGGGAGCTCAAGACCTAAAGTTGTTGAATTCAATATTCAGTCCGGAAGGCTGTAAAGTGCCTCGTCGGAAGATAAGGTGTTGTTCCTCCAGTTTGCGTTGGGCTTCACTGGAACAATGCAGCAAGCCAAGGACAGACATGTGGGCAAGAGAGCAGGGTGGAGTGTTGAAATGGCAAGCGACAGGGAGGTTTGGGTCATTCTTGCGGACAGACCGCAGGTATTCTGCAAAGCGGTCGCCCAGTTTACGTTTGGTCTCTCCAATGTAGAGGAGACCGCATTGGGAGCAACGAATGCAGTAGACTAAGTTGGGGGAAATGCAAGTGAAATGTTGTTTCACTTGAAAGGAGTGTTTGGGCCCTCGGACGGTGAGGAGAGAGGAAGTGAAGGGGCAGGTGTTACATCTTTTGCGTGGGCATGGGGTAGTGCCATAGGTGGAGGTTGGGGAGTAGGGGGTGATGGAGGAGTGGACCAGAGTGTCCCGGAGGGAACGATCCCTACGGAATGCCGACAGTGAGGGTGAAGGGAAGATGAGTTTGGTAGTGGCATCATGCTGGAGTAGGTGGAAATGGCGGAGGATGATCCTTTGAATGCGGAGGCTGGTGGGGTGATAAGGGGGACCCTATCATGTTTCTGGGAGGGAGGAGAAGGCGTGAGGGCGGATGCACGGGAGATGGGCCGGACACGGTTGTGGGCCCTGTCAACGACCGTGGGTGGAAAACCTTGGTTAAGGAAGAAGGAGGACATGGCAGAGGAACTGTTTTTGAAGGTAGCATCATCGGAACAGATGCGATGGAGGCGAAGGAACTGAGAGAATGGGATGGAGTCCTTACAGAAGGCGGGGTGTGAGGAGCTGTAGTCAAGGTAGCTGTGGGAGTCGGTAGGCTTGTAATGGATATTGGTGGACAGTCTATCACCAGAGATTGAGACAGCGAGGTCAAGGAAGGGAAGGGAAGTGTCAGAGATGGACCACGTGAAAATGATGGAGGGGTGGAGATTGGAAGCAAAATTAATAAATTTTTCCAAGTCCCGACGAGAGCACGAAGCAGCATTGAAGTAATCATCGATGTACCGGAGAAGGAGTTGTGGAAGGGGGCCGGAGTAGGACTGGAACGAGGAATGTTCCACATACCCCATAAAGAGACAGGTATAGCTGGGGTCCATGCGGGTACCCATAGCCACACCTTTTATTTGGAGGAAGTGAGAGGAGTTGAAGGAGAAATTGTTCGGTGTGAGAACAAGTTCAGCCAGACGGAGGAGAGTAGTGGTGGATGGGGATTGTTCGGGCCTCTGTACGAGGAAGAAGCTAAGGGCCCTCAGACCATCCTGGTGGGGGATGGAGGTGTAGAGCGATTGGATGTCCATGGTGAAGAGGAAGCGGTTGGGGCCAGGGAACTGGAAATTGTTGATGGGACGTAAGGTGTCAGAGGAATCACGGATATAGGTGGGAAGGGACTGGACAAGGGGAGAGAGAAGGGAGTCAAGATAATCAGAGATGAGTTCTGTGGGGCAGGAGCAAGCTGACACGATCGGTCTACCGGGACAGTTCTGTTTGTGGATTTTGGGTAGGAGGTAGAAGCGGGCTGTCCGAGGTTGGGCGACTATCAGGTTGGATGCTGTGGGAGGAAGATTCCCAGAGGAGATGAGGTCAGTGACAGTCTTGGAAACAATGGCTTGATGTTCAGTGGTGGGGTCATGGTCCAGGGAGAGGTAGGAGGAAGTGTCTGCGAGTTAACGCTCAGCCTCCGCGATATAAGTAGTTGAGGTGAATATTATTGATGCCTTTAAAAAACAGTTATATTTAATAAACAGATGAGGAAGAAAGGAATAAAAGGTTCTGCTGACAGGGTTAAATGAAGAGTAGTGGGAGAAAGCTCAAGTGGAGCATAAATGCTCCAATGACATATTTCTGCAACAACAACTTCAATGTAATTCCATGGGTGTAAAGTTCACCATTGTGGAACTGGTACTTACGACATTCTGGCAACATGCATTTCTCCACCTGCTCCAACTCCTCGTTGCATTCCCCCACCTCGGTTGGGGTTTTCAGCATCCTCCACCGCGATCTCATGCCGATCCCACAAGTGACACTGCAGTCACTCCAGTCTGACCAGAGAGTCAGCATACAGGGAATGGTCTCTGATACCGAATACAGAGCAGTCGTTAAAAAGTCAAAATCTACTCTGCCGAATCGCAACATTAATGCAGATCAATGCTTCCCAGGTCAACGCTTTAGCACAAACATTCCTCATTAACCCTTAGTAAGTTCAGGCGACCCAACCATCTCAATTTTTTGATTGGCTGATGGAGCTAGATTTTGGAGATCATAACGAACCAAAGAAAACTGCTTGAAATTTCATGAACAGTTCCCCCATTGATCTCCCCGGGATTTCAGTTTCTGCTCTCTTCACCATGCTTCCATTTCCAAAATGGATGGTGGGATGCCAACAGACATGGGGAAACTAACAAGTGAAGTGACTTGAAATTAGTTCTTGCATCGAGTGAGATGATTAACTGCATATTGTTGAGTTAAAAGAACAGGCTAATTGACACTGGGGACATTTGTTACATAGTACTGGAGGAGCAGCAACCCTGCATTTCCTAACCTCTAGGCACAATTACTAAAGCTTTCACAATTCTTTCACCTACTCCTTTTACTCCCCTCAGGTGGTGAACCATTAGGCCCTGGAAAGTTATCTTTCTTAAGTCCCATTATTTTCTCTATTACTATTTTGTCACTGATATCAATTCCAATAAAATGTTGCCTTTATTCATTTGCTAATACCCTTTTGTTACTGGTATTTTATCCTCTTCCTCTACTGTAAAAACAGATACAAAGTATTCATTTAACAACTTTTTTTTTATTGCATTTCAGGAAGGCTTCCAATGAAGCTAATGAAAATCGGATGGGATGTAAAATGAGCTTCTGATCTGCTAGCACTTGGCTATAAAACTAAAATTTGGCCCTTAAAGTTTAAACCCACGTTCCCATTAATTTGTTAAACTAAGAAATCTTGGTCTTTCTGATTTAGGATTCATTCACCAATGGGGGAACAATGCTAAGGATAGCACCTTTCCTGAACCTCCAGGCCAAAAAGAATTAAGGGAGGACAAACCAATGAATAAGGAAAAAGAAGCACAAATAGAATTGAGCTGCTTGAGTTTGATGCACTGGATTGTGAGGTGCTATGGGGAGTTTGGTTTGGATACTTCTACTTTAGAAGCTGTGCAGTGAAATGAATCAGCAGCGATTGCACAATTTGGGCCTCTGAAATTGACAGCTCCTTTGACAACACTGTGCCCGATTTTCTTTTCTATTTACTAGCCAATGGGGTAAAATGAGGCTGCTGATTCATCAGGAGTCCCTTTCACCTTCTTGGGTTGACCAATTTCACCACCTGGTATCTCTTGTTATTTATTATAGGCAGATAACAAACAAGAAGTGGTGTCAATGTTGGGTCTGGTGGGAACGCCTGGGTGGTAGTGCTGATTGATCCCCCCTCGAAGTTAGGCCACTTTCAAAATGACATCAACTGCATTACTAATGATCCCATTTCAAAGCCATTACTGACCAGTTAACCCCAGGGGAAGAGGTTGACAATTGATCCCAAAGATTAGATAGATTAACAAATATGCTTTTCAATGCTCATCCATGTTAACCCCATAGGAAGCTGTCCATCAAACAAATTACACCTGGTCAGGTGGAACAGCCTGGAAGAACGTCTTGTATTTGACTCTAGTAATAAAGTGATAAAAAAAAATTGATTGAAAAACCAGAGGATAAACATTGATTTTTAGTTTAAAACTATATCAGTTTGTTATAATTCTCTTTAATAAAGTATCTTGTTCTAGAATTGAAGAAGAGTGATGTTTAAAGGACTATTATTGGTGACATTTGGAATTTGACAAATACTTTGAGAGTTAGCATAGGATTCCCAACCTCGGCTCCAGGGTGTTGCTTATACTTACGACAGTCTGGCATCCCACATTTCTCCATTTGTACTGTTTCCACTTTGCACATAGATCCATCTGATGGATGCATCTTGACCATTCTCTGCCTCTTCTTGGTGCCCATCCCACAGCTTGCACTGCACTCCTCCCACTCTCCCCACTCCGTCACAAAGCAGGTATTCGATGCTAAGGTTAGGGGAGGAAGAGGAGATTCATGAGGAATACAGCAGAAAGTTTGTGAAAAGTCATGTATTTGTTTGCAACCTCGGTGTGCTCTTTGGCCAAGTTGAACTCCTAGTCCTAGTCCCCCATCCTCTCCACTACCAAGAATGCCTACTTTCATATTCATAAAATGTCACTCAACCCCGTTCCTGTCTCAGCCCATCTCTTTCTGGAACCTCATCAATACCAAAGCTTTCCTGGCTGACCACCCATCTACCAACCTCTGAAAACTTAAGCTCATCCAAAACTCTGCTGCCCATATCCTAACCTGCGTTTGCCCACCACTTCTGTGCTTGCTGACATACAGTGGCTCCTGGTCTGGCAACACCTTGATTTTTAAATTATCATCCTTGCTTTCAAACCCATCCATGCCCTTAGTGACCTTGTCATAGTCATAGAGTCATGGAGGTCTACAGCTCAGAAAAAGGCCCTTTGGCCCATCAAGTCTGCACCGGTCAAACAAGTACCTAACTATTCTAATCCCATTTTCCAGCACTAGGCCCATAGCCTTGAATGCCATGGCATCGCAAGTGCACATCCAAATACTTCTTAAATGTTATGAGGTTTTCTGCCTCTACCACCCTTTCAGGCAGTGAATTCCAGATTCCCACCACCCTCTGGGTGAAAAAATTCTTCCTCACATCCCCTCTGAAGCTCCTGCCCCTTACCTTAAATCTATGCCCCCGGTTATTGATCACTCCACAAAGGGGAAAAATTCCTTCCTGTCTACCAGATCTATGCCCCTCATAATTTGATACACCTCAATCATGTCCCCACTCAATCTCCTCTACTCCAGGGAAAATAACCCCAGACTATCCAATCTCTCCTCATAACTAAAACTCTCCAGCCCAGGCAATATTCTGGTAAATCACCTCTGCACTCTCTCTAGTGCAATCACATCCCTACAACCCTCTGTGAGCTCTATACTCCTCCAATTTTGGCCTCTTGGGCATTCCCAATTTTAATTGCTCCACCACTGGTGATCATGTCTTCAGCTGCCTAAGGCTTTGAAATTCTTTCCCTTAACCTCTCCACCCCTCTACTTCTCTACCCCATTACATCTTTTTCCTCCTTTAAGGGACTTCTTAAAACCTACCTCTTTGATCAAGCTTTTGGTTATCTTTCCTAAGAGCTTCTTTTATAGCTCAGTCTTAAATTTCAGCTGCTTAAACTCCTACGAAGTGCTTTGAGATATTTTACCATATTAAAGGCACTATATAAATTCAAGTTGTTCTTGTTATCTGGGATCATCTCACTTTGATATGGCTCAGCTATTGCCACCGAAAAAAATCCTCAGGCCCATCAAATCTTTCCTGCCTGTTAAGGGAGTGCAGCCCTAAACTCTGCCGGTCCTGCCCCCATTAAACTCCCCACATTTTGTAGCGGGTGCATTAGTGTTTGCGCGATTTATGTATTGGATGGTTTAAAGGAGAAAGCTAATGCAAGTGATGCATTAACCTAGAGGGTGAGTATTTGAATGTGGGATGCTCCCAGTGTTCTAATCTGGGGTGCATACATCTGGACTTTAGAATGGGAGCATGGTACAGTGACCTCATGATGCCTGCCAACTGAGATTCCCAGCTGCTGTCAGTTCAGAAGTGGCACGGGAGTTTGGACAACAGGGAAGAATTAGCAGGGCATCTGGGAGATCATGGCCTTGGAGAGGGTGCAGTACAGGGTCACTAGAATGATAAATTGTCTCATTGAAATCTGGAACTCTCTTCCCCAAAAAAAGCTGTTGAGACTGGGGGCCAATTGAAAATTTCAAAATTCAAACTGATAGATTTTTGTTGGATAAGGAGGGTATTAAGGGATACGGAGTCAAGGTAGGCAAATAGAGTCAAGACTCAGATCAGCCATGATGTAGTTGAATAGCTGAATGGCCTCCTCCTGTTCGTAAGTTCTTATAAGGAGTGAAGTCAAAGGAAAAGAGGCCAAACCTTTCTGGGAGAGTAGGCGTGATTGAACCTATCAATGAGGATTCAGGGACAAGGGAAAGAGAGCTGAGAGGTGAGAAACTGAACAATTATATAGGATCATGTGGAATACACAGAACAGAAACTGGCCATTCAGCCCAACCAGTCAATGCCAGCATTTATACCCTAACCTTCCTCCTATCCTTCATACTCTCACCTTATCAGCATTACTCTCTATTCCTTTTTTCCTCATATGCTCGTTCAGGTCCCCTTTAAATGCATCTTAAAATACACTATTTGCCTCACCCACTCTCTGTATTAGCAAGTCCCACATTCTCACCACGAAAGAAGTTTCTTCTGAATTCCCTATTTTATTTCTTGATGACAAGCTTATATTGCAGGCCTCTAATTTTGCTCTTCGCCACAAACATTCTCTCTGTGCCTACCTCATCAAACTTTTCATCATTTTAAAGAACTCTATTAGAACTCTCTCATACCGTAGCAACAGCAGTTGCTACCTGAAATACAGCAAGTGTTTAACACTCTGTGAGAGATAATTTTGAAACTGACTGTAATATAAGTGGATTGGAGTTCCTGGTTATTGGCTGATTCAAGTAAAGGCCCAATGTAACGGTGGACGTCTGAAGTGTTGAGAACAGTGCCAGTAATTCAGACTAAAATTTTTGAGTGAAATTTTATTTAAAACCTTGTAAAAGCCTCCAGCCTGGAGAAATCAAGCAAGTTCGAGAAGACCTTGGTTACCCCATGATGCATCATGAGACATGGTTAAACAAACCCAAAACTGTCCTGTTACCTCTCAACGCCCCTAGAAACACATGACAATAGGACCTGAAATTTCATATTCCAGTAACTAGACCTTTATCTTCACCCTTTTCCATTGTTGATCTAACCACTGTTGATCCTACAGTACAAGAGTGACTACACTACAAATGTACTTCATTGGCTGTAAAACACTTTCGGAAGTCCCGAGGATGTGAAAGGTGCTATATGAATGAAATACTTTATTTCTTTCTGTTCTTGAGTTGATTGCTAGGAATAAGCAGTGTGGCCAATTTTAGTAAAACAGACTCTGCAATACACAGGCCCCAAACTTTATAAAAAGGCATAGTAGAGAAGCCAGGAAAAATTGCTAAACAAATATATAATGCACGTTCAGTCCCAGTTGGAGTATTAGGCAGTTTAGGAAGGATATGATGGTTTTGGAGAGGATGCAAAAGAGATTTACTAGAGTGGTTTCAGGGACTGCAATTACATTTTTAAAAATTCTTTCATGGGATGTGGGTATCGCTGACTAGGCCAGCATTTGTTGCCCATTTCTAATTGCCCTTGAGAAGATGGTGGTGAGTCACCTTCTTGAACCGCTGCAGTCCACATGGTGTAGGTACAGGTGCTGTTGGGGATAAATTGGAGAAGACCCTTAAGGCAGCGAAGGATAAGAGGAGATTTGATGGAATTGCTTATAATCATGGAAGGATAAGATAGAGAGAAACTGTTTCCAATGTCAGTAACAAGAGGACAAAGATTTAAGGTGACTAACAAAAGAACAAGGGATGATATGAAGAAAAAACTTTTTTATGAAATGAGCGGCTAAGATTTGGAGGTTGTGGCCTGATAGGAACCAGATTCAATGGTAGCTAAAAATACATAATTAAAAGAGAAAAATTGCTGGGATATGGGTAAAGGATGGTGGAATAACAGGATTTCCTTTCAAAGAGACGGTGAAGACACAATGGGCTGAATGGCCTCCTCTTGTGGTGTACTATGCTATGATTCTAACTATGATTTATGTTTTCTGTAGTCTAATAGAAGAGGAAAGGAGCAAGAGTCCAAGTCCTCTACAATTGTAGAATTTTACAGCACAGAAGGCAGCCATTTATCCTCTGTTGGCATTTTGAATAAGTTGACTTTTGTACCATTTCCCAGTTTGTTCCCCCTCATCCTTCAAATTTGGCAGACAGGTCGGTTTAACATCTCATATGGAAGACACCACCTCCAGCAGTGCAGTGTTAAGGTTTTGCTATCTTTTCCTCCCAGCAAGGTAAATTTATTCAGTCGAACTTATTGTCAGGCTTAATCCTCGACTGAGAGAAATTTCAAATCATTATAAGAGCTTAGTCAGCTATGCTAGCTATAGACTTGGTGTTAAAATAAAGTGCCAGGGGCATTTAGACTAAACAAAGATATCTCAGAATAAAATATGCACTGTATATTATAGCAAAATTATCTCTCATGGACTCATAGACTCAGATGTTTACAGCACAGAAGGAGGCCATTTGGCCCATCATGTCCACACTGGTCAACAAAGATCTGACTACACTAATCCCATTTTTCAGTGCTTGGCCCATAGTCCTGGAGGCTATGGCAATGCAAGTGAATATCTAAATACTTCTTAAATGTTACAAGAGTTTCTGACTCAATCACCCTTTCAGGCAGAGAGTTCAAGGCTCCCAGCACCCTCTGGGTGAAAAAATTTCTCCTCAACTCCCCTCTTAGCCTTCTACCTCATTTTAAATCTATGCTACCTGGTTATTGGCCCCTTACTAATGGAAAGAGTGCCTTCCTATGCTCCCTAACTATGCCCTCATAATCTTACACACCTCTATCAGGTCCCCTCTCAACCTTCGCTGCTCCAAGGAAAACAACCCCAGCCTATTCAATCTTTCCTCATAGCTCAGACCCTCCAACCCAGGCAGCATCCTGGTAAACCTCCTCTGCACCCTCTCCAGTCCAATCAAATCCTTCCTATAGTGTGGTGACCAGAACTGCACACAGTATTCTAGTTGTGGCCTAACCGGCATTTTATACAGTTCCAGCATAACCCCCCTGTTCTTGTACTCTACACCTTGGCTAATAAAGGCTATAAGACCATAAGATGTAGCAGCAGAAGTAGGCCGTTCAGCCCATAGAGTCTGCTCCGCCATTCAATGAGATCATGGTTGATCTGATAATCCTCAACTCGACCTCCCTGTCTTTTCCCCATAACCCTTGATTCCCTTTGCTGACTAAAAATCTGTCTATCTCAGCCTTGCAGATACCTAACAACCCAGCTTCTACAGCCCTCTGTGATAAAGAATTCCTCAGATTGAGACTACCCTCTGAGAGAAGAAATTCCTCCTCATCTCTGTTTTAAATGGGCACCCCTTTACTTTGAGATTATGCCCTCTGGTCCTAGACTCTCCCACAAGGGGAAACAGCCTCTCAACATCTACCCTATCAAGACCCCGAAGAATCTTATATGTTTCAATAAGGTCGTCTTTCATTCTTTGAAACTCCAATGAGTACAGGCCCAACTGACTCAACCTTTCCTTATAAGAAAATCTCTCCATCCCCGGGATCAACCTCGTGAACCTTCTCTGGACTGCCTCCAATGTCAATACTTCTTTCCTTAAATAAGGGGACCAAAACTGTTCACAGTATTCTAGGTGTGGTTTAACTAGTGCCTTGTATAGTTTCAGCAAGACCTCCCTATTTTTATACTCCATTCCCTTTGAAATAAAGGCCAACACTCCATTTGCCTTACCTATTACCTGATGACCTTGTATCCCATATGCCTTCTTAACCACCTTATCTACCTGCCCTGCTACCTTCAGGGATCAAGGTCCCTCTGATCTTCAGTACTTTCCAGGGTCCTACCATTCATAGTGTAATCCCTTGCCTTGTTAGCCCCTCCCCAAGTGCATTACCTCACATTCTTCCAGGTTGAATTCCATTTGCCACTGCTCTGCCCACCTGACCAGTCCATTGATATCCTCCTGCAGTTTACGGCTATCATCCTCACTGTTTCCCACCCTACCAATTTTCGTGTCATCTGCACACTTCTTGATCATAGCCCCTACATTTAAGTCCAAACTATTTATGTACACCAAGGGCTCCAGCACCAAGCCCTGTGGAACCCCACTGGAAACTGGCTTCCAGTCACAGGAACATCCCTCTATCATCACTCTGCTTCTCAGCCAATTTTGGATCCAATGTGTCACTTTGCCTTGGATCCCATGGGCTCTTACTTTCTTCATCAGTCTGCCATGAGGGACCTTGCTAAAGTCCATGTAGTCCACATGAAATGCATTGCCCTCATCAACACCCCTGGTAACCTCCTCGAAAGATTCGATCAAATTTGTCAAGCACGACATTCCCTCAACAAATCCATGCTGACTATCCCTGATTAATCTGTGTCTCTCCAAGTACAGATATATTCTGCCCCTCAGAATTCTTACCCATCACCGAGGTTAGACTGACTAGTCTGTAATTTCCTGGTCTATCCCTTCCTCCTTTTTTTTTAATAATGGGACAACATGAGCAGTCGTCCAGTCCTCTGGCACCTCACCTGTGGCCAGAGAGGATTTGAAAATTACTGCTGGGGCCCCTGTTAGCTCTTACTTGCCTCCCTTGACAGCCTGGGATACATCTCATCCTGGCCTGTAGATTCATCTATGTGTAAGGCCACTAAACCCATTAGTACCTCCTCTCTCTCTCTCTATGTTAATTTCCTCTAATAGTTCACAGTCCTCCACCCTGATGTCTATACCTGCATTGTCCTTTTCCATTGTAAAGATTGACGCAAAGTATTCATTAAGGACTGTTCTCATGTCTTCCGGGTCCACACACAGATTACCTCCATGCTCCATAATTGGCCCTACTCTTTCCCTCTCTTGCTCTTTATATATTTAAAGAACCCCTTTGGGTTTTCCTTTATTCTACCCACCAATGGTTTCTCAAGCACTCTCTTAGCTTTCCTAATTTCCTTTTTAAGTTCACCCCTGCACTTTTTATACACCTCTAGGGACTCTGCCATATTGAGCCCTCGGTATCTGCCATGAATTTTTTTTTCTTAATCTTAACCTTTATGCCCCTTGACATCCAGGGTTCTCTGGACTTGGTCCCCTGCTTAGTCTTTTCAGGAACATATTTGCCCTATACTTCTGCTATTTCCTCCTCGAATGCCTCCCACTGCTCTGACATAGTTTTATCTGCAAGTAGCTGCTCCCAGCCCACATTGGCCAAATTGTATCTCATCTTAGTAAAATTAGCCTTTCCCCAGTTTAGAACTTTTATTCCTGCCCCAATTTATCCTTCCATAGCTATCCTAAATGTAACTGAGTTATGGTCACTATCTCTAAAATGCTACCTACTGAAATGTCTTCCACCTGGCTAGGCTCATTTCCGAATATTAGGTCTAGATTGCCCCCTCCCTTATTGGGCTTTCTACGTACTGGCTAAAAAAGTTCTCCTGGATGCAGCTTAAGAATTTTGCCCCCTCCCTACCTGTCACACTAAAACTATCACAGTTAATACTTGGGTCGTTAAAATCCCCTACTATTACTGCCTTATTATTCTTACACTTCTCTGAAATTTGATTACATTTTTGATCCTCTATCTCTCCCTGACTATTTGGGGGCCTATAGTACATGCCCAACAGCATGTTTGCCCCTTTTGTGATTTTTACTTATACCTATATGGCCTCATTTGATGATCCTTCCAAGATATCATCCCTCCTCACTGCTATAATTGATTCCTTGATCAATATTGCAATCCGTCCTCCTCTTCTGTCCCCCTCTCTATCTCATCTGAATACCCTATAGCCAGGAATGTTCAGCTGCCAATCCTTCCCTTCTTTGAGCCGAGTCTTGGTCATAGCTATGATATCGTACGCCTACGTGCCTATCTGTGCCCTCAGCTCATCTGTCTTATTCCCCAGGCTCCTTGTATTAAAATATATTCCACTTAGCCTTGCTAAACTCTTATCTAGCCTACGTTTCCTCTGCCTTTCAGACTCACACACATACTAGGGTTTTAACTTCTAATTCCATCTCAGCTTCTCTCCCCTCTGAACTACTTTTCAGGGTCCCAACCCCCTGCCAATTTAGATTAAGTCCATCCCAACAGCTTTTGCAAACTTCCCCATGAGGATGTTGGTCCTGTTCCTGTTCAGATGTAACCCATCCAACTTGTACAGGTCCCTCCTCCCCCATAAACGGTCCCAATGTCCCAGGAATCTAAAGCACTCCCTCCTGCACCATCTCTCTAGCCACACATTCATCTGCTGTATCCTTCTGTTCCCATACTCAGTACTGCATGGCACCGTGAGTAATCCGGAGATTACTGCCTTTGAAGCCCTGCTTTTCATTTTCCTACTTAACTCCCTAAAGTCTGCCTGCAGGACCTCATTTCTCTTTCTTCCTATGTCATTGGTCCCAACATGGACCACAACCTCTGGATATTCACCCTCCCCCTTCAGAATACCCTACAGCCATTCCTTAACACCCTTGACCCTGGCACCCGGGAGGCACATAGCACATACCATCCTGCAGTCACGTCTATGGCCAGAGAAGCACCTGTCTACTCCCCTCACTAATGAATCCCCCACCACTATTGCCCTTCCACACTTCCTCCTCCCCCACTGAGCAGCTGGACCACCCACAGTGCCATGGCCTTGGCTCTGGTTGGACCCCACAGAGGAACCGTCACTGTCACCATTTTCCAAAGCCAAGAAACGGTTTGTGAGTGAGATGCACTCAGGGCATTCCCTCACTTCCTGCCTGGTCCCTTTCTTCTGTCTGGCGGTCACCCATTCTCTCTCTGCTTGCACTTCCTTAAGCTGCAGGGTTATCATGTCCTGAAATGTGTTATCCACGAACCTCACAGTCTCCTGAATACACCATAGTGCCCTCAGCTGCTGCTCAAGCTACAAAGCCCAGAGCTTGAGTTGCTCCAGTCGGAGGCACCTCCTGAACACACGGTCATCTAGACTGCCAGGAAAATCTACAATTTCCCACATAGTGCAGCATGTGCAAATCATGGGATTGAGCTCCCAGACATATCTTAACTGAATAGAATATGGACCCTTTCTTTTATTTTACCCCTACTCCTACTTGAGTCTCACTGTTTTAGCCTCTCTCTCCTGAAGTTTCACTGTTTTAACCCCTCTGTCCCGAAGTGTCTCTGTTTTAACCTCTTTCTCCTGAAGCCTCTCTGTGTTAACCTCTCTGTCCTGAAGTTTTGCTGTTTGACCTCTCTGTCCCTAAATCTCGCTGTTTTATCCTTGTTAAAGAGTTAACTTCTTTCAGAACATAAAACACTTCAATGAAGAATTCTGGAGAATTTAGGGTCCTGAGGCTTTACAAAGTGAGACTACAACTTTTGTATAATGGTTACTTAATAGTATTTTATTATAAACTTAAATTTGGATTACATTGCAATAATGGTTACAATATTACAAAGTGACACATAAACTAATCTTCCTAAAAATAAATATATAGGAAATTCAAATCCACTAAAACTAAATGTAGGATATTCAAACAAACATAAAACTAGTTTATACTTACAATCAAAAGTATAAAGTGCAGTTTTCTGTTGTGTCTCAGTTCTGAGTAAAGCTATCTAAGGTCTCAACTCACTGATGTTCGACCCAATCTGACACCGATGTTTACCTAACAGTCTATATTAAAGAAAATCTTGCTTTTGGAATAACATGGCTATTGTCTGTTATATTTCTGAGGTTCTTTGCCTGAGAGAATTATTGATGGTCAAAACATGTTTTTATCTGAAAAAGCAGGTGTGGTACTAGCAAGGCCTGTCCCCCTGTCTGGAAAAGCCTTTTCTCAAGGCCTTTGTGTCTGTGTATGTATGTGAAATTAATGTGTGTGTGTGTGTGTGTGTGATGTCTCGGTTTTTTGCAAAGGATTTTTAGCTGAGCTTTTAGCTGAATTAAGGTTTAACCCTTCCATTAACAGGTTCAAATGGGTTAAATCCTGAACAGCAGCACTCCCTCAGTACCGCACTTGAGTGTCAGCCTGGATTATGTAGTCATCTGGAACATACAACCTCCTGGCTCAGAAGTGAGATAGCACTAGCAACGGAGTCATGACCAACACTGCAGGCTCATTAGCCTTTCCTGCATGATAACAATCATTACAATTCAAAAAGAACGTCATTGGTTTTGCGCTTTGAGACTTCCTGAGGTCATGAAGGGTACTCTAGAAGTGCAAGTTCTTTCCTGCTTTTTCCAGACCTTGCAAAGTGTTTATGCTCAAAACATGATCCAATCTTTTTCTATAAACCCTTCAGAAGTTGATTGACCTGCAGTGCAATTCCAGTACTTTTTTCTCTTATCCGCATTTTAATGTACTTACCGCATTCCTCATTGACAATGCATTTTTCAGTCTCTTCAGTGGGCAGTGTGCAGAGGGAGCCATCTTCGGGGTATTGCTTTATGTATCTTTCCCGTGATCTCATTCCCATTCCACAGGAGAGGCTGCAAGGGGACCAGCTGATCCACTCTGACATCATGCAAGTCGAGGCATCTGTAAATTGTAAGTGATATTTTACTGAATAGAGAAAAAACCTTGTGGACATACAAAATTGATGTGCAGGAAAAGACCAGCTCGCTCCACCAAGCCTGCCACAAGCTTACGATGGCCAGAATATCATTGACTAAACACTTCCCACCAAACATCCTGCACGTATCCCTGCAGCCCTGGAATTACTTGGGGGAAGCAGCAAGGACCAGAGAAAAATCAAATAAGGTGAAAAAATACTCTGGAAAAGTTCCTCTTCAACCCCCTCAGAGATTGAAGCCAGTTCAGGAGATCACACTGACCACGAGTACCTTAGCTGTTAATCCACTTACCTTCTTAGTGAGGCAAATACTGCCCAATCAGGAACCTGACTAACTCCCCCAGCACTCATCACAACAGCCAGCAAAATATTGCAATTGTTCACTTCTCCCTAGGAAAAGGGGAACAGACCAACATCCAGTCTATTTCTATTCCTCTATAGTTTAAACTCTTGTCTTCCTAATCTTTAAAACTTGAATAATCCTTCAGTGGGGATGCCATTTAGCCTTTTGATTATTTTATGGACCTATACCAGGTTGCGTCTAAGCCTATCCTGCTCTAAAGTAACCAGGCCGAGATCCTCAAGCCTATCTGAATAACTAAGGTTCTTTAGGTCAGAATCATTTGCTTGGCTCTCCTCAGGACCTGAGCACAATACTCCAGAAGTGGTCTAACCAGTGACTTGTACAGTTTCAACAAAGTTTCCTTCCAAACCTCCCCTTTTTAACCACTTGATTAAGTGCTTCAGTTTGCAATCCCAGGGAAAGAGCAGAAGTTTTATTGTAAAAAATTCTTGCCTCAAAATTCCAGACTGTGCTAAGCAACTGACAGGGCACTGCCTGTCATGTGATGTGGGGGATGAATGCTTAAAGTGTTTGCACAACATTTCATTTCATTAGCACCTGTCATTTTTTTTTGTGATATTGCTCATGGAAAGCTGGATCTTTACTTTGTGCAATAGTGTAAGATGGGTGAGGGCAGTAATTTCCCTGCAGGCTTTAGGGCCCAGATGCCAAGGTCACGTGGAGGTCAGAAGCCCGCACTGTGTGGGGAACAGTCACCTGCCTGTGATTTTTTTTTCCCGAATCAGCCAATAATGGCCAGGTTGATGGCTTTCTGTCCAAATAAAGGCAGTGAGTGAGAGGGCCAATAGGAGCACTAAGCTGCTTTAAAGTAAAAATGCCCTTAGTAGGTGGGGCACCATTGTGGAGGGGGCTCGCCTCAGCAGTGGGGGGCTGACAGCTGCAGCTGAAGGTAGGCAGGCAAGAAAGCCTCAAAGCCAAGAGCACAGGTCACACTCATCTGCCATCAAGCTGCTTCCAGGAAGCTGGCATGTTCACCAATGCCTCTTGGAACCTGGAGGCCAACAGGAAAATCTCAGTCACCCTCCTACAATAGGCCTTTAACAACCCGGAGTGGTTATCTGCTGCTCATCGGCAGGCAGTCCTGCTGCACCCCCACCCACCTCCACCCATCATTCCACCTCTGAGAGAACGACCTGGGATGATGCAGGAAACTGGCACACTGGCTGGTAGCATGAATTTTCTGGCCCATCTGTCATCATTTATGCCCCCTTTGGGAGCCAAGAATCCTCCCCAGTGAATCAGCAAGCCATTTAGCTTTTCTCATAGTTTTTATCTTCTTCTCCTTCTTCTGGCTTCTCCTAATTTACTCGGTGTCAATACAGTGCTGGTTGATCACCCTTCTTCACCTCCTCGTGTCAGTCATCCATTCTTCTTCCAATCACACTGTGTTTAAATCTCTCACCACCACATCTTTCCATCAGGTCTTGTGCCTTCTTCTTCTTCTCCCTGCCAGTTCCACTTCCATCTTTTGCCTCACCACCTTTCCTCTCTCTGTAACAGATGACCTTATCATTTCAATCTCTTCTTGGCTACTTTCTTCAATGCTCCCACCATCTTCACTGAGCCCCCCACAATGCACTGGTTCCTGATTTTGTCCTTTCTCCTTACTCCACACATCCATCTCAGCATCCACATCTCATTAGTATCCAGTCATTGTTTCTCTTTTCTTGATGTTGCCAAAGTTTCTGCACTATATAACAATTTTTATCTGCGATTGAAAAATGTAAAACAGGATCCGACCTGCTTTCACCTACCTTACATGAGCTTGCAAAGTCAAGAATTACAACCCAGGGAGTCAAAACCAAGTACCGTCTTCAGATGTAATTGAGTTAGAGGGGTAGAGGCTAATAGGACTAGTGTCTGAAGATTTAAGATGTCCTAAGTCAATTATAAAGTTTCACACATGCAAACTGTCTGTATTTTAAGCAGACAGCCAGAATTTTTACTCAATGGCTGCTTTTGTCGATGCTTCATTCCAGTGTGTCCTCTTATAAACTTCTGCTTCCTATTTTCGGTACAATGTACTAGCCATGTGAGGCAAAGCATGGTGGGATGTGGTTTGGAAGGTCAGAAGGGGAAGACCTGGGTCAGCTTCAGCACACTCCCCATGCTAAAACAGTCCAACTGTGGAATTAACGGTGTAGAAAAACTTCAGCAATGCATGGCATAGAAGCTGACTAGGATGAATCACAGCATAAAATGGAAGGACCTTCAATGAAAGGGCCAGGTACAAATGCTTTAATCTCTAATGAATGTAAGATCTTGCTTTATCACATCTTAAAGAAAGGCTCCATACCACTTCACATGAGGTACACACTTGGTGCGTATATTAAAGCTCAGGCATTTTGTTTTTGCACTCAACAGATCACACAATCACTGGTGAGGTGAAAAAACATTTCATTTATTCTATAGCTGAGGGGAAAATGCTGGCTAGGGACATTCAGAGAGTTCATTATACCCCCCAAAACTGCCACAGGGTCTTTAATGTCTATCTAAACAGGCAGCCAAGGCCTCAGTTTCACATCTGATTTGAAGGAAGGGGCCTTCAACAATTTGCTCCCATGTTAGCTTAGAGAGGACCTTCAGCCTACAATCACTTGACTCTGAGTGCTGCCAACTGAGCCAGGCTGTTACTCTCACGAGTAGCTTGAAACTACAGTGCCGCTAGCAAATGGTTTGATGTTGTTGCAACTGGAGATGAAGTGAATGAGAAATGGAGGAAATGTGAGAATTTTATTCAAAACCTGTCGTGTTGCAAACTTCAGTTGAATAAGATCTTACTTTTGAAGTAGATGTAGGAATTTGTATTCTGAGTGTAAAGCAGAGAATCAGATTTCCTTAATACAGTTCCTGCTGTGGTTGAGATCTCTGCAATAAAGTATTAATTTTTATTGAAGCTTCTTCTCCAGCTGGAAATCACATACAGCTTTTGTACTGTCACAAGAATAACAAAACCCAGGAATGGCTAATTTAATTCATTTTTCTTTTGATGTAACAGTGTTGATAGTTGAAGAGCTCAGCATTCAGAATGCAAACCTTATCTCTTCACCTTAAGGGCATGCATTACATCATCTGTGTCCTCACCATGCTTCACTGACTTCTGTGCCCCAGACAGCAAACCACAAGATTGTTACCTTTCACATATGCTCACAGCCTTGCCTCTCCCAAGTTCTGCTATTTCCAGGCCTATATCCCTCTGGTCCTCCAACACTTTACCATTGACGACCATTTTAAGTTACCTTGCACTCCTCTGAACCATCACCACAACACCCACCCCCATTCCACCAACCACATAAGACATAAGACAAAGGAGCAGAAATTAGACCATTCGGCCCATCGAGTCTGCTCTACCATTCAATCATGGCTGATAAGTTTTTCAACCCCATTCTCCCGCCTTCTCCCCGTAACCTTTGATCCCCTTACCAATCAAGAACCTATCTATCTCGGTCTTAAATACACTCAATGACCTGGCCTCCACAGCCTTCTGTGGCAATGAATTCCATAGATTCACCACTCTCTGGCTAAAGAAGTTTCTCCTCATCTCTGTTCTAAAAGGTCTTCCCTTTACTCTGAAGCTGTGCCCTCAGGTCCTAGTCTCTCCCACTAATGGAAACATCATCCCCACGTCCACTCTATCCAGGCCTTTCAGTATTCTGTAAGTTTCAATCACATCCCCCCTCATCCTTCTAAACTCCATCGAGTATAGACCCAGAGTCCTCAAACGTTCCTCATATGTTAAGCCTTTCATTCCTGGGATTGTTCTCATGAACCTCCTCTGGACCCTCTCCAGGCCAGAACATTCTGCCTGAGATACGGGGCACAATATTCTAAATGTGGTCTGACCAGAGCCTTATAAAGCCTCAGCAGCACATCCCTGCTTTTATATTCTAATCCTCTCGAAATAAATGCCAGCATTGCATTTGCCTTCCTAACTACCACATCAACCTGCAAGTTAACCTTAAGAGAATTCAGGATTAGGACTCCCAAGTCCCTTTGCACTCCAGATTTCTGAATTCTCTCCCCATTTAGAAAATAGTCTATGCCTCTATTCTTCCTACCAAAGTGCATGACCTCACACTTCCCCACATTGTATTCTATCTGCCACTTCTTTGCCCATTCTCCTAACCTGTCCAAATCCTTCTGCAGCCTCCCCGCCTCCTCAATACTACTTGATACTACCTGTCCCTCCACCTATCTTTGTACCATCTGCAAACTTAGGCAGGATGCCCTCAGTTCCTTCATCTAGATCATTAATGTATAAAGTGAAAAGTTGTGGTCCCAATACTGACCCCTGCGGAACTCCACTAGTCACCGGCTGCCATCCTGAGAAGGACCCCCTTATCCCCACTCTCTGCCTCCTGCCAGACAGCCAATCTTCTATCCATGCTGTACCTTGCCTCTAATACCATGGGCTCTTATCTTACTGAGCAGCCTCCTGTGAGGCACCTTGTCAAAGGCCTTCTGGAAGTCCAAGTAGATAACATCCATTGGCCCTCCTTTGTCTAACCTACTCGTTACCCCCTCAAAGAATTCTAACAGATTTGTCAGGCGTGACCTCCCCTTGATGAAATCATGCTGACTTTGCCCGATTTTATCATGCGCTTCCAAGTATTCTGAAATCTCATCTTTAATAATGGACTCTAAAATCTTACCAACAACCGAGGTCAGGCTAATTAGCCTGTAATTTCCTGTCTTTTGCCTCATTCCCTTCTTAAACAGGGGGGTTACATTAGCAATTTTCCAGTCCTCTGGGACCTTCACTGACTCCAGTGATTCCTGAAAGATCACCACTAACGCCTCCACTATCTCTTCAGCTATTTCCTTCAGAACTCTGGCCCAGGTGATTTATCCACCTTCAGACCTTTCAGTTTTCCTAGCACCTTCTCCTTGGTAATGGTGACCATACTCACCTCTACTCCCCGATTCTTTTGAACTTTGGGGATGTTACTCGTGCCTTCCACCGTGAAGACTGACGCAAAGTACCTAATCAGTTCCTCTGTCATTTCTTTGTTCCCCACTACTACTTCTCCAGCGTCATTTTCCAGTGGCCCAATCTCCACTTTTGCCTCTCTCTTATCCTTTATATTTCTAAAAAAAACTCGCATTTTTTTTTAATATTACCGGCTAGTTTACCTTCATATTTAATCTTCTCCCTCCTTATTTCTTTTTTCATCTGGAATTCTTTGCCAACTCCCTCCCAAATAACTCCATAAGATCTAAATTGTATTAACAAGCCTCTTGTATGACTTCTGAACATCCATATAAGCTGCACCTACCATATTTCCTTTAATGATCCAATCAATCAGTTACCCCTTCAACAGCAACAAACATTTTGCTAAATTTCCAATTCTGATGAAAGGTGACTAACCCAAAACATTGGGGGGAATATTACAGCCCCTGCCGGTGTATGAAGGCAGGGGGACATGTAAACCAAAACAGGTAGCCAGCCCATTGACTTACCGCCCACCCTTGAGCTGTCCCCTTTTTTATGGTGGGTGGGTGAGAAGTCAACCAGCCTGCCCACCCTTAGGCCCAGTGAGGCCCTTAGGTTGCCAATTAAAAGCCACTTAAGGGCCTTTTTCCGGCTCCTCTGCCATAATATGGTGGGCAAGGGAAGGCAGAAGAAAAGTGGCCAGCCCACTACCTCCCAACTCAGGGTACAAGGTGGGTGTGAAAGTTGGGGGCAGGGAAGGGGGCGGTCCCCTGCACCCATTGAGGGCACCACCCTTAAGATGGCACTGCACTTTGTGCCTCACCATCCAACCTGGCCTCATGAACTTGACCCCTGCCCCCCCACCAACCCCCCGCCCCCCACGCCCCCACCCACCCCCACCCCCTCCACGCCCCACCTCACTACGGTCCTCAATATCCCTCACCGATCAAAAACCCCAGGTTTACCTTAAAGTTCGGTATCCACAATCTTCTTCTTGGGATTCCCTTGGAGTCTCAGCAGCGACCACAACTGCATTTTGGCACTGCTGGGACTACTCAGTTGCCGGCCAATCTGATTGGCCGACAGGTCTTGCAGGCGGGACTTTCTGTCCCTAAGGAGCAAAAGTTCTACTCTCGTCTTATTAAGGCTTCCCCCAGCATATTATCGTTATGGGGCAGCCCTTCTTAAAGTCAGCAAAGTGCCAACTGACTTTTCCATTGGGCTGGGGCATGTGGGGAGGTGGGGGTGGCGGTTGAGCAATACAGCACCTCAACCCCATAAAATTCACCCATTAACTCTGTTTTTCTCTCCACAGGTGCTGCTGGGTATTTCTGGCACTTTCTGTTTTTATTTCAGATTTCCAGAATCTGCAGTATTTTGCTTTTGCATTCTACTCAATTTACCAGACATAATTTACTTCTTGAAAAGCAGGAGGTCTGGTCAATTTTGAAACAAGATACGAGTGATATAAGTGAGAATTTTAACTGCAAGGAAGCATAATAATGAGTAATTGAATCCAGAAACCATGTTTCTTCATGTGCTATTAAAGTAAAAGTACAGCAAACATCAGTCAAGAATTGAATGAGAAACCAATAAATTGAGAAAATAATATCTAAAACGAAGGCATGGAACGATACCTGATTGCAATGAAGAGGCAGTATGAAGTAAATAATATGTAAAGATCAACAACAATTTGCATTTATATAATACCTTTAATGTCGTAAAATGTCCCAAGGTGCTTCGCAGAAGCATTATTAAATAAATAAAAACAGAAAATGTTGGAAGGTCTGACCTTTCATCAGAATATACCTGAAATGTTAACTGTTCTTCTTTCCCCAGATGCTGCCTGACCCGATGAATATTTCCAGAATTTTCTGTTTTTATTTTGGATTTCCAGCATCTACAATATTTAGCTTTTGTTTTTGTCAATAAATACAATATGACACCAAGCTACTTAAGAAGGTATTATAGAGCAGGTGACCAAAATGCTTGGACAAAGGGATGAATTTTTAGGAGCATCCTAAGTGAGGAGAGAGGGGTAGAGAGGTCAAATGCTTTAGGGAGGAAATTCCAGAGCCTTGGCAGTTGAAGGCACGGCACCACAACTGGGATGAAGGAAATAAGGGATGCATAAGAGGATGGAGGAGGCCTGACATCTCAGAGGGCTGGAAGTGGTTGAATCAAATTGCTTGGAATAACTAAACAGAATTTGATGGCATAAGCCTTGGCATTTATTGTTTAAAGGATACTTCGCTGCGTTTCTGACTGAACATATTTGGTAATAAAAATGTTTGTAAAAATCATGGTAGAAGTCATCTCATTTCTTGTTTAGAATGCAGTTTGCCAGTTCTGTTGGGACCATGGAATGCTCTAGCACAGTATCTGATCATTCTGCCCATTCTGTACTGATGTACTTCCCTACGTGAGCCAACTAGTGTAATCCCATTTCCCTGCGTGTTGATCATATTTTTAATATGCATCTTCCTCAAGCAACTACCTAATTAGAGAATTTATGCACTCTGGGAATGTTTTTGGGCTAAGCAATCGCACACTAATAAACTTCCACATGAATTTGGTTCTCTTCTTTGCTCCCATTGTGATGATCAGAAACTTGCATTTTACTGACCAGTCAACACAAGCTATCACCATTAGCCTCATCATAACCATTCATAATCTTGAAGATCATCACTCCATAAACTGTTTCTCTTAAAGCTGAGTGTGGGAGTTCATTTTACATATGCAAATTTGTCAACATGATATGCATTTAGGGATGATGTGATTTATGCTTTTCACAATTAAATTACTTTGTCAGCAATTATGAATGCACGGCCTCTAAACTATCATTAATGCTTGAGGATGGGAGTGAGAAGACTGGCAGAAACAGGAATTAACAGCAATTAATTAACATTTTGTTGACATGCATTCAGGGGAAAGGGAGTTTGTCTCCTGTACATCCTATTTAATTGTGTATCCCACCTGTCTCGTGCATGGCATAATGTCTTGTGTCTAAATGGTTGCTGTTTCTATAATGACTATAAGACCTATGGCATAAAATCCCAACATCTGTTACATTCCTAATTGCTGGAAAAATGCCCAAACTTAAATGTCAAAATCTACTCTTTTTCTGAATATAAGCTTCATGTGTCTACCAGAGAATCTTTCAGAGTAAGGAGGTGAGCCACTCACCACAGAATATCCAGTCTTTTTTATGCATTCATTGAATGTGGGCATTGCTGGCAAGGCCAGTATTTATTGCACATCCCTCATTTCCCTCAAGAAGGTGATGGTGAACTGCCTTCTTGAACTGCTGTAGTCTGTGTAGTGGATAGGGGGGGAATGGCAGGATTCTGACCCAGTGGCGATCAACTAAGTCAGCTTGGTGTATGATTTGGAGGGGAAATTGAGGCGGCAGTCTCCCCATGTGCCTGCTCTTTTAGTTTATTAGTGAGTCAGTGTTCCTTCAGCACTATTGAAGACACCTTCCATCACTTTGCTGATGAGTGAGAATACACTGAAGGAATGATAATTGGCTGGATTGGATTTGTCCTGCTTTTTGTGAGCAAAACATACCTCGGCATTTTTTCACTTGTGATGCCAGTGTTGTAGCTGTACTGGAACAGTTTGGCTAGAGACACAACTAATCCTGGAGCACTGTCTTCATCACTGCAGCTGAGATTTTGTTACCATACGCTTCATCACATGCCGTCACTTGGCTGGCAGGTTTAGCAAACCAACAGCGTTCACACAATCTATTCAGGTCAATTACACTTGGAAACAGGCAAGTAATTTAAAGGACTGCTAACATTTCCCTTTGGGCAATCAACAGCTGCTGCTTCAACACATAAGTAAAATGAAGCCATTCAAAATGATAATTTTAGAAGTAATACAGTATACAGCATACTGTGTTCAGTATGCAACATTCGCACCCCTTAGTCAGAAGATTGTTGGTTCAAGTTCCACTTCAGAGACTTGAGCACATAATCCATAATCCAGGAGTGCTGCACTGTCAGAGTTACCGTCTTTCTGATAAGATGTTAAACTAAGGCCCGGCCCTCTCAGATAATTGCAAGTCATCCCCTCAAGGTCAGGGAGAGAAATCAAGGATCCTGGTGTTTCTCCTCTTTCTGGGCCTCTTATCTCCACCACCTCCCACTCTCTTTCACCATTCCCTCCCACCCCACATCCTTTAGGAGCACAGAATTGGGAGCCATAGTCACAGTGGAGTTCAACTGTTTCATATAGCTTTAGAAAAACTTTTGGCTTTTGTACTCTATGCATCTATTTATAAAGCCCATCGAAAGCTAAGGCTTCAGTATGATACACTTTACAACCACAGCTTTGTCAGACAATTGTACACAACTTGGTCATTCGTATTATGCAACCAGCTCCGCTTCCTTGAACCTGGCCCTATGCAATATCAGGTCTACAGCATTCAAAAGACTTGGGCCTGAATCTTTCCCTCGTCGGGAGTACGCAATTGCCGGGCCCGGGAGCCATTAGGAAACGGGCCCCTGACCGTGATTGGCTCCCCACCGCACTTTCACGCTGGCTAGTCCATTAATGGCCAGCCAGCATGAAAGGCGCACTGAAAAGCTCAGCGGTGCTGAGGTAGGGGGCAGGAAGAGAGCGGGCAACGATGTCACCATGGGTGCGGGTGAATGTTTCCACTGAACTCACTGGAGGCAGACAGCTGCCTCAGGGAGCTGCAGACCTCCAAATAATTAAATAAAGCACAAAAAAAGCTGCAAAAAAAATGTCCATGCATCACAATCAAGCACCTGAAAGCATACCTCACAAAAATATTTATTTATTTTATTTTTATTTTATTTCCTAATGGAGATTTCATCCCATCCTTGGATGAAGTTTCATCAAAAATGTAAAGACCGCCTGGCTGACTGGCCCGTCTGCCAACCGTAAGGTTGGACAGGCCATGAAAAACGCTGACAATTGCGCCATTAGTGGGCTTAACTGCCTGCTTAATTGTCAGTGGGTGCTCTTCTGACTGCCACGCACGCCCCGCCATGCGGAATATCACGTGAATGCGCGATGACATCAGGACACTTGCCCGACGTCATCTCACACGATTCTACACCCATTCGGGTCGGGTGTGCATCTGGCCCAAGAAAGTAAAATTCTGCCCTTGAACTTCACTAGCACCTCAAACAGCAGTCCCATGTACATTCGATTGGCACATGACTCCTGGTTTCACTTCCAAGTTTAAAAATGGCAAAAACTTCCAGTAAATTAGCACCAACAAATTGACCTGCAATAGTGGGCAATTTCTAGCCATAAAAGTGGGCTTTATTAACAGAAAAAATAAATTGCATTATGCGATAAATATTTTCTCATTTTAAATTAAACTCTCATTTAAACTTACAAATGCCCAGCATGGAGCATATAATAGGAGAGCAAAGTACTGCAGGTGCTGGAAATCTGCAATATAAACAGAAAATGCTGGAAACACTCAGCAGGACAGACAGCATCTATGGAGAGAGAAACTGAGTTAATGCTTCAGGTTCACAATCTGCGCTAGTTCTTATGAAGGGTCACTGACCTCTATTTCTCTCAGCACAGATCCACCAGAAGTGTTGAGCATTTCCAACACTTCCTGTTTCTATGGAGCAAACATAACCAATTTTGCCAGCCCTCCAAAAAGCAATTAGGCTTCTTGTGAGACTCTCATTCCCCTCAGCAAGAAACCCAGCAACAACATTAAAACATGAATTCCAAGAAAAAATCTTGAGGTCAGGAGGGCAAGGGACTTGAGGCACAGACATCGTCATTGATAGTGTTGAGGGGCTGGACTGGGGGAGAGCTTCAGGACTCAGAGAAGGCGTCAAGAAGGAAGGGCCTTCAGGGGGAAGGTAATGTAAACATAGAGGCACTTACCTTGTGTCCCAGCAGCCTCCAGACTCCAGCAAGGGAAGAAAGCAGCAGACAAATGCAACAATGCCAAACAGAAATGCATGAGAAGGTAGGCTAGAACAGGGAGGGTGTGGTAATCTGAGGTGTAATACACCTTTAAGAGAATGTGAGCAGATTGACCACGTGTCTGTATTACCCAACTGCTGTGTAGCACGGGCTACAATGTTAATCAGTAGTTTAGAATAGGGTCTAGTTGGGGAAGCACACATTGTGTTAGCGCTCTGTTGCTTGTGCAAATAAACAGCATGTGCTTCATCTTATATCGGTCTCTGCATCTGCAGTATTTTGCCTGCCAACTTGCTCACCGGTAGATAGGCATGCAACCCAGTTCGCAAGCAAAGAGACCTGACAGGAGGAACAAAACAACTGGCCACGAGGCAAAACGTGACCAGTCGACGACACCAAGGAAAGCCGCAAAAACTCAACTGAAGTGAATCAGCCGTGCCCTGCAGGCCGATTGTAAGTACAGCCCTCACCATAGTCATCGAAGTTATCTCCCTCCAGTATGCCACAATTTGGCCATATTGAACCGTTTGATCAGACCACTGATGACTAGTCACATTATATTGAATGCCTCACGTTCTTCTTTTTGGCCAACAACATATCGGGGGAGGAGAATAGGGGAGCAATCCTCTTATCGCCACGTGGCAGTAAAACACACGGCCTAATTCGTCGTCTAGCGGCACTCAACGCCCCAGATTCCAAGAGCTTTGATGCGTTGGTGAAACTTGTATAAATCCACTTTCAGCCAAAATTCTCAGTAACAACTCAGTGTTTTAAATTTAATTTGAGGTGTCGCACCCCTGGAGAGACAGTCACTTGCTATGTAGCAGCCTTAAAACAACTGACAGAGCACTGTGAGTTCGGGACGTCGATTCGTGACATATCAAGAGACCAATTAGTATGTGGGATTAATAAAGTCGCCATTCAAAAAAGGTAAAAACAGAAAAACTGCGGATGCTGGAAATCCAAAACAAAAACAGAAGTACCTGGAAAAACTCAGCAGGTCTGGCAGCATCGGCGGAGAAGAAAAGAGTTGACGTTTCGAGTCCTCATGACCCTTCAACAGAACTAGGTGAATCCAAGGAAGGGGTGAAATATAAGCTGGTTTAAGGTGGGGGGGGTGGGGGGGGAGACGTGGAGGGGTGCGGGGGTTGTGGTTGTAGGGACAAACAAGCAGTGATAGAAGCAGATCATCAAAAGATGTCACAGACAACAGAACAAAAGAACACATAGGTGTTGAAGTTGGTGATATATATCTAAACGAATGTGCTAATTAAGAATGGATGGTAGGGCACTCTAGGTACAGCTCTAGTGGGGGTGGGGGGAGCATAAAAGATTTAAAAATATTTAAAAATAATGGATTGGAAAAAACAAAAGGAAGGGGGAACAAACAGAAAGGAGGTGGGGATAGAGAAGAGAGCTCAAGACATAAAGTTGTTGAATTCAATATTCAGTCCGGAAGGCTGTAAAGTGCCTAGTCGGAAGATGAGGTGCTGTTCCTCCAGTTTGCGTTGGGCTTCACTGGAACAATGCAGCAAGCCAAAGACAGACATGTGGGCAAGAGAGCAGGGTGGAGTGTTAAAATGGCAAGCGACAGGGAGGTTTGGGTCATTCTTGCGGACAGACCGCAGGTGTTCTGCAAAGCAGTCACCCAGTTTATGTTTGGTCTCTCCAATGTAGAGGAGACCGCATTGGGAGCAACGAATGCAGTAGACTAAGTTGGGGGAAATGCAAGTGAAATGCTGCTTCACTTGAAAGGAGTGTTTGGGCCCTTGGACGGTGAGGAGAGAGGAAGTGAAGGGGCAGGTGTTACATCTTTTGCGTGGGCATGGGGTAGTGCCATAGGTGGGGGTTGAGGAGTAGGGGGTGATGGAGGAGTGGACCAGGGTGTCCCGGAGGGAACGATCCCTACAGAATGCCGACGGGGGGGGTGAAGGGAAGATGTGTTTGGTGGTGGCATCATGCTGGAGTTGGCGGAAACGGCGGAGGATGATCCTTTGAATGCGGAGGCTGGTGGGGTGATAAGTGAGGACAAGGGGGACCCTATCATGTTTCTGGGAGGGAGGAGAAGGCGTGAGGGCGGATGCGCGGGAGATGGGCCGGACACGGTTGAAGGCCTTGTCAACGACCGTGGGTGGAAAACCTCGGTTAAGGAAGAAGGAGGACATGTCAGAGAAACTATCTTTGAAGGTAGCATCATCAGAACAGATGCGACGGAGGCAAAGGATTCAAAAAAGGTTGTTGTCAGAAATGCATTTAGACTTCAGCAAAGTGCTGGAGTTGGTGCTCACAATGGAGACGCAGTCAGGGATTCAGAAGCAATCGAGAAAGCACAAAATGGTGTCATCCTTCACGTCGGGAGGGAAGCACCGGTTAGAAATGGTGCGGAAGCACAGGGCTCCGTGGAAAGGTGGGAAACAGCCACTATTAACAGACCAGCAAAAAGCAATGGTTTAACAGAGAAAACCCACATTAGTAATGTCAGAAATGGAACCAGACAGCCTGCAATTGAATTTAAAAGACAATTTAAAAGCATTGAGTATTTCTACTGTCATTGTAATGGGCACATTATGCGATATTTTAAAGAGAGATTGAGACAAAATTTTAAACGAAAAGGCAGAAATCGTGAAATCTACATAATAGAGGAACCAGAAGAAACAGTCAGATATTTACTGATTACACAACTTAAAAATGGGTAAAGCAGAGCCAATCCAAGTGATAGTGGAAGTCAACAGAAAACCCATCCGAATTGAGGTGGATACAGGGGCATCCACAACAGTTATAGAGCAAGATACATTCAAATATCTGAATGGAGGAGGCCACTCACTAAATCTGGAAAATTCAGATGCTAAATTAAAGACGTATACTGGTGAAGACATATGAGTAGGAGGTGATGCAAGGTTCCAGTACAGTATGAAAGCCAATCTGTTAATTTACCCCTGATAGTGATAGCAGGGGAAGGTCCAAGTCTACTCAGTCAGAACTGGCCTAAGGAAATAAAATTGGGGCGGTCCAAGATTTTTCAACTCAGAATGAAAGATTTGCAAGAATTATTACAGAAATATGCCTCTGTGTTCAGGGAAGATTCAGGGACGGCAACCCAAAATCCACATGGATCCTGGAGCAACCCCCAGATATTTGAAGGCAAGGCCAATCCCCTAAGCATTACGAGGGAAAGTTGAGGTTGAATTTGACAGGCTGGAAAGGTTGGGAATCTTACAACCTATAACAATTTTCCAAATGGGCAGTGCCCATAGTTCCTGTACTAAAGCCTGACCAGAGTGTGCGAATATGCAGGGACTACAAGTTGACCATTAACAAAGTAGCCAGACTTGACAGGCACCTATACTGAAAATTGATGAATTGCACTCCAAGCTGGCAGGGGGAACCGTATATATGAAACTCGACATGAGCCACACTTACCAGCAAGTCAAGCTAGAAAAAACCTCTCGAGATTTTGTGACTATCAACACACGTAGGCAGTTATACCAGTATACCAGGTTACCCTTCAGAGTCTCATCGGCTGGTGCCATTTTCCAATGGACTATGGAAAATTTACTTCAAGGTCTACCCCATGTGATGGTTTATCTTGATGATGTCGTAGTAACAGGACTAACTGATGAAGAACACCTGGCTAACTTGGAAGAGGGATTGAAGCATTTCTCACAAGCTGGAGCACGTCTGAAAAGTGAAAAATGTATCTTCCAAGCAAAAGAAGTGGCTTACCTGGGTCATAGGGTCAACTCACAGGGCCTTCACCCAGTGGAAGACACGGTGAGAGCTATTCGTGAGGCACCAGCACCGAAAAACATCATAGAACTCAAGTCCTTCTTGGGAATAGTTAACTACAATGGCCATTTTCTCCCAAATTTGTCAACAGTACTGGCTCCATTATATGGGTTACTCAAGAAAAACCACAGGTGGACTTGGCAAGCTTCACAACAACAAGCTTTTATGACAGTAAAGCAATTACTACATTCATCAGCCCCATTGGTACACTTCAACTCAAAGAAATAATTAATTTTAACCTGCGACGCATCCCTTTACAGAGTAGGGGCAGTACTCTCCCACCAGGTGGCAGATGGCTCCGAATGACCCATTGTGGCAGAACACTCGGTGTGGCAGAATGAAGATACCCACAAATAGAGAAAAGAGGCTTATCCATTGTATTTGGCATTAAGAAGTTCAACCAATACATCCATGGTCGCCTCTTCACCATTGTATCTGATCACAAGCCAATAATAGGCTTGTTTGGGGAAGATAAGGCAATACCCCCATTTACCTTGGTGTGCATCCAAAGGTGGGCACTGATTCTGGCTGCTTACAAATACACTTTTATCCACCTGCCGGAAAGCCAGATTGTAAATGCCAATGCACTGAGCCGGTTATCCCTCAAAGACAGCAATGTGAATGGCCCCATTCCTGAAGAACTTGTCTTTCTGGATTCATCATCAGTGAATGCCAAACAAATAAGAGAATGGACAGACCACGATCCAGTTTTGTCTCACGTCAGGGAACAAGTCTCGCAGTGATGGTCTAACGAGACAAAGTCAGATGAAATGAAACCCTATTTTTAACTTGAGATATGAGTTCACCTGCCAGGATCACAACTTGCTGTGGGGAGCGAGAGTCATTGTGCCTCCAAGGAGAAGACAACTATTATTGCATAGCACTCACCCCGGCATCTCTAGAATGCAAATTTTGGCGCGCAGCTAACTATGGTGGCTAGGGATGGACATAGAAATCAAAAACATGGTCAAGAGCTGCATGCAGTGCCAACATGCGCAGAAATTGCCTCCTTCTACTCCACTGTGTCCCTGGGAATGGCCAGGAAAGCCATGGGTTTGCCTCCATGTTGACTACATGGAGCATTTTTTGGGCACAATGTTCCTCTTGATTATAGATGCTCACTCCAAGTGGATGGATGTATATGAGGTGAGATCACTCACATCTGCTGCCACCAGAGACTGATTGCATCAGAGTTTTGTGATACATGGGTTACCAGACATAATAGTGTCTGATAATGGAACGGCATTCACCAGTGGGGGATTCTAAAGATTTACAAGTCTCAATGGCATAACAAATGTTAAGACCTCGCCATACCACCCTGCATCCAATGGTTTGGCCGAGAGGGCACTCCAGACCTTCAATTCCAGAATGAAAAAAACTGGATGGAGACTCTATTGCAACTAGATTATCACATTTCCTAGTCAGCTGTAGGATTACGCCACACATGACCACTGGTATTGCCCCTGCAGAGTTATTAATGAAGAGACGTCTGAGAACATTTGAGTATCGTAAGGCCAAATTTCGGGGAGAGGGTTGAGAGAAGTCAGAAGGCCCAGAAAAATGGACATGGTTACCACAGACGTGAAAGAAACTTCACTGTTGGAGATGCAGTTTTTGCAATGAACTTTGGAGATGGGCCCAAATGGCTATCAGATGAAGTTAGTGCTGTGACAGGACCCTTTTCTATCACATATCAGTCAAAGGTCAGATAATTAGGAGACATGTAGATCACCTCAAGAAAAGGGAAACAGATCTACAAGAAAGGATGCGCCAACCATTCCTGTTGGAGTCTACACCACATGTAGAAGGAACTCCCCATGGTTTGGAAGTACCTGTTGGATTTGTTGAGCCTGAGAGAGTTGAAGAGACAAACTTACAGGTTCCTACTCGAGAGCCTAGTGGACAGATAACTCCTGACAGGGAGGCCTCAGATAAATCATCCGAAGTCATAGAACTACGACATTCGACGCATTTGAAGAAGCTTCCAGAGAGACTAAATTTGTAAATAGTTTATTTAAGTAAATAGTAGATATATTATAAAGATTGTAAATCGTACTTTCGAGTAAAGGGGAGGGATGTGGTAATCTGAGGTGCAATATAAGAGAATATGAGCAGATTGACCTTTTGACTGTATTACCCAATTATTGTGTAGCACGGGCTACAATGTTAATCAGTAGTTTAGCATAGGGTCTGGTTGAAGAAGCACACATTGTGTTAGTGCTCTGTTACTTGTGTAAATAAACAGCATGTGCTTCATCTCACATTGGTCTCTGTGTCTGCAGTATTTTGTTTCCCAACTCACCCATTGGTAGATAGGCGTACAACTGTGTTCATGAGCAAAGCAACCCAACAGAGGGAACATAACAAAGGGCTGGGGAATCTGGTGCGCCCAACTGGGCCAATGATGGCTAACTTTCAGAACAATGGCAATCATTGGCCGAATAGCCTGTCAATCATGATGATCCACATGCCAGATTGGCTGTTTTGGACACTTATCATCCAAAATGAAAGGCTGATAAGTCCAGCCCGCTCTAGATTAGCCCCTGTGATTAGCACATGTGCTCCCCCTCTCTCCTGGCCCCTGCATCTTATGACACTATTTCAAAGATGAACAGGGGAGTTGGTTGACGGTTATTTATCTCTCAACCAACATCACTAAAAAGCAAAAAAACAAAAACAAAAAAACTGCAGATGCTGGAAATCCAAAACAAAAACAGAATTACCTGGAAAAACACAGCAGGTCTGGCAGCATCACTCAAGTTCTGTCGAAGGGTCATGAGGACTCAAAACGTCAACTCTTTTCTTCTCCGCCGATGCTGCCAGACCTGCTGAGTTTTTCCAGGTAATTCTGTTTTTGTTTTTTATCACTAAAAAGCAGTTTGGTCATTATCTCATTGTCATTTGTGGAAGCTTGCATTATACCAGTGACTACACTTTGAAGGTACTTCATTGGCTGTTAAGTGCTTTGGAACGCCCTGAGGTCTTTGAAAAATAAGTTCTTTCTTTACTTTATTCAGATCCCTATTAAGGGAAAAGAATTCCCCAACTCACTGCACAAACCATTTCCTAAAAACTCTAGTTAAGCTTCTTTTTAATGTAACAACTCTGTCTGCTACCACTGAGTTTTTATCACCACCTGCTCTTTGAAGTAAGGTAATTAGACATGCCAGGATTGACAGGCCTGGTAAATGGTTAATCAGTTTGCTGATTTGCAACATGTTTAGAGTCTTCAGGACCAACTTCAAATAAAAGAATTTGCATTTCTATAGCATATTTCATGATCTTAGAACATCTCAAAGCGCATTACAGCCAATTAAGTATTTTTCAAATCTAGTCACTTTTGTAACATAGGATACAGAACAGCTAATTTGTGCAAAGCAAGATCCCACAAACAGCAAATTGGTTAGCACCAGATAATTGCACAGTGTTTGCTACCGTTCACAACTCTTCAGATAATGAAGCAGTCCGTGCCCACATGCAGCAAGATCTGGACAGGTTTGAACTGATAAGTGTCAAGTAACATTCATGCTATACAAGTGCCAGGTGATAACCATCTCCAACAAGGAAAAATCTAATAATCTCCCCTTAACATTAAACAGCATTATTATCACTAAATCTCCCACCATCAACATTGAGGCATCACCATTGACCAGAAACTTAACTGGACCAGCCATATAAAGAAACTGTGATTATAAGAGCAGGTCAAAGGCCGGGTGTTTTGTGGCAAGTAATTTACCTCTTGACTCTCAAGGCCTGTCCACCATCTAAAAGCCAAAAGTCAGGATTGAGATGGAACTGTCTCCACCTGCCTGGATGAGTGCAGCTCCAACAACACTTAAAAAGCTCAATACCATTCAGGACAAAACGGCCTGCTTGATTGGCATCCAATTTGCAACCTTACTTATTCAGTCCCTCCACCATCAGCACACAAGTGGCAGCAGTGTGTACCAATCTATAAGATGCACTGCAGCAACTCGCCAAGTTTCCTTCTACAGCACCTTTCAGCAACCCCCATCATCTAGAAGGACAAGTTCCCCTCCAAGCCACACATTGTCCTGACTTGGAAATATATCGCCAGTCCATCATTTTTACTGGGTCAAAATCCTGGGTCTCCCTCCTTAACAACACTGTGGGTGTACCTACCCCAGATGAACTGCAGAGGTTCAAGAAAGCAGTTCACCACCACTTTCTCAAGAGCAAATAGGGATGGGCAATGCCAGCTCACATCCCAGGAACAAATTGAAAAAATACTGTTTATTTTAGTGATGTTGGATGAAGGACAAATATTTAGCCAGGACACTGCAGAGGGACCCACTCTTCTTAGAAATAGTGCACAACAAGCTCCTACAATGTGATGATGTCCAAATGGTCTGTTTTTCTTTGGTGATGTTGATTGAAGGATACATTTTGGCCGAGATAAAAGGGATAACTCCCCTGCACTTCTTCAGTTTATACTCAGGGGATCTTTTATATCCACCTGAGAGAAGGGGGTCTCAATTTAATGACTCATCTGAAAGACAGCACGTTCAAAGGTGCAGGACTCCTTCAGTATTGCACAGGAGCCTAAGCTTGGATTATGTAGTGAGTCTGATACCAAGGACCAGATTTTGTGGTTCCCCCATTCCAACTCTGGTTATTTGTAGTGGGGTGGGAAAGAGGTCAGAGTGGAAAACCCAGACATTACACTTCAGAAGTTGCTGGAACCATTCTGGAAATGGGCATGGCAGAACTTCTGCAATTTTCATTGAGGTGGCCATGTTTTGGAAGCCTTTGTAAATTACATCTGGTGAGTGGAGGGGTGAACCATGGATTGGAGGAGGGAAAAGCCTAACAAGTCAGTAAAAATTGAGTTTCCCCATTACAGTTCATCATGAAACTCTGTAACCAGAGTTATATCTATGTTTACTGAACTGAGTGATGACAGTGCTTTGATTGGAAAAGTGACCAAAAAGTAATGTGATTGCCAGGTTGTTACTTCTGACAACTGGCAAACTCTCAGGTGAAAGAAAATCATTTTAAAAGCAGAGAAGTCTTTGGATGCATTAGAATAGATTATCCCAAGTGCTATTCTGCATTGCACAACATGGAAAGAATTGCCCATTGTGAGATTAAAATTTAAAATTTTCTCATGGCTCTCATTCATTATTTACAGAACAGCCCAGCCATCTGTTTGGCTGTTTGAAAGATTTGACAGATGTCTGAGCTTTTGGGTATCTTCAAAGGCACTAAGGATTCTTTACTGCAGGGTTTATTTACAAAGATATGCTGCAAAATGTCAGTATGATATCTCTGCAGCCTTCCAAACCGCTGCATAGTTTGTTCACATAGCTGTCCTGGGAAACGTGAGCTTGTTTAGTAAGTTGATAGGTTTATGAGCTTCTAAGAGGAGATTAGTTTTTAAGTGATTCAAGTGATGCTTGTTTATTTTGACAGATTTATGAGCTTTTCAAAGATTTACAAATGTTATCATGGGGCTTATGAGTTTTGTTTATGAAGTGAATACTGGATGATTGGGTTGGGGTTAGGGGAATGAAGGGGTGAAGGGGGTTGGGGTGAGAGGTGTGGAGGGGGATGAGGGGATAAATGGGTTGGGGGCAAAGGGGGTGCTGATATTGAGCAAGTGATGGGGTGAAAGAGGGTCAGGGTGGTGAGGGACATTAAGGGAGTAAAGAGGGTATGAAGGAGTGAGGCAGGTGAAAGGGGGTGAGGACAGTAGGACTAAAGAGGGTAAGGGGTGAAGAGAATGAGAGTTGATAATGAGGGGGTCTTTGTGCTCTGATCTGCAAAACTGGGCCAATATCTCTATGAATGGAGGTTAGCCTTTTAACCAGGGCATTTTAGAATCAGCCTATTTCTTTCTCCACCTGAAAGCTGCCCTCAAAGTCCCAACCTAGCTTGAGTGAAAATGCCACCAGCTGGCCCTGCTAGGATGGAGGCATGATAACAACATTGGGAATTATTGCCTTCATGATGAAAATCCAGTCCTATGAATCTTGATTGTAATCTTCATTGACTAAAAAGATGTTCTCTACATAGAGGAAATCTTTTATACATGATGTTATGAATATGTAATTTCATGATTCATATACTTTAGTCTGGGAGTTGAAATTTTTAAATGTAAGACTAATGGAAACATTTGGTTTGAGAAGCTGGTAAACAGACCTAAATTAATTGCAATTTAAAGAGTGGCCTAAGTTTGTTTAATAAAATCATAGTTGGAAGCATGAAAACATTAAACAATTGTGACCCTACTCTAGAGGCAGAATTTTGTCCTTGGCCGGCGGGAGTGGGCTGGGGTGGCTGGGAAGCTGACCGCCGCCGGTCAGTGAAAATTCATCGTGATTTCACGATGGTGGACCAATCAAGGCCCACCCAACGTGAAACGTGAGCGGCAGCAATGAGGGCTCCCTGTGTGGGGAGGGGGGAGAGGGTGAGACGGCCGAGCACGAACTTCACATGAGTGAGCGCTGCATAATCTCCATGAGGCACAGGGCTGCCTCAGGGAGATGAAGAGATATAACAAAAAATAATAAAGAAAATAAAAATGTAATGAAACATGTCCCCTCATGTGACTGTCACATGAGCAGGACATGTTATTAATGAAAAATTAAAATTTTTATTTTATTTTTATTTGCTTTTGGAAACCTCATCCCATAAGGTTTCCAAAAAAATGCAAAGGCTGCTTGGCCTTTTCGCCTGCCTGCTAACTGTAAGGTTGGATGGGCAGCAAAAAGTTTACATTGGTTGATGACTTAATGGCCTTAACAGGCCTTTTAATTGTTGGTGGGTGCGCTGCCAACTCCAGCAGTGTGCCCGCCAATCAAACTATCACACGACTGTATGTTGATATCAGCATACATGGCCGACGTCAATGCGCGTTATTTCCCACTCAAGCGGGTTGGGTGTGCGCCTGCCCGCTGAGCAAAGATTTCTGCCCTAGGTTTTGTTATGGAGATGGGATGTCAACAGTTGCCTTAATCGGGGCTTAGGCTTACATTGTTCATGGAATTTCCCCAGGCAAAAGAAGACTTTAAAATCAACTGGTAAACAAGGAAAGGTCTTAAAATATCCATATACTTTTCAGATCAAAGGACAGGTTTAAAGTTGGAGATAATTAGCTTAAATTTCTACCTGGCACATCCCAGGGATGCCACATTGCTGTGGGGATAAATTGCAGGGAGGTATTTTTCATTGTTTTATCTGTGTGATTTCTCACAGAAACAGGCAGTTGAAGTCAGCCTGGAAGTAGCTTTGAAATAGGCAGAGAGAGAATCTTCCCAGAAATATAGACCAGTAGCAGGGGATTATCAGAAACGAAGGGTGTTTCTGATTTGGAAGCACTAAGCATGAATATCGTAAGGCCCATGCTTGAGCTGGGGGTGTCCACACTCAAAGTGTTTAAGGAGAGTTGGAAGGTTAGACTAGCCAGGTGCTGGTTGAAGGATCCCAAGAAAATTCATACCTGGAAGAATAGCAGGAACACTAAGGAGAATCAAGGTGAATTGCTGAGAGCTGTGGCACACCTTGGTTTGGTCCCATGAGAAATGAATGAACCCTCAACATTCTGTAAAGTATGGGTAACTCTCAGGTGGAAATAAAGGTAGAATAAGTTCTGTGTTGTTGAGATTTTCACCCTTATAGCATAAGTGTTTATGAAATTATAATTAAGTTAGTAATATTTGTTTTTTTTTTGTTTCTTGTACTTTTGTTTAAATGTGGAATCTTGTGATATAATTTGGGAGTTGGAATTTCTTTTTTAAAAGTTATGGGTTTCTAATGAGATCATAACAATAAATGATAACCCTTCAGTACATTTACTATTTATTATTAACTAATTTTTTTTTGCAGTAGTTTGACATAGGAGGTATGGTAGCACAGTATCACAGCCTTGTCTCTGCCTCTGAACCAGAAACTCTGGGTTCAAGTCCCACTCCAGGATTTGATGGCCAGGGGATATATGTTCATAATGCAGTCAAACAGGTTGAGATCAGCTTGTAATTCCTTTCAACATATCTCACTGGCAGGTGGTAGGAATGGGAAAGATTCAGCCATGTGATGGAAAGGAAATTGGAGCCTCTACCATCACTATTCATAGATGTGGACTGCAACATGCATGTAAAGGTGTATGCTGCCAGGGCAACTTAAACTCCCTGGGGACTCAGTTAGCTGGATGGCCAATGTGGATCAGATTGGTACCAGCAGCATTCGGTTCTCTAGTGAGTTAAACCATTTCTTGCTGTTATGGGGATCATGTGACTGTACAGACGACTCACCCCTAAGTACGGGGAATCTTAGGGGTGGGGCTTGCTAGATTTGGTCTTGGTTCAAGCATGTAGCCTCATCTGGAGTCTGTAAATAAAGTTTGCGGTTTCTTACAAGAAACCCACCCTGCACTCCAAGTTTATTACAATTGGTTACGAGCACTGAAGCAGCACCTTGCCTCACAACTGTATTTTGATTTTTAAAAGAACAAAAGAAGTATAATCACCAGCAATGCCTCTGTCTGGCAGAATTGACCTGTACGACTCTTCCATTGAGGACTGGAGCCAATACACTGAGCAATTAGATTTCTACTTTGTAGCTAATGAAATAATGGCAGAGGAGAAAAAGAAGGTAATTCTCTTGCGTCTGCAGGAGCAAAACATATAGCCTAATCTGTAATTTGATGTCTCCAAAAGCGCCAAATTCCAGGTCCTTCGCCAAGCTCTTAGACCTCACAAAAGGACATTTTCAGCCTAATCCCTAGGTGATCATGCAAAAATTCAAGTTTAACTCTTGAGTGAGGGTCCCCTGTGAGTCAATCGCAAAGTACATCACGAACACAGTTAATGGAGCACTGTGACTTCGGTAAAACTTTAAACAACATGTTGCAAGATTATTTCTTTGTGGCATAAATGACAACACCATTCAGCACCGTTTGCTTGCAGAAGTTGATATGGACCTGAAGCTCACCATGGAGATAGTGCTAGCAATGGAGAATGCTGAGAGGGACTCACAGGCTTTGCAGAGTGTGCAACATGGTGCCGTTCTGCAGCTAGGGTGGGAATCTGATACCGAGCATGGTGTGAAGATTAGGGAGGCTACTGTGAAGCGACTCACGGTCCCTTCCATTAGAAAAGCAAAAAGAAATGCTTGAAGCAGCTCACCTGTAACCCAGAAGTTAAAATGTTACCGTTGTGGGGGGAAATCATGCACCTGAAATCTGTAGATTTAAAGAGGCAGAATTCCATTACTGCCACAAAAAAGGATATGTTGTTAAACAGTAGAGGACTAGATCAAGGCAGCCATTTGAACAGCAGGTCAAGTTAAATGAAGTGCATGATATAGATGAGCCAGAAGTTACTGAGGCTGATATTTATTCTCTACACAATCTGAAGGCCAGGAAAACTGAACCAATCACTGTTACTGTGGAAATTATGGTTTTATCTAATGCATAGTACACCTTTAAGAAGAATGTTATAAAGGTAGATCACATGATTTTGTGTAGCCAATAGTGGAGTAGCGTGGGCTAACTCTGTAGTTAATTAGCAGTTAGTTGGCAGTCAGTAGTACCCAAGTGAGCAGCAGAAGTATGTAGACAAAGTTTGGTGTAGAAACACACGTGTAGCTGCTGAATATCTTGTAAATAAACAGAATGTGTCCCACCTAAGAAGTGTCTGCAGAACTACTCTATCTAAAGTACCCACACAGTCACCCCACAACAAGCGTGCAAGTGTGACTCACAAGCCACCATAAACTGGTGATGAGGATAAAATGAGGTTAAAACGGAGACCCAACAAAGCTGCGACAAGGAGAAGGAAAAAGTGAGGATAGAAGAAAGATACACCGAACTAGCGTCGAGAGTAAAATCACGAAGCAAATCAAAAGAAGCTAAATTGGGCTGTACATCACACGGTAATTGTAAGTAGAATTTCCAAAATCGTCAAAGTAATTCCCTCACAGAATGCGCAATTCAGAACAATTGATCCTTTTGATCCAGCCATGGATGATCGGTCTCATTATATTACTGTTAATGCAGTCTCTGTTCTATTTCCAAGTGAAAGACATTACGGGGCAAAAGAAGAGTTGGGCGATCCTCTTATCAACATTGGGAATAAAGCCTATGGCTTAATTCGAAGTTTGATGGCACCCAGTGCCCCAGATTCAAAACATTTTGATGAATTGGTAGGCCTTGTGATGAGTCATTACCAGCCAAAGCCCTCGGTAACGATGCAATGTTTCAAGTTTAATTCTCGGAATAGAGTCCCCAGGGAGACTGTTGCTTGTTATGTGGCAAGTTTGAAACAGTTAACTGAACATTGCGAATTTGGTACATCTTTAAACGATATGCTCAGAGATAGTTTAGTGTGCAGTGTGAATGAGGACACGATTCAGAAAAGATTGCTGTCTGAAACAAATTTGGATTTTAAGAAGGCGCTAGAGATGGCACTGGCCATGGAAGGCACAGTAAGGGATTTGAAAGTCGTACAGGGAGCTCAAAATCAAGCCGTCCTCCACTTTGGGTGGGAAGCCCCAGCCAAAAAGGGAATGAAAGTACAAGGCTCTGCTGAGAAGTGGGAAACAGCCACCGCAAGCAGAAAAATAAAAAGAATTGACTCAGCAGTGAAAATAAGGACTAATGGCGACAGACATGGAAATAAGCAAACGAGTAATGATTGGCACTTCAAAAAAATCAAATGTTTTTATTGTTATTAAAATGGACACATAATGAAACAGTGCATGGAAAGAATCAGGCAGACTTTCAAACAAAAGAGAAAACCCCATGAGATCTACAGTGTAGAAGAGCCTGAAGCAACAAATTCAGATCTTTATTCTTTATTTAATTTGAAGGTAAGGAAAACAGAACCAATTTATGTAACAGTAAAACTGAATGGCAGACCTATTCGGATGGAAGTAGTTACAGGAGCTTTCACTACTGTAATTGGTAAACACACCTTCGAATACCTGAATTATGGTGAACATAAATTAAATTTGGAAGAAACTGGTGACAAATTAAAAACATGCATGGGAGAAGACATCCAAGTCAAAGGCACAAGTAGAGTTACTGTCCATTACAGAAGCCAATCAGCAAAGCTACCTTAGATGATGGTAGCAGTTGAAGGGCCAAGTCTCCTGGGCCAAAACTGGCTACAGGAGATTAAGTTAAAATGGGCTGAAATTTTCTAGCTAAGAGCAAGTGTGTTACCAGAGCTACTACAAACATATCCCTCAGTCTTCAAGGGTGAACTTGGGAAGATCCAGGGGCTGCAAGCAAAAACTCATGTGGATCCAGAGGCAACCCTGTGATTCATGAAGGTAAGACCAGTACCTTATACACTGCAGGAAAAGATGGACACCGAACTGGACAGATTGGAGAAACTGGGCGTTAGACAACCTGTGCAGTTCTCAGAGCGGGCAGCACCAATTGTCCCCGTTCAAAGCTTTCGAGTTTGTGGAGGCAAAAATTGACAGTAAACAAAGTGGCTAAGCTAGACAGACACCCCGTGCCAAAAATCAAAGACCTGTATGCCAAGCTGGCAGGTGGAATCGCCTACACGAAGTTTGATATGAGTCAAGCTTATCAGCAATTAGAGCTAGAGAAGGCCTCCTAGGAATTTGTCACAATTAATACCCACAAAGGGTTGACCCAAAATACATGATTACCTTTCGGCATCACCTCAGCTTGCGCCACATTCCAGAGAACAATGGAAAATTTACCACAGGGACTGCTCCACATCGTGGTTTATTTAGATGATGTTCTGGTGATAGGATTCACTGAAAAGGAGCATTTGACGAACTTAGAAGAAGTCTTAAAATGTTTCTTGCAGGTTGGAGTGCGTTTAAAAAAGGATAATTGCGTGTTCCAAGTGAGGGAGGTAATCTATTTGGGTCATCGGGTAGACTCACAGGGCTTCCACCCAGTTGAGGAAAAAGTGAGAGCCATAAGAGAGGCACCTGCGCCAAAGAACGCCTCAGAGCTCAAATCATTCTAGGGAATGATCAATTATTATGAGTGGTTCTTCCCCAATTTGTCCACAGAACTGGCACCTCTGTATTCTCTACTTAAGAAGTTGGTTTTGGGAGGTACCCCAGAAAGAAGCTTGCACTAAGGTGAAGCAATTGTTGCACTTGTCTAACCTATTAGTACATTTTGACCAGAGGAAAGAAATGGTGTTGACATGTGATGCACCCCACAACGGAGCAGTGATCTCCCATCAAGGAGACGATGTCACGGAATGGCCTGTAGAATATGTATCAAGAATGCCCACCACAGCAGAAAAGGGATACTCACAGATAGAAAACGAAGGCCTGTCAATCATCTTTGGTGTCAAGAAATTTCCCCAGTACTTACACGGCTGTCATTTTACTGTTGTTTCTGACCACAAATCATTGCTAGGATTGTTCAGTGAGTACAAGGCTAAACCACCCAGAGCCTCAGCGAGAATACAACGTTTTGCCCTTATCCTGGCAGCATATGGTTATGCTTTTGTACATGGCCCTGGAAATCAAATTGCAAACACCGATGCACTGAGTCGTTTACCTTTTCCAGAAAATGATGAAGATGCACCAGTTCCACAAGATCTCACGTTGTTGTTAAATTTCTTCGATTCATCACTGGTATGTACTAGACAAATCAGAGACTAGACAAGCAGGGACCCAGTCTTATCCAAAGTATGAGAACAAGTGCTTCATGGCTGTTTATAAGACGCTGCATCTGACAAAATGAACCGGTACTTTAACAGAAGACATGAAATAACTAGCCAGGATGGTATCTCATTGTGGGGAGCATGAGTGATAGTTCCTCCAAAGGGAAGAAAGTCAATGTTAATTGAACTACATAGTGCACATCCAGGAATATTCCGAATGAAGACCATAGCACACATCTATCAATGGTGGCTTGGAATGGATGGAGAAATAGAGAGCTTAGAGTCATAGAGGTCTACAGCACAGAAAAAGGCCCTTCAGCCCATCAAGTCTGCGCCGGTCAAACAAGTACCTAACTATTCTAATTCCATTTTCCAGCACTAGGCCCATAGCCTTGTATGCCATGGCATCTCAAGTGCACATCCAAATACTTCTTAAATGTTATGAGGGTTTCTGCCTCTACCACCCTTTCAGGAAATGAGTTCCAGAGTCCCACCACCCTCTGGGTGAAAAAATTCTTCCTCACATCCCCTCTAAGCCTCCTGCCCCTTACCTTAAATCTATGTCCCCTGGTTATTGATCCCTCCATCAAGGAGCAAAGTTCCTTCCTGTCTACCCTCATTATGCCCCTCCTAATTTGATACACCTCAATCATGTCCCCCCTCAATCTCCTCTGCTCCAGGGAAAATAACCCCAGTCTATCCAATCTTTCCTCATAACTAAAACTCTCCAGCCCAGGCAACATCCTGGTAAATCTCCTCTTCACTCTCTCTAGTGCAATCACATCCTTCCTATAATGCGGATTCCAGAACTGCACGCAATACTCTAGCTGTTGCCTAACCAGTGTTTTATACAGTTTCAGCATAACCTCCCTGCTCTTATATTCTATGCTAATAAAGGCAAGTATCCCATATGCCTTCTTAACCACATTATCAACCTGTCCTGCTACCTTAAGGGACCGGTGGACATGCACACCAAGGTCCTTCTGATCCTCAGTACTTCCCAGGGTCCTACCATTCATCGTGTATTCCCTTGCCTTGTTTGTCCTGCCCAAGTGCATCACCTCACACTTAACCAGATTAAATTCCATTGGCCACTGATCAGCCCATCTGACCAGCCCATCTATATCCTCCAATAATCTAAGGCTATCCTCCTCACTATTTACCACCCCACCAATTTTCATGTCAACCGTGAACTCACATTCAAGCTTAAATCATTTATATATACCACAAACAGCAAGGGACCCAACACTGATCCCTGTGGAACACCACTGGACACAGGCATCCAGTCACAAAAATACCCCTCGACCATCACCCTCTGCTTAGTGTAGAGAGCTTAGTGAAGAATTGTGTGCAGTGTCAGCAATTGCAAAAGTTACCTTCAACAACTCCATTTGACCCTTGGGAGTGGCCAGGAAGACCATGGGTGCGATGTGGGATCTTTCATAGGAAGAATGTTTCTGCTCATTGTAGATGCCCACTCAAAATGGATGGACATATATGAGGTGAAGTCACCAATGTCTTCTGCTTCAATTGAAAGCTACATCAAAGTTTTGCAATTATTGGAAGTGGTCATATCTGGTAATAGGACAGCATTTACCAGTGCTGAGTTTCTTTGGTTTATCAGCCTCCACAGTATAACTCTTGTGAAAACTTCACTCGACCATCCTTCTTCAAACAGACTTGCTGAAAGAGCAATTCAAACATTCAAGACTGGCATGACAAAGTTAACTGGGGATTCCTTAGCAACCAAGCTAGCATGCTTTCTTTTTCATTGCAGGACCACCCCTCACATGACAACAGGTTTCACATATGCGGAATTATTAATGAAACGTCGTCTCAGGACGAGATTGAGCTTAATAATAGCAAACGTAGGGGTGAAGGTGGAAAGGAGTCAAGGAAGTCAGAAAACTGGAGACAACTGGCATAGTCGTGAGAGGAAATTTACCGTGGGAGAGACGTTATATGTGAAGAACTTTGGAGAAGGACCAAAGTGGTTACCAGGTGAAATAAGTGCAGTGACTGGATCTCTATCTTACCACGTGACGGTGAAAGGCAGAGTCATACTGAGACATGTGGATCATTTGAGGAAGAGAGAGACAAATCATCAAGAAAGGATTCCACCAGGGTTTATAACAGAGTCAACATTTCCTATTGAGAGCTCAGCCTAGTACAGATGTGTCTGAAGTGCTTGTTGTACCTACAAGAGTTGAGGAAACATCTGCAGGTACCCAACAGAGAACCTGATGTTCAGATAACGCCTGAAAATGAGGTTCTTAACAAAGCATCTGAAGTTGTAGAGCTGAGATGTTTTACGCGCCAAAGGAAACCCTCAGAAATACTGAATTTGTAAATTACTTATCAGTGTAAATAATTTGCTAATTTGAAAAGATTGTAATTGCAAATGTAAAAATGTTTTTCTGAGTAAAGGGGGAGTGATGTGTTGATTATGGTTTTATTTGATGTGTAGTATATCTTTAAGAAGAATGTTATCAAGGAAGATCACATGATGTTGTGTAACCAATAGTGGAGTAGAGCGGGCTAACTCCATAATTAGTTAGTAGTTAGTTGGAAGTCAGCAGTCTGCAAGAAGCAGCAGAAGTATGTAGATTGAGTTTGATGTAGAAACACACGTGTGTAGCTGCTGAGCATCTTGTAAATAAACAGAATGTGTTCCACCTAAGAAGTGACTACAGAAATACTCTATCTAATGTACCAACACAGTCACCCCGCAACAAACGTGTAGGTGTGATTCACAGGTCACAACAGTTACACTTCAAGTAAAAGGAAAGCCTCGGCTCATGGAGTTGAAGGAATTGACACAGAGCATCGACCACAGTGGTGGGAGAACACACCTTTAAATACCTCAGAGAAGGTATCCAGCCATTGAGTTTGGAGAAAACCACTGCTCAGTTAAAAACGTATATAGGAGAAGCAACAGGTGAAAGGCATCACCTGTATTATACAGACTACAGACAGCTCAGCTGTCAGTAATTGATGTAACAGGAGGAGGGCCTCACCTTCTGGGCCATGATTGGTTGAAGGAAATCAAACTAAACTGGTCAGAAATTTTTCAGGTAGGACAGAAGGAATTCCAGAGTTGCTGAAAAAGCATGACAGAATATTCCAAGATGAGTTGGAGAAAATCAAAGATCCATGAGCTAAAATATACGTGGACTATTAAGCAACACCCCGATATTTTAAGGCAAGACTTATGCCTTACCCTCTAAAAGAAAAGATAGATAAAGAATGATGTCGTTTGGTTAAGATAGGAACAAAACAGTCACTCCAATTTTCAGAATGGGCAGCACCCATAGTCCATGTGCTAAAACCAATAGCCTCTGCTAGAATTAAAAGATGGAAATTAATTTTGTTGGCATATGAGTACACTTTTATGCATCGTCCAAGTGTGCATATAGCAAATGCAGACGCTGTCATCTCCCTTTGCCAGATAGTATTACACACGTACAAGTACCTCAAGAGGTAGTACTTGCATTGAATTTCCTGGGGTCCTCACCAGTCTGCATGAACCAGATTAAAGGGGGAGGAATATAGCAATTGAAAGTTAAACAATTTCTTTCTGTTATGAGGATCATGTAACTATATGACGAATCAGTGCAGGGAATCTTAGGGGCGGATTTTCTTAGCTTTGGTCTTGGAACAAACATGTAGCCTTATCTGGATTCGGTAAATAAAGTTTACTGTGTCTTACAAGAAACCTGTCCTGCAGTCCAAGTTTATTACAGTTTCATCCCTGTTCCAGCTGGGGTGGATTTCAAGACCTTATTCCTTGCCCTACCGGTAGTGGAGGTCAGGCCTGCCTTTGGACAGAGAGCTCAAGAATGAGTTTGACATGGTTTGAAGAACAAGAAACATGGGAAAAAAAGTTCCCTTGCTGTCTTGGTCATCATTCAGCACTCAACCTAAGAAGTCTTCTCAAGTACTTTCTGTGTTTTTTTCTCTCCTGGTTGCTAGCAAAGCTCTCGGAGCCTCACAAAATTACCCCTCACAGCTCTCTTGATCTTCCCAGTGCATTAGGAGCTGAACTATTGCTGGGAAATGTTCCACAGCTGCAATTTCACTATCAAAGGAAATAACTGTTCCCATATGTGGAGGAGCATTGATTCATAATTTTTTCTGCTTTGAATGATTTGGAATAGAAATCCCAGGCATATTTCTGCAACCTTATTTACTGTGCCAGCTAATTATGAGGCCCACCCTTTCAAGCATAGTAACATGAAGGAGGGAACCTGAATGATATCATCTCTATCCCCAGTTTGAGTAGATAGGATGTTCTGTGTGTATTACAAAATTTTTGTTTTCCAAAATTAATGAATAATGTTCCCAAGAGGTAAACTGGACCTACAATTTTAAAATTGGTTTAAGGAATAGAATCGGAAAAATTCTGTTCTGTTCCATGATTTAATTCATTTTTGAACATTTAAACCTCATGCTGTATGAGTTATAAATGGTTCAGAATGGAATACTTCTCTGCACTTGGCTCCCATTATTAGCTTTGACCACCCATGGGGACAAGGGGAAGTGATGTCTCTTCTCCAGCCTTGAATGAAAGTTGTCCGATGCCTCAGTATCGTCCAGCTGAGACATTAAATCGATACCCCCTCTTCCCTTTCTGGTGGATTTAAAAGATCTCATGGCATTATTTTGAGGAAGAGCAGGAGAGTTCTTTGGAGTGACTTGGGCCAATATTTCTTATCCAACACCATTAAACAGATGGATTGGTGGATGCTTGATGATTGGCTACCACACTCCCTTCACAACAACAGTGATTACACTTCATAAGTAATTCGTTGACTGTAAGGTGTCTTAGGATGTGCTGAGGTTGTGAAAGAGGCTATTTAAGTGTAGGTTCGTTATTTTTTTAGCAGGTGAATTTTCGATTTGCCATGTGCCTTTTCTCCCTGAAAATGTCCATATAGTGCCAGTAGCTTCTAGTCTTTTATTGCAGACCTATGAACAGGGTTGAGGCTACACAGATTCATTCAAATCGATGTCTAACAACTGCCAAAGAGAAAATGTTCCAGCTGAATTTGAAATGTGGCCCCAGAGGTCAAAGGAAAGTAGTTCCTCCACTTCCTGCTTACATTAACTCTCAATATACATGGACCAGTTTTGGTTCCTCATCATGCCACTATCATAAGTAGCCCCTTTCATTCACCACCCATACTCTCTTTATCTGCTCATCACATTATGCACAGGGCTTGCTTACCATCGTCACGACATCCCGGCCCCATACAAGGCTCAAAATCTTGAGTGTGTGGGCAAGGCACACTTAGGTCCAATTGTGCTTTGAGCATCCTTTGCCTCATCCGTTTCCCTTTCTCACAGGTGGAGGAGCTGCAGGCTGACCATTGAGACCAATTCGAGTAGATGCAAGTTTCTGGAGTATCATCTGCAGCCGAAAGGTTAAACATGGACAATTACACAATTATCTTGGCTAGTACCTTGCACACCCGATCATGATCAAGTATAACCTGACTATTCCAACTCATGCCTGATCATTCTGTCACGTTCTAGCCTCCATAACTTTGAAGTCATTGTCAGGAAGGTATAATAATTTCCATAATGTTATTGGAATTTATTGTAAAATAGAGTAATAGTGGGATGTGTCTATTTGTGTGTGTGTGTGAGGGAGAGATTTTATTGGATTAAAGGCAGCTGGTCTGAAGACTTTGATGTAAACATGGGGGAAGTTTAGAATGAAAGGTAAAAGGACATTTGCATTTTTAAATAAACCCGACTATATTGTTTTCAAAGGCGGGGTGAAATGTATCACCGAGCCAGGTGAAGTTCAGAAACAGCGTGTTATTTTCCCCAAAGATTACTGGTAAAACTTAGTGCAATGAGAGGTTTTTATTTTCAGGAAGATAAAGCCCAAAGATATAGGCCAGGATTTTCTGGCCCCCTCGCCGGCGGGACCCAATGCAGGCGAGGCGGTGCCCCAGACAGAAGTCCATTGACTTGCGGCAGGACCGGAAGATCGCGGCAGCAGGCAGGTGCGGAAAATCCCGCCCATAGTGAAACAATAGGAATTTGCATTCAAAGGGGAAAATATGTATAAAGGAGTAAAGGCTGTAAGGGTAGGCATTTTAAGATCTTACAAGTGTGAAAATTCTTCAGCATCTACGTCTCATGCTGCTGTTTTCAAAGAACTGAAGTTAAGAAAACTTACTTTGAATTTGACTGGTTCAGTGCATCATATTTGTTTGCCTGGGTCTTTTAAAATCTCTGTGTCTTACTGTTGCCTTAATAAAAGTGTAACTGGGAGTCAGATTAAGTAGGGTATTTAGAAATTTTCATGGTAGTAATTTGTAGATCTATGCATGTATTTAAAATCATTTATTAATAAATGTTTAATCTAGTTTTGTAAGATCCTATAAGACTTGGTGGTCTTATTACAACTGAATTCAAGGCACGCATCTCAAAAATTGCAAAACCAGTTGTGGCAGTTGTTTCAAGTTTCCCTTTGGGATTTGAAAAACTCAGCATTTACCATTGGCTGTGCCATTAACAGTCATCAAATTCCCTTTTGAAAGTTAGTATTGAATCTGTTTCCTCCACCCAGTCAGGCAGCATCACAACAACTCATCATGTAAAAACACATTTTGCTCATCTTCGTGACCCTTGAAGCAAATCTCTATACCAAGACTCAAATTCATACCATCTCTAATACTTTTGGGAGCAACAAACTAAAGTTAAATACATGAGAAAAAAATTGAATTTGCAAGACGTGTTTTTCTTAAATAAGCTTGTTTACAGTAGGAATGTGCTCATTCAGTCTGAAAAGACACCACAACCTTGAATTAATTAATTGTAACATAATTACCTTCATCCTTCTCCTTCTCCTCTTGGTTAAGATCTGCCACAATATCATCAACATTATCAGGCTGAATATTACACTGTTCCCCCTGTGAAGACATTAGTAAAAATCGGGAAAGGTCTAATTTAGACAGGCATAAAGCACAGCAAAAAAAAAGGCAATTTAAAACAGGCTCTGGTAAATGCAATTCAGTGGCATTTTTAAAAAGATGTTACATCAGTGATTATGCTGCAAAAATACACCTTTCTGATTAACCCTCTCCAATTCTCTGAATGAACGTGACGTGTAATCTTACAAAATGGTTCACTATTTCAATGGCCTTGCTGCATAGGAATTCAAGAGGATGTTTCTTCAAACTGGAGACTGTGGTCTTTAGATGTTCTTGCACTCATGTAGCCGCAAGATTGCAGTTTCAAAACTCCCTCCCGCTGAATTTACTATTATTTTGTAAATCACAGCAGCACTGAAATCCAATTCTCCCATTCTCGGTAGAAAAAAAAATCACCTGCATTGTGACATCTGTGAGCTGCCAAGCAAGAGAGTGTGGCTTCCACTTGCTGACTCGCACTAATCAAAGGCATTCAACTAACTGAGTTCTGTTTTTTGTCATTTTTACTATACTGTTTTGGTACAATTACTCCTCATGATGCTTGCTGCTCAAAGCTACTTATTGTTCTGGAAAGTATAAAGTTACAAAAACATTGGCACCCTAAATAGGGGTACAGCAGCATAGCTAAGTAGGGGTGTAATAGCAAAGTGGTTATGATATTGGGCTAGCAATACAGAAGTAAAATCAGAAAATGCTGGAAAAATTCAGCAGATCAGGCAGCATCTGTGGAGAGAAAAACAGAGCAAGCATTTCAGGTCTGTGGCCTTTCATTAGATTTCCAGCATCTGCAAAATGTAGCTTTTACAGTAATAATGAGGCCTGGATTAATGTTTCAGAGATGTGAGTTCAAATCCCACCATGGCCAAATGAGAAATTTAAATGCAATTAATTAAATAAATCTAGAATAAAAAGCTAGTCTCAATGGTGACCATGTAACTACTGAATTGTCATATATAACCCGTCTGGTTCACACATGTCTTTTAAGGAAGGAAGCCTCTATCTGACTTCAGATCCACAGCAATGTGGTTGACCCTTAATTGCCCTCTGGCAAGCCATTCAGTTACATTCAAGAAGGTAGAATATTCTGATGGTGGTTGCGGGGGGTAGGGGGCAGTAGATGACAGCAATTCTCTGGATTATGGGTGGGCTGAAGAAGTGGATTCTGCCAGAGTCCGGCCCAACCAGCACCTCAATGAGAAATTCGACGGTATTAGTGGATCTCAAGTCCATTACTTCCTCCTCCCGAGCCCCCGTGTTATGGGATTGGGTGTCTGAGGGTACCAAAGCATCCCAACACCAATTTTCAGCAGCTGACAGCTAGCTTCAGCCCACTGAGGACTTTTGAAAGGGCGCACAGAAGAACGTGATCAATCCTGGCCTTTCATTTGGTCCAAAGGTTCTACCAAAGACCTTCTCCCTCTCGTGCCTTTGGATGGGGATGGGCCTTGGGAGCCCCCTGCAGCAGAAGAGCCATGGCCCATTCCAGCTTAGAGGGAGAGTGGTAGGGGGAATTGCGACAGGCATTAATGAAGGGCCCTTGAAAGAGTCGCATGCCCAAATATGCTAACGACCCTAATTGCCCCATTATTTTGTGTTGTCAATTTTCAGTGGATGCATTGGTTGTTACAGAGTCGGGTAAGGGAGTCAGAGTTTCAAGGCATTATTGTCTTAATGGAAACATTTCCCAAATAGATAAAGCAAGCGAGTTTTGTGATAAACTTGCCACACGAATAAGCTGAAGTTCCATAGGTTGCAATCGCTTCATGCTTCAGTCTGCTGATCATAAATTACCAGTATCAGCTGAATGTCGGCTGTGATTTGTTTCTGAATAACCTGAGAAATTCACGTTACCTTTCTTGCAATTCTTTCAATCACAACTCTGGCCACAGGAATGATAGGGCCCCCCTCAGGATCATAGAAGGGACTTTTTGGATGATCCAGGCTAGTTAGTGGTCTAATTCTTTCTTGAGGCTCTGCCCGTTGGTTAGGGGCCTGAGGAAACAGGAAATATTAGAAAATGGTAGTTAACAAATATATACAGTAACTGTTTTGATTCAAGCCAAAATAGAAAAAGTCCTTCAGCAACTACTTGCATCTTCATTTCAGCCATCGTTCACTGTGTAACACTCTTACCTTTGAGCGATGAGGTTGTAGCTTCTAAAGACTTGAGCTCAAAAATCCAAGCTGACTCTCTCAGTGCAGTACTGAGAGTGTGCTACACTGTCGGAGGTGCTGTCTTTCAGTTGAAATCCAAGGCACCATCTGTCCTCTGAAGTGGATGTAAAAGATCCCATGTTTCACAGAAAAGCAGGGGAGTTCTCCCTGGTGTCCTGGCCAATATTTATTGCTCAATTAACATCACTAAGGGGAGAATTTTCTCCCCGTTGGGGGGGGTTTGGGCGGGAATGGTTGCGCGCTGCCATTTTGCATGGGTGGGCCTTGTGTGACGTGCACCTGGAAGCGCTGAGTGTTCCCTGTGCATGTGAAAGAGTGCAGAAATCTCCCTGAGGCACAGAGCTGCCTCAGGGAGATTAGTTTGAATTTTAGAAATTTTAATAAAGGAAAAAAAAATTTAAGACATGTCCCCTCGTATGACAGTGTCACATGAGTTGGGACATGTCAATGAATTTTAACTAAAAAATTTCTTTAATTATAAACCCTTCATGAAACCTCATCTTGCCCGTGGATGAGGTTTCATGAAAAATGCGAAGGCCGCTTAAGGTTGGATGGGCAGCTCAGTTAATGATCTTAATTGGAATCTAAACAGCCTTAATAGGCCTTTGACAGTTCAGTGAGCCTGCAGCTGACACCTCTGCATGCCCACCAACTGAGGATCTGAATGACCTACGGTGATGTTGGGATGCACACCCAACGTCACCATGCATCACTTTACACGTTGGCGAGCGGGGGGAACAGAAGATTCTGGCCTAAAAAGAGATTAATTGGTCATTATCACATTGCTGTTTTGGGGAGGTTGCTTGGTGCAGATTGGTTGCTGTGTTTCCCACATTACAGCAGTGACATCACTTTGAAAGTACTTCATTGGCCGTAAAGCACTTTGGAACATCATGAGGTTATGAAAGGTGTTATAGATGTTCATGTGTATTATATATCATCTTGCAAGGAAATGTCCCAAAAATAGCATAGGCAAGCAAGTGGGAAATGGAAAGCTCTAGCATATGGATAAGTGTGAGACAAATTTGGAGAGGTTTTTGAAAGCAAACAGACAAGTGACAAGCAGAACCCAGCACAACATCTCAATAAGGACAAGAATGAGCTGAATTTATGAGCAGCTACCATTAGTATAGTAGAGGATAAAGACAAACATAGTGGGCGGAATCGTCCCAGGTTTGCACAAAGCACAGTAGCTGGTGGGAAAAGGGATGTTTTACCCACCAACCGCAATGGCGGGCTTTCGTGTTATATTGTCCCTGTCCCGCCTCATTAATTATGCAGCCACAGGAAACACGCCTTCTCGCTGGCGGGCAGCCTCAGATTTGCCTGCCATGCTGTTACCTCACTGCTTCATCACGCAGGGCGCCATATTTAAACTTCAGCCACGGGCACTTCTCAATGCTTATGGCCCAGGACTGCTCCAGTGAAGACATGGCCCCAGCAGCCAAGAAGAGTGCAGGCCCCTGACTCAGCCACACATCCCTGGGGTGCCTTCTAGATGTCCTGGAGGCCTGTCGCGATGTCCTCCACCCAGCTCTGGTCACAAGAAGCCTATCAGTCTCACCACTCCAGCTTGGGAGGCAGTGCCAGAGGTGTTCACTGCCAATGCTGCGCACAAGACATCAGCCATCCAGTGTAGAAAATGGATGAATGATCTCATCCGTACCACCAGGGTAAGGCAACAATCTCATTACTCTAAACTCACACACTCACAAGACCATCACACATTCACTGGCATCTCACTCACTGCTAGCTCAAGGGACATCACCACTCACTCTCTCACACACACACCCTCACACCTCCATCTGGCCTCATCTCCTCTGGAGACTGCCTCTTCAGCCCACACCATCTAGAGGCCACGTGCACAGATGAACATGTGACCCCACACACACTCTGGGATACCTCATTTCCCCAGTACAGTCCTCATCCTGCAGCTTCTTCCTTTGCCTGAGGCCACTTCCTCCCTTTCCCCAAGCAAGGCCTAACCCTGCAGCCATTGAAAAGCTACCCCAGCCTTACAGCTGGTCTGGTAGTTAGAGACCTGCCTGTGAGCCCCACTAAAAGTGATGTGACGCTGCCTGAAAAGCCCGGCACTGATGACCGCAAGTGCTGTCCAAAGCACAGTCGACAAACAAACCTCGAAGTTCTGAGCGAAGTTCAGCTCGCCAGATGCACATCGCTCATGTACAGTTGTAAAATGCCAATGTGCTGGATGACGCAGTGTGGGAGAATAAGTTGCTAAAGTATTGAAATTAGGTTCCTGACATATGGCGGCAGGAATTGTGGTCTGCCATTGACAGATGGAGCGGACAATTGCAAACTGGTTTCACGACAGCATGAAATTAACTTTTGGCCTTCTCACCATATTGTCCCCCCCACTCCTCCTCCCCACCACCACCCACCCCCCTGCCTCCCCCTCCACCCAACCCCCGCCACTCACCAATGTCAACAAGGCCAGAAAATTCTGGCCTGTGTTTTAAGAATGGAACATACATGCAGGGAGATTAAGTGTCCTGGATGAACAGTAGAAGGAATTGAAAGAGAAGATAAGATGCCTGAAGTCAACCTGCTGGGAAAGCAGTGGAGCTTTATACTGGACAGCAGTAATGGGAACGTGACACTGCCCATTTAGTTGTGGGAAGGATTTTGAGTGAATTGTAATTTGTTAAAAGGTGGAGTCAGGGAGGCTAGTGAGAAATGTGCTAAAGAAATCAAGCCTAAAGTTGCTGACAGCAAAGTCAGTTCATGGCGAGATCCTGCTTTGAGGAAGTGACATCCAAAATAGAAATCCCTGCAAATATCCTATTCCTATACTCCAACCAACATATGATCCAGCACTGGATGAGCAGACATTTCCTCCAGTTGAATATTGGGAAGTCCAAAGCTACAAGCTGTTCCCTAGCTGACTCCATCCCTATCCCTAGCAAATATCTAAGGCTGAACCAGACTATTCACAAGCTTGGTATCATGTTTGACCCTGAGATAAGCTTCTGACCACATATCCATGCATTTACCAAGAGTGCCTAATTTCAATTCTGTAACATTGCCCAATTCCACCCCTACCTCAGCTCATCTGTTGCTGAAACCCTCATCACTGCCTTTGTTACCTCTAAACTTTAACTTGCACCAAGTCCCATTCACCCTTCATCCTTGTGCTCACTGACCTACATTGCAGCACACTCTGGAATCAAACAAAGAGCAGGTTATATTAGTTAGGGTGGGAACCTGCCGCCGGGTGTAGCATGAAGACCAGGAGGTAACCGTGAAGTGGGACGCGGTCCCTACTGCAAGAAAAAAAAAAAGAAATACTGAAAGCAGATCACCAGTAATTCAGAAATTAAAATGTTACTGATGTGGGCTAATCTATTACCGGAAACCTGCAGATTTAAAGAGGCAGAGTGACACTACTATCACAAAAAAGGACATGCCATAAAGCAATGAAGGTTGAGATCAAGATAGCCATTTAGACAGCCGGCTATGTTGAATGAAATGCACCATATAGATGAACCAGAAGCAGCTGAGACTGATATCTATTCCCAAGACAATCTTAAGGCCAGGAAAACTGAACCAATCATCATTACTCTTCAAGTAAATGGAAAACCTCTAGTCATGGAGGTTGACACAGGAGCATTGACCACACCTTGGGAGAACACACCTTTAAATACCTCAGAGAAGTTTCCCAGCCATTGAGTTTGGAGCAAACCACAGCTCAGCTAAAAACATATACTGGAGAGGTAATACAGTTGAAAGACATCACCTCTGTATCTGTATCCTACAGGCAACAGACAGCCCAAATGCCAGTAATTATTGTAACAGGTGAAGGACCTAGCCTTCTGGGCTGTGATTGGTTGAAAGAAATTAAACTCAACTGGTCAGAAATTTTTCAAGTCAGAACAGGAGGAATTCCTGAATTGTTAAAAAAAGCATGACAAAGTATTCCGAGATGGGTTGGGAAAAATAAAAGGTCTACAAGCTAAAATATACGTAGATTCTGAAGCAAGACCTGGGTTTTTTAAAGCAAGATCTATGCCTTATGCCCTGAAGGAGAAGGTAGATATAAGACTGTGCCATTTGGAGAAGTCAGGAATAATCCAGCCAGTCCAATTTTCAGAATGGGCAGCGCCCATAGTCCCTGTGATGAAACCAGATCAAAGCATTTGCATCTCCGGGGATTACAATTTAACTGTAAACAAGGCTGCTAAATTAGACAAATACCCAGTCCCAAGGATTGAAGATCTGTACGTTAAATTTGCAGGAGGAAGATCCTACACTAAACTGGACATGAGCCATGCATACCAACAGCGAGAGCTGAACAACACATCAAGAGGATATGTCATCATAAACACGCACAAAGGCCTGTACTAATATACAAGCCTACCCTTTGGTGTGTCATCTCGCTTGTGCTATTTTCCAAAGAACCATGGAAAGCCTACGACAAGGACTTCCTGAGTTATGATGTTACTGGACGATGTCCTCTGGCCACAGGATCAACAGAAGAAAAACAGTTGGCCAACCTAGAAGAGGTTCTGAAGAGATTTTTGGAGGTTGACGTACATTTGAAAAAAGAGAAATGCTCTTTCCAAGCAACTGAAGTCGTGTATCTGAGTCATCGAATGGATGCCCAAGGGTTGCACCCATTAGAGGAGAAAGTCAAGACAATCAAGGAAGTGCCCTGTCCTACCAATGTCACTGAGCTCAAGTCTTTTTTGGGCATGGTAAATTATTATAATTGCTTCTTGTCTAATCTATCTGCAGTGTTATCCCGTTACACTTATTATTGAAGAAGAACCACAGATAGTCCTGGAAGGCACAGCAAGAGGAAGCTTTCATAACAGTCATGAAGCTTTTACGCTCGTCTTGTCTGCTAGTACACTATGACCCATCTAAGGAATTAATACTCACTTGTGATGCATGTCCCTATTGAGTGGGAGCAGTATTGTCACACAAGATGGAAGATGGATCTGAAAGACCACTAAGATATATCTCCAGAACCCTCTCTGCAGCTGAGAAGGGTTACACACAAATTGAAAAAGAAGGCTTATTTGGAGTAAAGAAGTTCCATCAATATTTGATTGTTCAACACTTCACTGTAGTGTCAGATCACAAACCACTGTTGGGTTTGTTTAGTGAAGATAGCCTCTGCTAGAATTCAAAGATGGGCTTTAATTTTGTCAACATATGAATACACTTCTATGCACCGTCCAGGTGTGCATATAGCAAATGCAGATGTCCTCAGTCGTTTTCCTTTCCCAGATTGCATTACACATGCTTCAGTGCCTCAAGAAGTTGTACCTGTGTTGAACTGCTGGACTCCTCACTGGTCTGTGCGAAACACGTAAAGAATTGGACAAATCAGGATCCAATTTTATCAAGCGTCCGTGAACGGGTATTGCAAAGATGGTCAAATGCCCAAGTCTCTGAAGAATTAAAATCATTCTATGCCTGTAAATCTGAACTGAGTTTTCAAGATGGTATCTTGTTATGGGGAGCAAAAGTTGTTATCCCTGTGCAAGGAAGAGAACCACTATTGACAGAGCTTCATGGTGCGCATCCTGGTATTTCGAAAATGAAGATGGCTTGTATGAAGTTATATCTGGTGACCAGGTATAGATAGCGATATAGAAAAAATGGTTAAACACTGTCTCCAGTGTCAGCAGCAGCAGAAGTTGCCCATTTCAGCTCCACTGCATCTGTGGGAGTGGCCTGATCGACCCTGGGTTAGATTACATATAGACAGAAAAGCACCGTATCATCCCTCAACCAATGCGTTAGCAGAAAGAGCAGTACAAACCTTTAAAACAGGCATGAAGAAACTAACCGAAGGAATGTTACAAACATGAATTTCAAGGTTTCTTTTCAACTATAGCACCACTCATCATGATGCCACGGGTTCAACACAGTCGGAATTGCTAACGAAATGCCACCTCCATAAATATTGAGTCTAGTGTTCCCTAAATTAGAGGGGAAGGTGGAGAAAATCCAGAGCAGTCAGAAAGTGAATCATGATGTTCACAGTAAAGGCTGAGAAGCTTTTGTGTGAAATTTTGCAGCTGGACCGAGATGGACTACTGGTACAATCGTCGCTAAAACAGGACCTTTGTCATATCTAGTGGAAGTGGAAAACAGGATTGTTAGGAAACACATGGATCATCTCAGAAATAGAGAGACACTCTAACAACCAGTTACTCCACCTGAAATCAAAGTCAAACCTTTGATCCCTGAGGTGCCAGATCGACAAAGAATAGACATACCCGATGTCTCTGTTGAAGTAAGTAATTCAAAACTGCCATTGTCTAAGGATGTCCCTGATGCTGCAGTTCCTGGTCAAGTCGATCCAATGGAAGAATCTCAAGTCGTAGAGTTGCGTCACTCTACCCAACTCAGAAAACTACCTCAAAGACTAAATATATAATTGCATGAACTGTATATATCTGTGTATGATATGGGTTAAGATATTTTTGTAAATAAGAGAGGCAAAACAAAATTAAAGGTGGGGAAATGTAATAATTGTAAGTTGAACCATTTATACTGTTATGGGGATCATGTGACTGTACAGACTAAGCGCAGGTAATCTTAGGGGTGGAGTTTGCTAGCCTTGGTTTTGATTAAAGCATGTAGGTTCATCAGCAGCTACTGTTTCTTACAAGAAAACTACCTGGTACTCCAAGTTTATTACACTTTAGATCACCTCTCCCAACATGTTCTTATGTAGCTCGGTGTCTTTGATAATGATCCTGTAACGTGCCTTGGAATGTTTTACTACATTAAAAGTGTTTTATAAATGCAAGTTGTTATTGTTTGGTTCCACACTAAAGACCACTGATTTTGCTCAAAGCTATGAGAATTGAAGGTAATTCTTGGAAAATCATAAGAAATTGACTGAGGGGAAAAACTGGATGGGTTATTTTTTTTAAGGAGATAGGCCAAGCTGAGAAGTACTAAATGATGTGCCCCAGGATATTATGCTGGGACAGCAACAACTTGCATTTATATGGTGCCTTCAACATAGAAAAACATCACAAGATGCTTACAGAAACATAAATTAGACAAAAATGGACAGCTGGACAAGGAATCAGCTATTAGGATGGCTGACCAAAAGCACAGTCAAAGTAGTAGGTTTTAAAGTGCGTCTTAAAGGAGGAGAAAGATGGGGAGAGGTTGGGAGAGGGCATTCCTATGTATATAACCGAGTCAACTGATGATGCAGTTGCCAGTGGTGGGGGCTGTGTAAGAGTCCAGAGTTGTAAGTTCTCAAAGGGTTATACCAATGGAGGAAGCTACTAAGATAGTGAAGGTTGAGGCCACGAAAGTGAGAATTTAGAATTGGCGTTGTTGGCAGAGAAGGGCTGGGATTTTTCGGCCCCATCGAGGGTGGGACCCATTTTGGGCAAGGCGGCACCCCAGCCAGAAGTCCACTGATTTGCGGCGGGACCAGAAGATCGCGGTAGTGGGCGGGTCGGAAAATCCCGCCCAATGAGACATGTAGCCAAGTGCGTGCAGAGGTGATGGTTGCAAGGTACTTGGTATGGCAAGGGCTGGATAGCCAAATTTTGGGTGAGTTGATGTTTATGGAAGACGGGAGCCTGGCCAGGTGGGCATTGAAATTGTTAACACAAAAGCAAAGTACTGCAGATGCTGGAAGTCAGAAATTAAAACAGAAAAAGCTGGAAAATCTCAGCAGGTCGGGCAGCATCTGTGGGGAGAGAAACAAAGTTAATGGTTTGATAAGCTTTTGTAAGAACTGGCAAAGGTGAGAGGTGTAATAGATTTTAAACACGTTTAGAGGCAGAGAAAGAGGGAGGGATGGAAAGAATAAAGGGAAGGTCTGTGATAGGATGGAAGGCAGGAGAGATTAAATTATTATTGGAATAGTTGAGTCTGGAAGTGACATAAGCATAGATGAGATAAATTTTAACTTACATCTAGCTTCTGAAACAATGCAAAGAGGTCAAATTTGCAGCTGAAGTGAAACCTGGAAGGATAGTGGACTAAGAAAAGACAGCTTGGAGATTACAAATTGAGCTGGATAACATGTCTTTGGATGGTGATACCCACTGAGCCATGGTTGAGACATGGGCATCAGTGATTAGAAATCTGCAAGGTGAAATATAATAAAAATCCAGGCAACCTGAACCATACATTCTGGGTTTCTCAGTTTGCCAATGTCAGGCTGACACAATCTGATCAAGGATGTATCTGCAGGCAGCAGAAAATGGGGGAGGTAAACATGTGGTCAGGATACAGTTTGCAAGTTGAGGACAATAATTGGGAACTGAATGCAAATTAAAGAATTAAACCAAAAGAATTTAGGGACAAGACTGCATAATAATTGTGCTTATGTAAGCCATCTTGCCAAACTAAAGGTGTTCAAAAAGCTGACAGTACCATCTGCCTCATCGCTTAATCACCCAGCCCATCATTACCACGTACCAATACACAACCTGTAATCTTATGATAACTCATGCATAGTTTTTGGCAATAAACTGGTCAAATAATTCAGAATTTATCACCCCAATAATGACTTCAATACAATACTCTCTGCACGTTATTAAACCATATCCAAATTGCCATAAAACCCGGAAAGAGCCCATAAAACATTACAGCTGATGACTATTAAATTGCAGATGTTGAAATTTCCACAATCATTTTCTGAATGACTTGAGTTTGATCCAAGCATTTCTGGAAACCTTCTCATGGTAATCTGCTCTGCACACACTTTTAATCTCATAATGCTGGATCCTGCACTTATCACCGAAGTCCAATATGTCTTTCAAACAAAGGGAAACTGAAGGCAACAAGAACTGCCTGTCATTTGTTGCAGAAATGATCAGTGATAACCATACACCTTCCCCCCACTATCCTTACAATAAAATACATTGGTATCAAGGGCACTTTATATTCCAGGTCCTTTGGTATTTTGCCTCACATATCTGGGGGAAAAAATTCAATCCATTAGTGAATTCAGGAGAAAATTCTTTACCTAGAGACTGTTGAGAATGTGGAACTCACTACCGCATAAGATCATAAGAAACAGGAGCAGGGGTAGGCCATTCAGCCTTTTGATCCTACACCATTCAATAAGACCCTGGCTAAACTTTTACCTCAGCTTTGGCTTTCTGCACTATCCCCATTTTCCTCCATTCCCTTCGTATCTAAAAGTCTATTGATCCCAGACATAAAAATGTTTAAGGACCAAGCAACTACTGCTCCATGGGGTAGAGAATTCCAAAAGTTCACAACACTCTAACTGAATTAATTTCTCCTCATTTCAGCCCAAAATTGCAGCCCTCTTATTTTGGCACAGTGACTCCATGTTCTAGACTCTGCAGTCAGGAGAAACAGCTTCCCAGCATCTATCCTGCCAAGCTCCTTAAGAATTTACAGACAGGTAAAGGTGAATAGTGTGGTAAAGTGGAGTACCATGTGCCTTTAAGAGAACGCAAGTGGACTAACCATGTGACAGGACTGACCAATCACTGTACAGCACGGGCTACTGGTTAACTGTATGTCTAGAGCTGGAGGTGGTTTTGGGAGCACACAAGGATTTAGTACTCTGCCTTCTGTTGCAATAAACAATCACAATTTGTTCTTATGTTGGTCTCTCTCCACATTGGTAGCGAGCGTCAACTAACAAGTGTGTATGAAGGCGTGCAATTCGAGTTTACTTGACTAGTGAACTCATAGACCCAAAACATAAAACTGGCAATGAAGATGAAAATAGCAAAATTGTAAGCCCCCTGAGTAAGAATCCACAAGACGGGTGAGCATTAGAAAGAGAATTTGTACTTAAGTTGTAAACTGGGCGGCAATCAGAACTGAAAGCAGTGCTGCAGTTTTAAACTTGAAAAAAAAGAGAAATGGAAAAAAAATCCTGCAGAATCACGATTGTGGGATCCCGCCAAAACCTGAAAAGAACACAAAATCCAGCACAGAAAAGCTGACGGCTGCAGAGATGGAATGAAAAAACGGTGCCTGCTCTTAAAGCAGCAATACATTTAAAGTGGTACATACAAGAAAAAGGGCTATGGAGAGAAAATTATAAGCAACACCAGAGAGGGGGCAATTCTGCGGAAGGCAAAACATGAATCGATCGAAGGCAGTCAAGAAAGCCACGGTAAGTCAAACACTTGAATTCGCCATTAACTGGGAAGCCCATCAGAGGTGCAGTCCCCTTGCAGCCGTTCATGATGCTGCAGTTCGGGCGTGTCAATCCATTTGGCCCCATTTCAAATGACTGGTCTCAGTATGTCAAATGCCTAGCATTCTTTCTTATCGCTAACGACATCGCAGGGGAGGAAAAGAAGAGGGCAATTCTTTTGTGCACATGCGGGAGCAAAATGTATGGGCTGATCCACAGCCTCACATCACCTAACACCCCTGACTCAAAGTCTTTCAACGAGTTAATAAAAATTGTACAAAACCACCAGAGACCAACTCCATCAGTTACCATGCAGCGCTTCAAGTTCAACTCAAGGAATAGGCTTCCAGAGGAGATGACAGCTGACTATGTGGCCGTTTTAAAGGTATCAATTGAACATTGTGAGTTCGGAATGCCCATTAGTAATATGTTGAGAGACCAACTGATATGCGGGATTGGAGATGATATTATTCAAAGGCGTTTGCTAGCCGGAGCTAATCTAGACTTCAGTAAGGCATTAGAATTAGCTGCAGCCATGGAGAGCGCTGTTAGAAATTCGGAAGCTAAAAGAGATACACAAAATGACACCGTCCATCTGGTAGGGTGGGACAGACCGGCAACAAAACATTAGATCCCACAGAAAGGCGGGAAATGCCCCCGAGTACAGATCAGTAAAAAAACAGCAGTACTACAGCGAAAAGCCACAAACTGAAAACGAGAAATGCATACAGACATCCAGTGGGCCATCGACAATTCAAACAAGTCAAATGCTTTTTCTGCCACTGCTATGGTCACACAATGTGGTGCTGCAGAGATAAGCTGAGACATCATTTTAAAGACAAAGGGAGAAATTGTGAAAAATGTCTCACGGAAGAACCAGAAGAAATAGAATCAGACATCCACTCATTATATAACCTGAAAGTGGGTAGAACCAAGCCAATCTAAGTAGTCATTATAATCAATGAACAACGCATTAAGATGGAAGTTGATGTCCATCATTGGAGAACATACATTCGATATTTGAATAAAGGAACCCATCCTTTAAGATTGGAAGTTTTGATCACTAAACTAAAAACATACACGGGTGAAGAAATAAGACTGAAAGGGTTATGTCAACTCAAGGTGCAGTGTGAGGAACAGTCTGCAAAATTACCCCTATTTGTAATGTCAGGCAGGGGACCAAGTCTCCTCAGAAGGAAATGGCTGGGAGTGATAAACGTTCAGAGCCTGCTAAGTTCCCAGTTGGAAACCAGAAGTGTTACTGCAGACAAAAATGAGTGTGCGAAGACCCAATGGGAGAAGCCCATAGAAGTGTCACACTGGGGCAGAGTTCACGCTGAAGTCAGCATCCTTCGGAAAGAAAAGGAAAACCCATTGAAAGACTTTCATGCACTACAAAATTCAATCAGCTTCCAATTTGTGCCACTGAAAAGATATGAAGAAGAAAAGGAAGAGTCAAAATCTGTCTCTGGCCGAGTTAAAGAACAAATTAGCTGAGAAGTGGCAATGATATGAGATTCCCCAGGAAACTATTAAGGAGAATAGGAAAGAGTTGAAAGAGCTGAAGCAGCAGCTGTGTTAAAGCCCTGAAGTTTAAAAGCTAGAAGGCCCTGAGTTCTCAGAAGACCTGTCAGAAACTACTGAGCTCATTCACGTTTGGCTCGCGCCTGAGTCTAGTCCAGCCAATAGCAAAATTAAAGAGACCAAGAAATGGATCAGCGCTACCAAGGAAAGGACATGAAGGAAGAAAAAGGGACATTATTGACAATCCTCAAAAAGACAAACTGTTTTTTTCCCTTTTCCTCTTTCTCCTCCCTTCACACTTCATGCAGCTGACTGCTGTGTTGCTTTGTGCTTGCTGTCTTTATCTGTTTCAGCTTGGAGGGAAGGGGCAGCAGGAATGAACATGACCGCACCCAGAAGATGGTGAAATCATCCAATGAGGCACCCTTCCTCTCACCCTATCAGCATACTCTTTTCCTTTCTCCCTCAGGGCCTGAATTCTTCCCGTGTTGGGTGGGCTTGGTGGGAGCAGGCGGGAGCAGTCGTGGAGCCGACCGCAATCGGCTCCATAACACCATTTTGCGCATGCGGGCCAATTAAGGCCCATACAGCATAATATGTGAGTGGTAATGCTGAGCACCACCTGTACGGGCGGAGGGAGGAGCGAGAGTCAGGTCCAGTGCTCTTTCATGCATGCGCGCTTCCCTCTCCCTGACACTACAAGTGCAATACTGAGGGAGAGCTGCACTGTTAGAGTTGTCATCTTTTCGGTGAATATTAATCTGGGGCCCCTTCTGTTGGTTCAAATGGGCATTAAGGATTCAATGGCATTAGTTGAAGAGGAGGATGGCTTGGTCAATATTCCCTCATCATACAATACCACTGAAACAGATTAGTTGGTCATTCACCTTAGTGCTGTGAATTGTACAAAAATAGCTCAAAGTCTTTGACAAGTGGCTAGAAGTTATAGTCAGCAATATTAGAATCAAAGGCTCACTTCTCCTCTTTAAACATTTTGAGCATCGGGTCCCTTTCTGTGTTAATAATGCCCCCTGTAGCACAATTTAACAGGAGGCAGCCAATTAACAGGCAACTTCTGCATTCACTGTCTTTAACGGGCCAATGAAGCAGGAGGACCAATCAGGAGGCGACCGACAATCATCACTATGGCTGCATTGGGCCACTGCAGCTGCACTGACTGGGAGCACCACAAAGAGGTGATGAATGAGGGGCTGCAATCACTCCTGGCTGGTTGACAGTCTGCTGCAACGTCAGGCCCCTGCATACCCTTGAAAACAGCCTCCTGAATTCACAAGATCATTCCCAGTTCTCGTCTTATGCTCAAACCTCCTTTGAGCTGGCGAGTCAGGTGCATTTTGAGTTTCGTGGTCGGCTCCAGAAGATATTAATGTCAGGAAAATCTGGCTTAAACACCTAATCAACCTCCTTAATTAACTTTGTAACTCTTTCGAGTACAAACCCGTTTCCATCTGTTTCAGATGAAGTTACATTGGTTTCATAGTTTGCCATTGTGAGATTTGAACTCTTGATCTTGGGGTTACAAACCCAGTACCATAACCACTTGGCTATTTAGGCCAAGCTTTAATTAACTTTGTACTACTACCAGGCACGGGCTTGGCCTACATAGCCAAGTGGTTATGGTACTGGGTTTGTAACCCTAAGATCAAGAGTTCAAATCTCACAATGGCAAACTATGAAACAATGTAACTTCATCTGAACAGGAACAGATGGAAACGTGTTTGTACTTGACTCGAAAGAGTTACCAGGCACCGGTTGCTGTCACTGCCTGATGGCACTCCCAGCAACATCGTGTGGAGGCAGGAAAATGTTTGGGAGCCTCCTGGTGTGTTTCTTTTTCATTTTGTACCACAACATTCACCACAACCACCCATCCCACCGCCCCCGCACCGCCCCCCCCCCCACACCCCACCCCACCAGCCCCCTCACCTGCAAGAATTCTGGCCATAGAATTATGGAATGGTTATGGCATAGAAGGAGGCCATCTGGCTTGCCTTGCACTTGCATTGCACTGGTTCTCTGCAAAGCAATTGAGCTTGTCCCACACCCCTGTTCTTTCACCATATTAACAATCCCATGTAGCTGAAATCCCTCATTTCTGCAACCATTCTAGTAAATCTCTTCTGCACGCTCTCTAAGAACAAACACTTACAGATTTCTACTGTTTCTCTCGCATTTGATATAATACAGTATTAAATTTGTCTTTTTAAACACTTCCAATTAAATAAAAGCACAGGTTGGTTATCACCGAACCACAGGAGGCCATTCAGCGCATCGACTCTGTGCAGGCTCTTTTGAAGAGCAATCCACTTTAGTCTCACTTTCATGCTCTTTCCCCATATCCCTGCAATTATTTTCTCCTTCAATTCCCTTTTGAAGGCTCCTATTCAATTTGTATCCGTCACTCCATTCGGCAATACATTCCAAATTCAAATCATTTGCCGAAAAAAGTTTTTCCTCATGTCACCCATGGTCCTTTTGTCAATTACTTTAAATCTGTGCCCTCTTGTTATCAAGACATCAACCACTGGAAATAGTTTCTCTCTATTTGCTCTGTTGAAAACCTTCACGGTTTCAAATCTCTTCTCCAGAATATTGACATGATTGTAGTCCCTTATACCTGAAGCAATTCTAGTAAATCTCTTCTGCACCCTCTTAGAAGCTTTCATGTCTTTCCTAAAACGTGGTCCCTAGATTGGACACAGTCCTGCAGCAGGGGCCAAACTAGGACTTCACGTAGGTTTAAAAAATTTTCCTGGCTTCTGTAATCTATGGGCTGGATTTTAGGGGAGAAGGCAGGAAGGTTGAGTAAGGCAACTTCTCAACCAGGCAGACTTATTTCCTTTCAATGGGTCTCCAACTGCTATAGTTTTGTTCCAGGAAGGTGGTGGTGGGCAGGAGAATGGTGGGGGGTGGGGGGGGTGGCGGGGGCTGAATGGAGTCAACAGGTGACAGCAATATAGCTGACAACAGAGTCTGGCAGGTGGCCAGGCCGGCAAACTGGAATGCCCGCACTGTTTACAGGGACATCAGACTGATTTTAATGATGAACCCTAAAATCCTCACCCCTTACCTCCCACTCCATCCCAAATGTACCCCCCCATACCTCCATGCCTCTCCCATGTCCCCATACACTTCATGCCCCCTCCATGCCCCATAACCTCATTCCCCCTCCATGTGACCCATGTATCCTCCATAGCCACTTATCCACTATTTGCAGACCTCAGGATATCTTTGAAATGGACATTTTAAAAAAATCTAACAATTCAACAGAACTGAAAAATACTCTCAAACATAAAATCCATTCAAAAAATGTAAACCTCCTCAAACACTTATTCACTTACAACATCAAGGACGTATAATCCTTTAATAACTTAAGCTGTCAATCAAAATATGAACATGGCTTCCCCAAGTACCCCCCCCCCACCCCCCCCCCACTGCTGAGATAAGTGGTTTTGGACCTATTGAAATATAGCCAAGCATTCATAGTCATCCCAGCTATTAAAACAAATCCTGGGAAACGACACCAGAGGAGTCCATTGAAACCGAAATAACACATGCCTTTTTTTAAACACCTGCAGTTACTGTTTCACTTCCATTTCAAAGCAGATTGCCTGTCAATCAATGGAATACAGCAGGTATTTAGATTAATTTAACAATCAATAGCAGGGCCATCCTTTTCACAGTTAAAATTGCTGGACATTTAAGTCTCCAAAACGTAACAGGACCGTTTCCCAGCATATCTTTCTGTAGTTTTGAATGCATTATGGTATTTCCCCATTGGGAGAAGTACTGTATTGCATGTCAGCACTTACACAATGGTGGTCAATGTAATGGTCAACTAACCTTTGCAGGATGGATAATCAGGATAATCAATCACTACAGTAGAAATACATCTAACTTACACAATATACAATGGTAAACTGATAGAACTTTTTTTTAGTGTATTTCAAAGTCTGTCAATAAAAGAATTCCAGGAATATGTGACATTTTTTTGGTTTCCTACTTGGGGCTGGGATTCCCACATGGTTTACCACTCCTCTGAGGTACCATATCTCCTATCAGAATGGGCCTGACTCCGTGGTCTGAAATGCCCACCCCCACAATGGAGTAGGCAGGATTGCCAAGTGTGGATTCGCTACCTGCACTCTCATCCCAAGGTCATAAAGATCCCATACGATGGGAATGGGGGTGACCTTTAATTAGATACCATCCCCCATTTTAAAATTTCTTGCCTCTGCTCAACCACAGAAAGAGGTATAAAAATCCTGGCTCAGGCTTCTATGTATAAAGCCTTCTCATATACTTTATTACTGGTTTTGTTAACCTGTTCTAGAATCTTCAAAGATTTATGCACAGCACCTGGTCTCTCTGTTCTTCCACCTCCTTTAAAATTAGACCATCTAGCTTATCATGTGTCTCTTCATTCATCATAGAAAAATGTATCATCTCACATTTTTCTGAGTTTTTCATCTGACATATTCCACCATCCTGAACATAACAAAGCTAAACTCTAACCTTCAATGGGGAAACACCAAGTTATCACCAACTTAAATTCAAAGGAAGCTGAGACAACAGGTAGCACTCTCATTTTCTGAGTCAGAAGGTTATGGATTCTAGACCCATTCCAGACGCTTGATCATCCAATGTAGGCTGCCTCTTCCATGCTGCACTGTTAGAGATGCAATTGTTCAGATCAGACATTATGTTATGTCCCTGACTGTTCTTTCAGTAAAAGAACCCATGGAACTATTTGAAGAAGAGCAGGGGAGTTTTCCCTGGTGTCCAAGGCCAGTATTTATCCCTTAACAAACATCACTATAAAAAAAGAACAGGTCATTCTCATATTGCTGTTTGTGGGAGCTTGCTGTGTGTAAATTGGCCGCTATGTTTCCTATATTAAAATAGTGACTACGCTTCAAAAAGTAGCTGTAAAGCACCTTGGAGCATCCTGAGGTTGTGAACTGTGCTATATAAATGTAATAGGGGGTCAGTTAGCTCCATTGGCTGGCCGGCTGGTTTATAACGTAGAGTGATGCCAACAATGTGGGTTCAATTCCCCTAACAGTTGAGGTTGCCATGAAGAACTTGCCCCTTGCTTGACTGTAGTGACCCTCAGGTCAAACTCACCACCAATTATCTCTCTCTAATGAGAATGCAGCCTATGACAACTTTTGATTTTCATATATCTAACATTTTTCTTTCTTTAAATTGCACTGAAAAGAAAAAAGACTTATGAGAATGGTAAATAGGCATGGACATGATGGGCTGAACGAACATTGGAATATAAGAAGTAGGAGCAGGAGCAGACCATACAGCCGATCCAGCCTGCTCCACCATTCAAAATGATTGTGCCTGACCTTGGGCTTTGAGTACACTTTCTTGCCTGCTCCCCATATCTTTTGAATCCATGAAACCAAAAATCTATCTCAGCCTTAAATATATTCAGTGATGGTGCATTCACAATTCTCTGGGGTAGAGAATTCCAAATATTCATAACCCATTGAATAAAGAGGTTCCTCCTCATCTCAGTCTTAAATGATCAGCCCCTTATCCTGAAATTGTGTCTGCTTGTTCTACATTCCGCAGCTAGGGGAAACAACTTCTCAGTGTCTACTTTGTCAAGCCCCTTCATAACGTTAAATGTTTCAATGAGATCACCTCTCACTCTTATAAACTCCAGAGATCATAGATCCAGTTTGCACTACCTCTCATCATATGACAACCCTCTCAACCCAGTACAGCCTCCAAGGCAAGTACATTCTTTCTTAAATATGGAGACCAAAATTGCACACAGTATTCCAGGCATGATCTTAATAAAGCCCTGTATAATTGTAGCAAGACTTCATTATTCTTGCACTCCAATCCTCTTGCAATAAAGGCCAATGTGCCATTTATCTTCCTAATTGCTTGCTGTACCTGCATGTTAACATTTTGTATTCCTTGTATGAGTACATCTGAAAAACGACATTTGCAAGTTTGATGCCTTTTTAAAGATATTCTGCTTTTCTATTCTTATGACCGAAATGGACAATCTCACACTTCCCCACATTATACTCCATCTGCTACCTTGTTGCCCAGGCACGTATCCTGTTTATATCTCTTTGCAGCCTCTTTGTTGTTTTCCTCTCAGCTTGCATTCCCATCAAATGTATCATTAGCAGTTTAGACACATTACTCTCTATCTCTTTGGCTGGGATTTTCTGGTCACGTCAGTGGCGGGCATTGTCATGGTGGGATGGGAAAATTTGGAGAGTGGCTAATTTTCCTGTAGCTCCAACAATGATACCCGCCACTGGCGGCACTAGAAAAACCTGCCCTTTGTCTAGGTCATTAATATAGATTGTAAATAGCTGAGGCCCCAGCACTGATCCTTGCAGCACTCCATTAGTCACAGTCTGCCAACTTGAAAATGCCCCATTTATCCTTACTCTCTGCTTCCTGTCTGTTTCCGATCCTCTATCCATGCTAAATATCATCACCAACTCCATGAGCCCTTATCTTGTGTATTAACCTTTTGTTAGGCAACTTATTGAATGCCTTTTAGAAATTTAAGTATACTGCATCAACTGGTTCCCCTTTATCCAGCCTAGTTACACCCTCAAAAAACTCTAATAAATTTGTCAACATGATTTCCCTTTCGTAAAACCACATTGACTTGGTCTAATCATACAATGCATACTATGTGCATTATTAAAACTCCCTTAATAATAGATTCGAGCACTTTCTCAATGACTGTGATGTAGCTGGTCTGTAGCTCCCTGTTTCTTCTATCCTTCCTTTTTTGATAGTGGTGTTACATTTGCTAACTTCTAATCTGCTGGGACCATTGCAGAATCTAGGGAACTTTGGAAGATCATAGCCAGCACAACTACTATCTCTGCAGTGATTTCTTTAAGAGCCCTAGGGCGGAATCATCCCAGATTTGCACTAAGTGTGGTAGCGGACGCAAAAAGAGACATTTTACCCACTGGCTGCACTGGCGGGATTTTGCACCATGTTGTCCCCTTCCTGGTACGACATGCCTCATTAACTATGCCTTCATGGGAAACACTCTGGATTGTTGGCAGGCAGGCTCAGATTTTCCTGCCATACCATGACCTCAACACTTCCTCAGTCTGGGTGCCATATTTAAAGTGCACCAGAGCACAGCCTACTTCATGTCTACAGACCAGGACTGCTCCAGGTGACATATGGCCTCAAAAGCAAAGAGGACGGCAGCACCCAAATTTAGTGATGCCTCCCTGAGGCGTCTGCTGGATGCAGTGGAAGGCTGCAGCGATATGCTCAACCCCCGCTCTGGCTGCATAAAATCCACCAGAGTCTCCAATCCGGCCTGGGAAGTGGTGGCAGAGGCAGTCAGTGCCACCAGAGCACAGAGGAGGTCAGCCATCCAGTGCAGGAAGAGAATGAACGCTCTCATCCATTCCATCAGTGTAAGTCAACCTCATCACTCTCAACTCACAAATCGTTCACACATCCACAGGGATCTCACACCCCAAGGGACAACACCATTAACTCTCACACACACTCTCATATCTCATATCCTCTGGAGCTCGCGTCCTCATCCTGCCAATGGCTCTGCTCACCACACAAACATCCCATGCAGTGCCATGCTCACACTCTCCATCTGTTTTTATGCAGGAGAAGCTGGCTCACAACAGCAGAGAAAGGTCCCAGACCGGGTCTGGAGTGGCCCACATTAGGCCCTTCACTCACTTTGAGGAGCTTGCCAGCGCACTGACTGGTGAGGATGTGGATCGTACGTGCGGCAATGGTGAGGTCGGCAGTGAACACCCACACGAGGATCCTGCACCACATCAGCCCTCTCTCAATGCAACTGAGAGTGCTCTCTCTCCTGCTTTTGACTCCCCTGCCATGCAATAAGCATCTCTACTTTGGTTCACAGGGAGCTCTGCCAAGCGACCGACACCCTTAGCCGCCAGTCCCTTAGCTCAATCCACATCCTCATCTCCAACCAAGAGGACACCTCCTCCATTGAAGAGCTGTAAATAAGCAGCCTGGAAGACCCATCATAACACTTAACTACACCCTCCACCAGCACAGAGACACACGCCTTGGTGGGATCTAGATCTAGAAAAGGCTCGGGTTCACAATCTGGCACTCGGAGGGCTGCTGGGGAAGAGGCATCTGTGAGGTCTGAGTCAGATGACAAGCATCTGGGTTCAGCCTTCCAACTTATCGTGGAGAGTCAGCAGAAGGCAGGGGAACATCGCACAGAGCTTTTGGAAGCCCTTAACAGAGTGCCATGCGAATCAAAGGAGTGTGTCCATCTGCTTTCTGATGAAGTGGTGCCCAGATGTGTGCATACAGTGGTCTCCAAGAGAAGGCTGGTAGACGCCTTGGAGACCTGGTCCAGCAGAAGGTGGGGTTGTGCGCAGACCTGCCCTCCATCGTGCTAGCCATAGGTGAGCTCCTACAGTGGCAACGCGAGAGGGAAATGGGGCACCTCAACATCCCTCCAGGTGCTCCTTCCCCTAAAGGAGTCAGGCCGGGGTCCTCAGGCACCTGAAGGGAGAAGGAGCAGCAGCTGGACACCTCTGGGTCATCCACTCAGGAATCTCAGTGGCTGTCTACTCCCTCCAAGTCCCCTTTGCCTGTGACCCCCTCAACCTCAACCACTGTCACTGCAGAGGGAGCAGCTGGCCCATAGGGGGTCAGCTAAAGCAAGTCAGGGCCTTCGAAGCCTCAGTACTCCAGAGGACCCATGCCAAAGTCATCAGAGGCAACAAGACCAACCATTGCACAGGCCGTCTCCACCCCTGTGGATGTCAGGGCAGCACTTAGCTGAAGTGATAGGCCTAGAAAAGTTAATAAATTCTGATCACAAGTGGTTGACATTTTTTCACTTTATAATCTGCAAATATATTCACTTTCACTAAATAATGTGTAATGGTGTCTTGCAGCTTCATTCTCAGGCTTTGCAAGTCCTCCCACTGCATCCCCTCCATTAGCAGTTCAACTGCACGCAGCTGGACCATGGGAGATTCTGGGGGAAGAATTGTGTATGTGGCCTTTCGGAGCCTCATGCAAGCACTCTCCAACACATGAGGAACTTCCATCCATCACACTCACCTTACTGTCCCGAGCATTTTCCATGCTGCCTGCTGGCGTTCCCTTTCAGTTGTCCATCGTAGCTGACCTGCATTTCCGCCCACCAACTGATCACACTCCCATGCAGCACCTGTTCCCATCCAACATGAGGCTCCGCTCACTTTCGATTTGAAAGCTTGGTCATAATGAAGTTTTTGATCAGCTTCCCTGTCCTTGCCCCATCCCTAGTCACCCATGTCCTTTCCCCCATCACTGTGGACCCACTCCCCCACTCCTGGCGTTGCCTTCACCCTCCCACCTGTTACCTCCCAACCCAAACCCTTGTCATTCTAGGTTGTCCAGGTGAACGTGCACATTCCCTACTTTCCTGAAAATCCCACCCCCATACATTGACATCCCTGACCTCCTCCTTCCCAACCCAAGGTCTGTGTCTTCATCCAAATCTCCACCAACCACCCTCCATGTCCTTTCTACTGTTACCAACACACCCACACCCTCCCACCCTTCCAGCTCCCTCTGCCCCATCTCACAGCCTCCATTCCCTCTTACCATGCCCACCCTCAGTTCAGTCTCCAGGAGGCAGTCATTGACTCCACAGACCCCTTCCTTGCACATTCACCTGGACAACAATGCCCCCTTATACCCTCCTCCACCCTCTGTCCTCACCCCCGGACACCTTACCCCCTCTGAACTCCCTCCCTTACACCTCCCCACTTGCCGTATTCTCCCCCACTAAACCCCCCATCCTCCCCACCTCATACTCTATCCTCCCCATGGATACCCTCCTTTCTCCCGCCAACCTTAGCCCCCCAACACCTTCATGCCCCCCTCCCAACCTCACCCCCCTAGGTACACTTTCCTCTTCCACTCACAGCTAGGCCTTCCTCTCCCACACCCCCGTGTACACCTTCCTCCCCAACTCACAGCTGGGATGTCCTCTTCCCCCACTTCATGACCATCCATAGCAGCCCATAGACATGACCATGACGTTCTGAAGCCGACCCAAAGCATCAACAGAGGCCTCCCACCTTTCGAGACTGTTTCACGGTGGAGCTGTCTCCATGAGAATCCACCTAGCATGCAATGTATGTGTTCCTCCAGGGTCTGGTAGCTGTAGCATCCTCTTCTCTTCAGGTGTCCACAATCTGAGTAAGGCCCTAATGGTAAGTCCCTGATTTCCACACATCACTCTTGTCCAACCTTGGTCTGGGGCCGGTGTGTTTTCCTGCCAGCGTAATGGTAACTTGGGCATGGGGGGAGGGGGCAATTCCGGTCAGACATCCCATTACCGGGATGCAAATCAGGTTAACTCTGGCATCCGGAGGAATTCACATTCAGCCATGGCAGACACCATCAGATGATCTTGTTGTGAATTCACCCTTGCGTGAAACTTCTGCCCCTCAAGCTGAATTGCTTCCCCCACTCCACCCCGGCTGCCATGACACCCACTGCCAATGGGAGTGGATGATTCGGTCCCTAGGATGTAGGCCATCAGATCCTGAGAATTTGTTAGATTTTAGCTCCTTGAATGTCTCCAGTACTTTTTCTCTGTTGATATTAATTCCTTTAATTTCCTCACTCTTATTAGCCCCCTAGGTTACCCTGTATTTCTGGTGGGTAACTTGTATCATCTACTGTAAAGACAGACACAAAATATTTGTTTAATTTCTCTGCCATTTCCTCATTCCACATGATAATTTCTCCTGTCTCTGCTTCTAAGGAGCCAACTTTTATTTTAGCTACTCACTTCCTTTTTATATACTTGTAAAAGCTCTTTACAATCTATTTTATATTCCCGGCTAGTATATCCTCATGTTCTATTTTTTCCATTTTATCAACTTTTTGTTGGCCCTTTGCTGGTTTCTAAAACAATCCCAGTCCCAATCCTCAGACTTACTACTATTCTTTGCAACATTATAAGCCTCTTCTTTTAATCTAATACTATTCCTAACCTCCTTTATAAGCCACGATGGATCTTTCTCACTGAGTTTTTGTTTTTCAATGCAGTGTATTTTTGTTGAATATTTTCAACTGTTTCTTTAAATGTTTCCCACTGCTTATTTGCCTCCATTCCTTGTTGTCTATTGCTCCAATCAACCTTAAACTCTCCCATCATATCTATGTAATTGGCTTTGTTTAATTCTGAGATTCTTGTTTGTGATTGGAGTGTGTTGTTTTCAAACTTAATGTGGAATTCAACTGTATTATGGTCACTATTTCCCAGTGGATCTTTTACTATGACATTACTAATTAACTCAGCCTCACTGTACAATATTAGATCAAGAATGGCTTCACATCTAATTAGTTCCAAACATCTTGCTCCTGGAAACTTTCACAAATGCATTCTACAAAGTCATCTTCCAGGTCACCTTTCCAATTTGATTAGTCCAGTCTATGTGAAGATTAATATCCCCACAGCTATTATATTGCCTTAGGAGGCCTATAAACTACTCCCACCAGCGTTTTCTGACTCTTGCTAATCCTAATCTCCACCCATACTAATTTGATTTCCTGATTTTTTGAGCCAAGATCCTTTCTCACTAATTTCCTCATGTTATCCTTTATTATCAGGGCTACCCCTCCTCCTTCTTCTTTCTGCCAATCTTTTCAAAATGTTGTGTACCCTGGAATATTTATTTCCTAACCTTGGTCACCTTGTAACCATATCACTGCAATGGCGATTAGACCTCAACCAGTTATCTCGATTTGCACTGTTGGTTAATGTATGTTGCTGTGGATGCTCCGCGCATTCAGATAATATGACTTCAATTTTATTTTTTTTACTACTATTCTTGCCTGGACCTTAATCTCTGATGCACTATTACTATTAAGATCATCAGTCCCTCTGGTCCCACTCAGCTTGACTTTACCCACATCAATGTACTTTTCTATTGTCTCAACTTTTATCTTTGGATTTCTAAATCCTCCTTCACCCGAACTCTCCTGCCTCTCTATTAGTTTAAAGCCATTTTTACCTACTTAGACCACACATGGTGTATTGTGTGCAGTTTTGGTCTCCTCACCTAAGAAGGATATACTTGCCAGAGAAGGAGTGCAACAAAGATTCACCAGACTGATCCCTGAGATGGTGGAATTGTCCTGTGAGGAGTGATCAAGGAGACTGGGCCTATATTCTCTAGAGTTTAGAAGGAGAGGTGACCTCATTGAGACATCCAAAATTCTTATAGGGCTTAACAAATTAGATGCAGGAAGGATGTTTCCTCTGGCTAGAAGAGTGATCGAGGAGACATAGTCTCAGAATAAGAGGTAGGTCATTTAGGACCAAAATGAGGAGAAATTTCTTCACTCAGAGGCGATTATTCTTTGGAATTCTCTACCCCAGAGGGAGGCTCAGTCACTGAGTATGTTCAAGACAGAGATGGATAGATTTCTAAATATTAAAGATATCTAGGGATTATGGGGATTGAGGTAGAAGATCAGGCATGATCTAATTGAATGGGGGAGCAGGCTCGAGGGGTCAAATGGCCTCCTGCTGCTCCTATAGCTGTATTCTCTACAATGCAAGTGGATGAGCTCACATTCCTCCTACTTTGATTTCCATCTACCACAGTTTTACCCATTCAAATTTAATCTGTCTACGCCCCTTTGAAACTTCCTACTCCCAAATGCACAATCACAAGGACTGCAGCGGTTCAAGGAGAAGATCCAAACACCACTTTCTCAGAGCAAGCAGGGATAGGTAGACGATCCAACCTTGTCTGTGTCAACCTGCATCCCTGAGCACGAATAAAATAAAACTCCGTTTTTAAAGCTTTTCTTGTCTCCCACTGATGCTCAGTGAAGAAATTCAATCTATTTATTCATCAGACTATGCTCGACTAAGCGAAATCTTTTCTCGTAAATCGGACTGATTTAATAGCCTCCGGCAAACCTCAGTGATGACATTGTAAGTGGTGATCACCAGCCTCTTGAAATACAGCTAGTTTTGTTTAGTCAGGAATTTCTGCTTTTTGTAGCTGAAATCCTGACAACAGAGAAACCAATGAAAGTTCACACGGAAGCAGAGAAAAACGCTCCAACTGAAGAAAGAGTTTAATTAATTATTTTGATGAAACTGCATTATATTGGCAGCAGTGAACAGAAATGTGTGCCTTTCTGGAAAACCATTAAAGATGGCTTCAAGTTCTTTAGTAGCTCAACTTATTTTGGATTCGTGTTATAGGCCTTTAGGATCATTTCTTTCCATTGGATGTGTTTCATCCAGTCCATCTCTAACTATTATGTGACATTCCATCAGCAGGCACGGAAAGTGGTGGAAGGCACTGGGGCATTAAATTGGGCAGTGTAGCACCCATTTTCCAGCACTATGTGGCCACCTAAGGCCCCAGGCTGGTGGTCAAGAAGCACGCAGGCATGTCCAACTAGAATATTGGGTAAGAACAAATAAGAGGCATCCTCTGCCCCAAAGTGATGCAGCATTCGGGGAATTGCTGGTGTAATAAAAATGGCACAAGTTTCCTTCAGCTCGCTGCTGCAACGTTTTTTTGCCTCTGGGACATTCTTCATGACAACAAAGCTCAAGGCCCAATATCATGAACTTCTTGGGCATCATCAGATGTGCACAGGGGGCGAACGGGCTGGAAAAGGAGGGGGTGGGAGCTAAAAGTGGCAGTTCTGAAATGACCCCCATTGTGTGCTCATCCCAGTGAAGTTGTTCACTGATTACAAAACAACAAAAGCCACATCAAAGTCTACAACGTGGAATTGGGTAGATAATAAAGATTGGCACATAAGGGGGCCATCTGCCCCACCTTGAAAGACTCTTTGAAAAAGTGATCCAATCAGTCCCAGGCACCACCTGGGCCTGAAGGAAGTTGCACGTGATTAAGGTTTTGACCTTTATTGCCAGTATTATTAATTTTGAAAGTTACTATTGAATCTGCTTCCTCCTGGCAGTGCATTTCAGATTACAACAGCTTGCAGAATAAAAACATATTAAAAAAATCCTCCTCATCTCCCCTCTAGTTCATTCACCAATTATCTTAAATCTGTGCCCTCTGATTACCAGCCCTTCAGCCAATGGAAAACCAAAACAAAAACAGAATTACCTGGAAAAACTCAGCAGGTCTGGCAGCATCGGGGAGAAGAAAAGAGTTGATGTTTCGAGTCTTCATGACCCCTCAACAGATCTGAGTGAATATTAGGAGAGGGGTGAAATATAAGCTGGTTTAAGGTGTGGGGGGGTGGTGAGGGGAGAGAAGTGGGGGGGGGTGTGGTTGTAGGGACAAGCAAGCAGTGATAGGAGCAGATAATCAAAAGATGTCACAGACAAAGGAACAAAGAGGTGTTGAAGGTGGTGATATTATCTAAACAAATGTGCTAATTAAGAATGGATGGCAGGGCACTCAAGCTACAGCTCTAGTTGGGGTGGGGTGGAAAGTCTAGCAGGGCATAAAAGATTTAAAAATAATGGAAATAGGTGGGAAAAGAAAAATCTGTGTAAATTATTGGAAAAATAAAAGGAAGGGGGAAAAAATGGAAAGTGGTTGGGGATGGAGGAGGGAGTTCAAGATCTAAAGTTGTTGAATTCAATATTCAGTCCGGAAGGCTGTAAGGTGCCTAGTCGGAAGATGAGGTGCTGTTCCTCCAGTTTGCATTGGGCTCCACTGGAACAATGCAGCAAGCCAAGGACAGACATGTGGGCAAGAGAGCAGGGTGGAGTGTTAAAATTGCAAGCGACAGGGAGGTTTGGGTCTTTCTTGCGGACAGACTGAAGCTGTTCTGCAAAGCGATCGCCCAGTTTACGTTTGGGCTCTCCAATGTAGAGGAGATCGCATTGGGAGCAACGAATGCAGTACTTAGATCTTGAACTCCCTCCTCCATCCCCACCCCCTTTTCGTTTCTTCCCCCTTCCTTTTGTTTTTTTCCAATAATTTATATAGATTTTTCTTTTCCCACCTATTTCCATTATTTTTAAATCTTTTATGCCCTGCTAGTCTTTCCACCCCACATCCACTAGAGCTATACCTTGTGTGTCCTGCCATCCATTCTTAATTAGCACATTCGTTTAGATAATATCACCACATTCAACACCTCTTTGTTCCTTTGTCTGTGACATCTTTTGATTATCTGCTCCTATCACTGCTTGCTTGTCCCTACAACCACACCCCCCCCCACTTCTCTCCCCCCACCACCACCCCTCCCACACCTTAAACCTGCTTATATTTCACCCCTCTCCTAATATTCACTCAGATCTGTTGAAGGGTCATGAGGACTCAAAACGTCAACTCTTTTCTTTCACCGCCGATGCTGCCAGACCTGCTGAGTGTTTCCAGGTAATTCTGTTTTTGTTTTGGATTTCCAGCATCCACAGTTTTTTGTTTTTATCTCTTTTATACTTCAGCCAGTGGAGCAGTTTCTCCTTATTTACTTTATCAAGACCTTTCATAATTCTGAATGCCTTAATTAAATCTCCCCCTTAACATTCTCTAATCTAAAGAGAACACTCTAGTCTCTTTACTTTCTCCCTATGGCTGAAGCTTGTTATCTCTGGTACCAATCTGGGAATCTCCTTCTTCACCCTCTCCATTCAAGACCTTGACATCCTTCCTAAAATGCGGTATCCAGAATTGCACACAATACTTCTGCTGAGGCTTCATGATAAAGGTTTAGTCAGAGTGTGGAGAACAGGATTTATGATGAAAAAGGATTGAGGAACAGGACTAAGTGCACATTGCTTCAGAAAGCCATCATACGTATGATGGTCTCCTTCATGAGTTAAGTGTTGCCTCCCTTTCCTGTTGACTGAATTAAGTTGTCCAGAGATTAGTAGCATCTGGGAGAGGGGAAAAAATGAGGAGGGAAATCGTTCATAAAAAAGAGGAAAATTAAACAAATTGGATTATATGTCAACAAACTGTCTGTGCTGAAAGATGAGACTCATTTTCTCAGGATGTGGTTTAAAGGGCTCATGTCAGCTTCTGCTCGCACCATCATGTAGCATATGGTACAGAGCAACAGTAATGACTTTCCTGGGATAATAATGAATCCAGCCCAGCTCAGCCTCATTTTCCCAACTACTTTTCAACCGTGCACAGCATGACATCCCAATAAAACCTTCATATAAGCAAAGATTAAAGCACAGCAATGATCGTACTTCAATGTACCACAATCATCTCCTGACGGTTTGCATTTAACCTTTTCGGTGGCAACAACACGAAGCTCTGGTTGGAACCTCTCTGCAGTAAGTGTGTTCGGTTCTGGGCACTACACTTCAGGAATGATATATTGGCCTTGGTAAAGGGATGCAGCACAATTTCATCAGAATGACATTGAGGCCAAAAAGGTTCAATTAGCAGGCAGGCCGCATAGATGAGGCTTGTATTCCCTTGTGTGTAGAAGATTAAGGGGTTATCTAATTGAGATGTTTAAGACGATTAAAAGAATTGAAGAATAGATAGGGTAGTTAGAGAGAATCATCTCCTCAGGTGGAGGGAGCCCAGAACAAAGGGGTATATATACCTTTAAAATTAGAGTTAGGAGGTTCAAAGGTGATGTTAGGAAGCACTTCATACAAAGGGTAGTGATGATCTGGAAGTCTCTCCCCCAAAGAGTTATTGAAGTTGTTTGGGGCAGGGTGAAGTAAATTGAAAATTTCAAATTGATAGATTTTTGTTATGTAAGGGTACTCGGGGTTAGGGAATAAAGAAATTGGATAACTATTTGAAAAGGAAACTTTTGCAGGGCTATGGGGAAAGAACAGGGAGAATGGGGTCATTTGGATTGTTCCTCCAAAGAGTCTTTCAAGATGGACGAAATGGCCCCTTATTGTGCTAGAAGATTCTTTGAATTTATGATTTACTCAATTCTGCTTTATAGGCTTTGATGTGGCCTTTGTTGTCTTGTGATCAGTTAACAGCTTCACTAGTTCGAGCACACAATGGGGTTAAATTCAGGGCTGCCCAATTTTAGCCCCCTCCCCCTCCTTTTCCAGCCAGATTTTAGCGCCGTGTGCTAAACGTCCAAGAAGTCCCTGATATTGGGCTTCGGACCTCATTGTCATGAAGAATGTTTCGGAGGCAAAATAATGTTGCAGCAGCAAGCTGAAGGAGTATATGAAGTTAAGTTACAGATCAGCCACTATCAGCCAGGATGGTGGAACAGACCTGTGGGGCTGAATGGCCCCCTGCTTTTCCTATGTTCCTGCATCCTTACTGTTTAAAACATTCACAGCAGATCCTCCCCTGTCTAGAAGTGCTAACCTTGAACCTGACTGCCAGTGACACAGGTGGTTAAAAGTTGCACACTTTCCTACAATGCTTTACCTGCTCTTTAGCAAAAAGGTTTAGTAAACAAATAAATGCCTCTGTTGCAATGTTGGATAGAAAAATGTTGCATAAATAAATTGGCCTAGAATTTTGATCATGCTGCAATTGCTTTTGGATGTGAACCAAAAAACAAGGCATTAAATTAATATCGCCAATAGAACATTGTAGGTTTACTTATTTTTGAGTGACCCTTAGGCTCTCTGAGATCCATAAAAGCCTTCAGATTTTTAGTTCTTTTCTGAAGACAAAAATATAACAGAGTGATTCATAGATTAATAAAACAACTGGTAAGATTTCTGATTAAGAACGAAAGTGCTGGCATTTATATAGCCACTTATCACATCCTTGTTAAAGTGCAATCACTGTTGTTATGTAGACAAGCTCGGCAGCCAATTTAATTTCCACACCGCAAGGTCCGACAATTGGTAAGTGTACTGAAGGACCAGTTAATCGGTTTTTTGGTGTTGTTGATTGAGGGAGGAATGTTGGTCAAGGTGCAAGAGAACTCCTTTTTCCTCAAAATGTGTCACAGGATCTTTGATATCCACTTGAGGAGGCAGGTGGGACTCTGGTTAACATCTGACCTTGCAGAATGCATCCCTGACAATGCAGTATTCTCTCAGTGTTGTGCACTGGAGTGTCAACCTAGATTTTGTGCTGAAGTCCTAGAGTGGAGATTGTACCCACAACTGAGGTGAGAGGGTTAGAAATACATTTTTATCTTTTTTTATGCTTCTTTTGTTGCTATGGTGACGGACTGGGTATGGCTGTGCATCCATGTTTCCTAACTGGTCTAAAGAAACTTGTGCATTGTCTGCCAGCACTAAACTGAGATCCCACCCTTCAGATGATGTTAAACTGAGGCCCCATCTGTCTATTCAGATGGATGGTAACTAATCAGAAAGAAGTAGGGTGTGCTGGCTAGCATTCATCCTTCAATCTGCTCTGCCTCTTTACTTTCTTTGAAATGCAACTCTGGATTTATTTTATTCATCCCTCAACCAAAGCATCAGAAACTCACTAGTTGGTCACTCACCTTATTGGCATTTGCCACTCCCCTATCTCAGTAATTTCCTCCAGCCCTACAGCCCTCCAACATCTCTGTGCTTGACCATAACACTATGGGATTGTCATAAAATAACATCTGATCCTCTAACATCCTTTAGGGAAGGAAATTTGTCATTCTTATCCAGCCTGGTCTATATGTGACTCCAGACCCATGCATAGCAAAATGGCTGACTCGTAACTGCCCTCTGAAATGGTCGAGTGAGCCATTCAGTTGTAATCAAGCAGGCAGCTCACTGCCACCTTCCCAAGGGCAATTAGGAATGATAAATGCTGGCCTTGCCAGTGACACCCACATTGCATAAATGAATTTTTAAAAAATCTGGCCTCTTGGGTGTCCCTGATTTCCATCACTTCACCACTAGTAGCCATGCCACCAGCTGCCTGAGCTCTAAACTCTGGAATTCCCTTCTTAAATTTTTCTGCATCTCTACCTCTCCCTACTCTTTTAACATGCTCCTTATTATCTACCTCTTTGACCAAGCTTTTGGTTATCTGTGCTAATATTTCCTGATGTGGTTCAGTGCCAAATCTTTGTTTAATAATGTTCCTCAAAAGTGCCTGGGACATTTTACTACATTTAAAGGGCCATTTATATGCAAGTTGATGTTTTCTGGCTATGATATAATGACAAAATTTAAATGAGAAGAGTCTGTATCATCATATCAACATTGGAAGGCCCTGCTGGCAGATATATGTTTAAAATGAAAGTAGCTATGTAGGAAGAAAAAGCTGAAAAGCTGACAGATGGGGAAATCTGGTCATATACCATTCACTGAATGACTTTGGGGTAAATTAGCTTTCCATAATGCATAATGTGGTATGAGAGACATGTTAGTTAAAGAAAAGCTTTATTCCCATTTTCCTGTCAAAATGAACAGGAGTTGTTTCTGAGATTCCAGTTACTCTCTGAGTTCTAAGCAAAGCCACTGAGAAGTTAATCAATAGCTTACCAGATACGTCACTCCACTGTCAGTCCCAGCGTCCCAGGGAATCAGATCCTGAATAATCTTCTGCACCCACCCGCAATCCTTGGTGCAGAGATCCTCTGCTGATAGTCCCACGTTCCAATCTGGGCTGGGACCCAACATCGTCAGGAAGGACATCAGGTGCCGTGTATGGTCAACGGAGAACTCTGCAGACGGAGCCGCCCGGCTGCACAAAACATTTTTAAAAAAGCGGAGAAAAGGAAACAAAAAATAAAGTCTCAAGCACTGTATACTGGAACAGTACAATGACAATTTCGTTGAAGTGCCATTTAACAAGTGTTTATGAATTGAGCTGTATTTTCAAGTGTCACTTAGCTCTAAATGCTACTTCCTGCATTGAGGTTTAATAAGTTAGGCACATGACAAACATTTTGACCTGCAACTGAATGCAGCGCCAATTAGTCTGACAATTTCCCTACCATTTGATGTTGAGATATATTGTGAGGGGACAGTCCTGGTATTTGTACAGATTAGTTAGTCAATTAAGATTTAACTCCTTTGCAAACACACTGAGTGTGGAAGGCTCTGAGGTTACTCATTAGTAAAATAGTCTCATTCATTACTCTGTGATGTATTTTTCTTTCCTAAGTCCTTATTTCTTTTAAAGACACAAAATTTAAGATCCATATTCATGAGTTCCATATCGATAAAGTTGTCTCATTGGTTGGTGTGTTGCATTTATAGTCATAGAGTCATAGTCATAACGGTCTATAGCACAGAATAAGGCCCTTCAGCCCATCGAGTCTGCACTGGTCAAACAAGTGCCTAACTATTCTAATCCTATTTTCCAGCGTTAGACCCATAGCTTTGTATTCCATGGCATAACAACTGCACATCCAAATACTTCTTAAATGTTATGAGCCTGCCTCTACCACCCATTCAGGAAGTGAGTTACAGATTCTCACCACTCTCTGGGTGAAAAAATTCTTCCTCACATCCCTTCTAAACTTCCTGCCCCTTACCTTAAATCTATGCTCCATGATTATTGATCCCTCCACCAAGGGGGAAAGTTCCTTCCTGTCTACCCTATCTATGCTCCTCATAATTTTTTTATTTTTGATATTTCACCAATGCAGTAATCTTTTGCCCTTTCACTTTTCTTCCAAATTGCTTCCTTAAAAACATAAGAGTGTGTGTTTTGACATGATGGGGGAATTTGATGATTTGGCTCTTCCTGTGTTGAGAGTTGAGGAATGGGAATTTCAATACAGAGGTCAGTATGTTCCAAGCAAAGTCTATATTCCTGTCATATCAATCTCCACACTGATAACAGTCTATTCCATAAAGGGTATTTCATGGAATCTATTTAATGTTTTACTCCCTGGCAACATTTTGCACCATAAATTCTGCATTTATAATGGGACCTTCCATGCAAAACTTGTCAGGCTGCAGTACCACGAATGGTAGAGGGTGCCACTACAGCGTGACAAGTTTACATAGAACTGTTTTTCATTATAGGTGTGGATATCTGAAGTTATCATAGGAATGAGCAAATGTAAGAATAGAATTTTTTAAAATTGGGACTGGATTATCTTTGTGTGCAATGGCCCAATTTAATCTTCATGTTCTATCTCCACTTGATCTGAAAACTTAATTTGGTCTTGACTCCTTTGTTCAATCCCCTTGTAGGATTAACTAATGATAAGATCATTATGATTGCTTCACCCAAAACAGGAGACTAGAAACAGCATTTAGGAGACTTGTCCATAGATTCATAGCATCATACAGTACAAGAGGTCATTTGGCCCTTTGTGTCTATGTCAGCTATCTAATGAGTCCCACATCTCCTGCTCTTTCCCCATTGCCTTGCAACTCTTACCCTTAAATTACTTATATCCAGTTCCCTACTGAATCTGTTTCCACCACTCTTTCAGGCAGTGCGTCTCAGATCACAACAACTCGAAGCATAAAAAAATCTCAGGCACTTTTGCCATGTTATCTTAAATCTGTTTCCTCTGGTCACTGACTCTCCTGCTTTTGGGAAACAGGATCTCCTTTATTTATTCTAGCAAAACTCTTTATAATTTCACACATCTTTATTAAGTTCCCCCTTAATCTTCTCTGCTCTGAGGAGAACAATCCCAGCTTCTCCAATCTCTCCACACAATTGAAGTCTGTCATCCCTGGCACTATTCTAGTTACCCTCTTCTGCAATCCCTCCAAAGTTCTTGGCATCCTTCCTGAAGTGTGGCACCCTGACACAATTCTCCATCCAATGGTATATAAATTTTAACATAATTTTGTTGCTCTTTGGTTGAGCTGTAGTTTATGGATGGTGAAAGGTAGGAGGTTGGCCAGGTCAGCATTGGAAGGGTTGAGTCATCTGGAGGCAATAAAAACATGAGTTTGATGAAGCTCTTTGATAATGTATCAGAGGGGGTTGATGAGGGCAGTGTGGTTGATGTTGTGTATACAGGCTTTCAAAAGGCATTAAAGATATGTGTCCAAAAATTGAAGCCCATGGGATTGAGGGGACAATGGCTGCAATGACACCAAATTGTATAAGAGGCAGAAGATAGAGGATAGTGGTGAATGACTGTTTTTCAGATTGGAGGGAAATGTACAGTAGTGTTCCGCAGGGATAGTGTTGGGAACCCCACTCTTTTTTTTATAAATATTTTATGACTTGGACTTGTGTACTCAGGGCATCATTTCAAAGTTTGCTGATGACCCAAGACTTAGACATGTAGTAAAGAATAAGGAAGATAGCAACAAACTTCAGGAGCACATAGACAGACTGGTGAGATAGACAGATATATGGCAGATGAAAATGAATGTGGAGAAGTGTGAAATGATTCATCCTGACAGAGAGAATGAGGAGGCAATATAAACTAAATGGTATAATTTTAAAGGGAGTGCAAAGGGAGGTAGAGAGAGCTGGGATGTGCACACACAAATCTTTGATGGTGGCAGGACAAGTTAAGAAGGCTGGTCAAAAGACATAGGGGATCTTTGACGTTATCAATAGCAGAATAGAGCGCAAAAGCAAAGATGTTATGTGAAACCTTTATATAAAGAACAGGTTAGACTCTAGCTGGAGAATTATGTCCAATTCTTGGCAGCAAGAATGATGTCAAGGCCTTCGAGAGGGTGTGGAGGAGATTTACACCAAGGTTGCGAACAGTCTTATTCAGCCAGTGCCAGGAGTGGGGGATGCTGGTATGCTAGGGAACAGTGTTCGTAGTGGGGGCTGAAGACAATGGTTTTGGTCTTCTTAAAGATACGGATGGAGAAAGATGCAGGAAAACCAAAGCCAATAATCCATTTAAAGTATTCTTAAAGAGACATTGATGGGTTCATAATCATATTAAGATAACAATGAGATGACACACAAATGTGCTAAATTTTAATTCCCAGCAGTAATTTCTAGGTTATTAACACACCACTGAATGCTCCTGACCTCAAAGTTGTATGGACTTGAAATAGGCAATGGCCCATGCTTCACTGTTGTGGTGAAAGTTTAATGCTACAAACACTTTTACCTGTATCTATCCTTAGAACAAATTCTTCAACTGAAAATATTAATAATACTTTATTACTGTAATGGAAATCTTGTTTTTGAGTATCTGTTAAGATGCCAACTTAATCAAATGAAGTGTCATTTCATAAGCTTTTAATCATTTCAAGTATGTCTTGAAGTTTATCTTTAATTTTTGCTTTTTCTGGTTTCCACGACAACTATATCTACTCACTATGGTTTAGGTGCATGATTCTTCTGATGGTGTGCAATCTATAATCTATTCAAGTAGGGCTATATTATCACCTAATTATTTTAACACAAAAACAGATTTCTACTCTTTTAATTGGCAATTAGGATGACTGAGGATGACATTGAAAACCAATTTCACCGCAGTATCCCCTTTTTAAAGAGGTACGACCGTCCGACATTAAGGGCTCTATCTTCCAGTCAGCGTGCGGGGACGGGGCCCGCTCGCCGACATGTAAAATGATGTGGGGTGATGCCAGGCGCACGTCCTGACATCACAGCACGTCATTCAGACTTTCAGTTCGGCAGGCGTGCACCAGAGTCGGCTGCATTCCTGCCAACCTGTCAACGGCCTATTAAGGCCATTAACAAAATAGTTGAAGTCATTAATGGACCTGCCCGTCCAACCTTGAGGTTGGTGGGCAGGCCAGGAGCCCTGGCGAGCTTCTGAAAAAACATGAAACTTCATCCACAGGCGGGATGAGGTTTCATGAGGATTTAAAATACTCACAACATTTTAAAATAAAAGTTATGGACATGTCCCAACTCATGTGACAGTATCACACCAGGGGACATGGCAGAGAAATTTTTTTCTCGGCTTTATTTAAAGTTTAAGATGTGAGCCGACCTGCCTCAGGGAGATCTGTGCGCTCTTCAGCACACATGCACAAAAGAGCACACTCCCAGTTGAGGGAATCCCCCCCCATTCCCGGCTCGCACAGATCTTAATTGGCCTGCCCACGTAAAATGGGGGCGTGCCCCCAGCCGGGGGTGCCGATCGGAAGCCCGCCCACCGCACCCACCTGCGTCCACTCCTGCACTTTCCCCCCGATGGGGGGAAAATGTTGCCCTAAATGAATAATCTGAAGTTGTTAAACTTAGTGATGAATTCAGAAGGCTGCAAAGTGCCTAACTGAAAGGCAATGCGCTGTTCCTCAAGCTAACACTGAGCTTCACAGGAGGTCCGCGACAGAGAAGTCAGAGTAGGAATGTGACAGAGAATTAAAGTTCGCCATTGTTATTGACTACAAAACTAACTTGTGAAAGTAATTTATTTTGCTCACCCCACCATAAATATGTTAACATTACAGGAACATAAGAACAGGAGAAGCTATTCAGCCCTTCAAGCCTGCTGTGCCATGCACTTAGATCATAGCTGCTCGGTATCTTAACGCCATTTACCAGCCTTGGTTCTGCAGCCCTTAATATCCTTGTCTAACAAAAATCTATCAATCTCAGATTTGAAATTTTCAATCAACCCCCTTCAGCCTCAACAGGCTTTTGGATGAAAGAGTTCCAGGTTTCGGCTAGCCTTTGCGTGAAGAGGAAGTGATGAATTGTCAAACTTGTATATGGCGATGGTAGAGATGCAAAGGGGATTGGAGATGAATGGGAAGAGGGAAGCCAAAATTCTGCAAGTGCCAGTGCTCTGTATGTAATCAATAATGTATACGTACCCTTGGACTTTACACAGAACCACAAGCACCAATTTTAACCTAACGGGATTTGTGATGGGTAAAAGAGGGCATTCATGTTGGACAAGCATTCAAAGCCATCTCCACCCCCTGCACCCACAACCACGATTTGGCACTCCATTGATTTCAGGCAGATTTACAAAATAGGTGCCCAATTTAAACACAAATCCCTTTCATGTCGCACCCCCCTACATTACCCACATCCCCAATGGTAAAATCACGACTGCAGAATTTTACAACACATAAGGAGACAATTTGGCTCATGAGGCAGATAGGTTTTATTTCTGTAATCTCTTTGTTCTTTAACTCTATCTAACCTTGCCCAGGAACGTATTGTGATGTTTTAAGAATCTCTGAACCAACTTATACCTTGGAATGTCTATCTGCCAGAGAGGGCACTGTCTCATGCAAGCACAGAAATGTGGCACATTTACAGCACAGAAGAGGAAATTCAGTGTCTATGACAGCCTAAAAAGAGCAATCCAGTCTAATCCCACCTTCTACCTTTTGATCCGTACCCTGTATGTTACAGCATTTCAAATGCCTAGTCAAGTTTTTTTTTAATCTGATGAGGGTTTCCAGATGATAATCCTTTCAGTTAATGAGTTCCAGACTCTCACCATCCCACTGGATGAAAATTATTCTCCTCAACTCCCTCTGTCAATTAATTTAAATCGACGTTCCTGCTTATTGCCCTCTCTAAGAAAGGAAATCGGTCCTTCATAGCCACTTAATTCCCACATAATCTTTTAGACCTCAATTAAATCTCCCTTCAGCTTCCTCTGTTCCAAAGAAAATAGCCCCAGACTATTCAATTTTCCCACAACAGCTAAAATTCTCCATTCCTGGCAATATCCCTGTAAATCTCTTATGTATCCTCTCTAATGTAATCAGATCCTTTCTGTAATGCAGTGACCAGAAATGTACGTAATACTCCGGCTGTGGATTAACTAGTGTTTGGACAGTTCTAACATAACCTCCCGGCTCTTATACTCTATGCCTTGGCTAATTAAAAAAAAGTATCCCGTATGCCTTCTTAACAGTAGTATAAGGTTCTGGCACATAAAGGGTTAATGTGGGCCTGAGCACAGCACCACTCACACAGAGAATATATGACCCACACCAAGGGATCAATGTAGTGTTGGACAGAGCCATGTGTAGAAGCAAGCATGAAGACAACTCCTAGCTTGGACCTTTACTGTATCTATGCATATAGCTTCTAGTAGTTAATAATTGCTTACTGTTGAACTACCTAAGACCATGAATACCTTAATAAGACCTACAGAACCACGCCAAAACCTTATAATGTTAACCACCTGATCTACCTACTTCAGGGATCTGTAACATAAGAACATAAGAACTAGGTGCAGGAGCAGGCAATTCGGCCCCTCGAGCCTGCCCCACCATTCAATACGATCATGGCTGATCTCACTTTGGCCTCAACTCCAATTTCCCGCCCTCTCCCCATAATCTTTAAAACCATTACTAATTAAAAATCTGTCTATCTCCTCCTTAAATTTATTCAGTGTCCCAGCATCCACTGCACTCTGAGGTAGTTAATTCCCCAGATTCATGACCCTTTAAGAAAAGTAATTCCTCCTCATCCCTGATTTAAATCTACCACCCCTTAGCCTAAAACTATGGCCTCTCATTCTAGAATGCCCTGCAAGGGGAAACATCTGTACCACGTCTACTTTGTCTATCCCCTTTAGCATCTTATATACCTCAATTAGATCTCCTCTCATCCTTCTAAACTCTAACGAGTATAGGCCTAAACTGCTCGTCTCTCCTCATAAGACAAGTCCCATGGGCAGAATTTTCTAGCTTACGTACGGGTAGCGGAGCCCACACATCAGCGCTTAAAATGTTGCGTGCTGATGTCGAGCAAGCGTACCGACATCAACGTGTGGCATCGCGATATATAGGTCGGTGGGCGCGCTCAGCAGCGTGACGCACGCCCGCCATTAATTAAAGACCTTGTTAAGGCCCTTAACTTGCCAATCAATGAGGATTTTGAGGGGCCAGTGCAAACTTTGGCTCGGCGCATGGGCCCAACAGGCAGGCAGGTAGTGATTTTTTATCAAAACTCATGTATTGGCGGGATATGTGGGCTCAGAGGGGTTGTTCATGTTCTTGAGGAGGAAGGGAAGGATAGAATAAGGAAGAGGCCAGGAGTGGACAATCAGTCTCCAGGGGAGCCATCTTTGGGAGGCCAGGCACAGGCACAAGGGTGCAGGGCCAAGAGCTGGTCCAAGGTGGAAGGGGCCACAAAAGATGCCACTATCCTGCTGCCAGGGTAAACAGGCGGCAAAGCAGCTACCTCAATATGACTGAGGTGTAGTGCTGAAGGAGGCTCTGACTGTCAAGGGAGACAGTCAACTATAGCTGTCAGATGATTGGCCCTGAGATCTCCCCTAACTGTGTGGGTGGACACCCCATGCCAGCAGCTATGAAGCTCACAGCTGCCCTCCACTTCTATGCCTCTGGCTCCTTCCAGGGCTTGGTGGGTGATCTTTGTGGTGTCTCCCAAACAGCTGTCCACACTTGTGTCAAGCAGATTACAGATGTTCTGTTCAACCATGCATTGACCTTCATCCACTTCCGCTCGACCAGGCAAGTCAGGCACAGTGAGCCAGAGGCTTTGCAGCCATTGCTGGCTTCCCCCGTGTCCAGGGTGCTATAGACTGTACACATGTGGCCATCAAGGCACCAGCAGGTGAGCCCGGTGCCTTCGTCAACAGGAAGGGCTTCCACTCCATGAACGTGCAGATAGTGTGTGATCACAGGATGCTGATTCTAAAAGTCTGTGCAAGGTACCCAGGCAGCTCCCACGACGCCTATATCCTCAGACACTTCCAGGTGCCGGTGCTCTTCAGTGCTCCAGTTCGGCTGGATGGTTGGCTGGTGGGTGACAAGGGCTATCCCCTCAGAAGGTGGCTCATGACGCCTCTCCGCCATCCAAGAACAGAAGCTGAGGAGCACTGCAATAGGAGCCAGGCCTCCACAAGGGCTGTGGTGGAGAGAACCATTGGTCTTCCCAAGATGTGCTTCTGTTGCCTGGACCACTCAGGGGGCGCACTCCAGTACCCCCCAAATCGCGTCTCTGTGATAGTGGTAGCATGCTGTGCTCTGCACTATCTTGCGCTGGAAAGGGGGGATGCAGTTGATGAAGACCTTGACACAATGGATGAGGCTGCACGTGATGAAGCCAGCAGTGGCTCAGAGGATAAGGAAGCACAGGGCGATGATAAGGGGCAGCACGCCGACCCACTACTATACCAAGGAGGCAGGGACACCCAGGACACTTTAGTCCAATGAACCTTCAGCTAGCCCCACACACATCGATCAGCAGGACCAGCATTGCCTGGCGGTTCCACACGTGGCACTTAGGTGCTACATCTTCCACCTCATCAGCTGCAACTAAGGGCTTAGTACAGAAACATCAATGTCCACTCAAACACTCATGAGATGTCTGTGAAACATCCAAATACAGCACAAAGGAAACACCCTCAGTCATGGTCAGAAAACTGGACTTTGTTCAGTTCAACATCAAACACAAACGTCTCTCTTGCAAACATAACTATTTGTTCCCTAATCTAAGGCCAACACAAAATCACCCATGGAATGCCTAATGTGACTTATGCTTTCGTTTGCGGGTGCTATGTCTATATGCCGCCCCATCGCTCGGAGTGTCTTGTGAGACACCTGCTGACTCTGTTGTCCTGTTGGCCTCGATGACCTTGGTGGGTGTCCTCTGGCCCGTGGAGCCTGTGATGGGCCCGCCAGGGAGGGAATGGCCAGTTCCAGAACTGGCACCTACCCAGCTGTTGCAGCCTCAATGGATGCAACGGTCACTGACAGAGGGGCAGACAAGCTGCTGCCCTCATCCGGAGTGCCCTGAGAGGAGCTTGCAGCGACGACAGGCAGCTGCTGCACCGACGTGAGGTCACATTGGACCTCCCTGCTCACCGCAGATGGACGGGCACCAAGCGCCGACACTTTGTGCCCAGAACATCTCCCACATTGCGAATGACCACCCGTAGCCATTACCGCTGTGAGGGCTTACAGGTCAGAGCGTAACCCAATCAGGAGACTCTCAATCCGATCGAAGCCTGTTCTCCCTGTCACCACGTCTCAACAATCACCACCAAATTATACCTATTTATCTCTATTTGCGCTGTTAACTCATTAGTTTTATTCTGAATGCTACACACATTCAGATACAAAGCCTTTAAGTTTGCCCTATTGTCAATTTTCCCGACTCTTATATGATTCTTTGGTGCAATATGGCGTTCACACGCTCTGTCCCTTCCTTTCACTTTTTGGTAACAATCAGCCTCGTCACTAACCTGCACTCTTACCCTCTCCTCAAAGTTTGATTTTTTATATTTCCATGCAACTGAACCCTCCTCCCCACTATTTAGTTTAAAGCTGTATCTACAATCCTAGATATGCGATTTGCCAGGACACTGGTCCCAGCATGATTCAAGTGAAGCCCATCCAAACGGAATAGCTCCCTCTTTCCCCAGTACTGGTGTCAACGTCCCATGAATTCAAACCCATTTCTCCCGCATCAACCCCTGAGCCATGAATTTATCTCTTTAATTTTATTCACCCTGTGCCAATTAGTTCATGGCTCAGGTAGTAATCCGGAGATTATTACCTTTTTGGCTCTGCTTTTTAATTTAGCCGCTAGTTGCTTATACTCCCTCCCTCTTTCCTCATTCTACCTATATCATTGATGCCTACATGGACCACGACAACTAGATTTTTCCCCTCCCACTCCAAGTTCCTCTGCAGCCCAGATGAAATATCCTTAACCCTGGCACCAGGGAAGCAACACAGCCTTCGGGACTCTCGATCCTGGCTACAGTGAACAGTATCTATTCCACGAACTATACTATCCCCGATTACAACTACATTTCTCTTTTCTCCCCCCACTTGAATGGCTCCATGTGCCACAGTGCTATGGTCAGTTTGCTCATCCTCACTACAGTCCCCGCTCTCGTCCCCACAGGGAGCAAGAATCTCAAACCTGTTGGATAATGGCAAGGGCTGAGGCTCCTGCAGTGCTATTTCCTGGATCCCTCTACCTGCCTCACTCATGGCCATACCTTCCTGTCCCTGACTACAGGCTGAATTTAAGGTAGTTAATCTAAGGGCTGTGACTGTCTCCTGAAACACAGCATCCAGGTAACTCTCCCCCTCCCTGATGTGTCGCAGTGTCTGAAGCTCAAACTCCAGCTCATCTACTCTGAGCCGGAGTTCCTCGAGCAACCAACACTTGCTACAGATGTGGTCACTAGGAACCACAATGGGGTCCACCAGCTCCCACATCATGCAGCTACAACACATCGCCTGGCCCTGCATCTCTATCTTATTTCATTATTTTTTAAATGTGTTTTTAAATTTCCTACTGGTCTTTAGTTTATCGATCAGTAAAATATTTCGCCTATTTACCTGTAACCTGAAAGCAAGTTAGAAAAGAGATTCAAAATACACTTTTTAAAATCAATTGGAACTCGCTGTCTCTGCTGAGTTGAAGCTAAAGTGCTAGGCCTCCAATCCTGGGCCCCAGTAGTCACCTTTAATCTGAAATCAATTTAAGAATTACCAACCAATGAACTTACGGTTTTCCTGGGATGTCACTCTATCTTTTTTTCACATACGGGAATGTTCTGGGACTCTTCATTCTGCGAATTCCCAATCTTTGCTTTGCTGTCAGTAAAGCCGTCTGAGACAACGTGGCGCCTTTTCAACTGTGCTCCAGACGGGCTCTGAGACAATTGGAGAGGAACCATGAGCTGGGGCCTAGGGCCTGAGGCCTCCGGTCTGGCGCCAAAGCCCAGTGTGGGCTCCTCCACCCACTCGATGCCACAAATTCCTCCTCCACGCGTGCGCATTGCCGATTGCTGATTGCCTATTGCAATAACTCCAAAGTCCATCCCCCTGACACATCCTGGTGCGGAATTTTCTGTGCCCACCGGCATCGGACATGTTCAGTGGTGTGAATAGATAATATGGCGCGGTCGGTTTCATGACGGTGTGAAACCAGTTTGCGATTGCCCGCTCATCTCGCCGATGGTGGGCCGCATTTCCCACCATCAGACGTCAGGACCTCCACTGTAACACATCAGCCTATCATTATTAGGCCAGCCCACCAGAATCATCCCCCTCACCCACTGGATCATTCATCCACATCAGCGGGAAAGCACGCTGACGTGTTCCACAACTGCACATAAAAGGTGTGCACTTTGAGGGGAACTGAGAGGTGAGTACACAGTAATGTTGTACAGCGCGCACCAGGGTCACCTGTTGGATTTCAAGCTTGAGGGGTGTTGGGGGGGTCGGGGTTAAGAGCAGCCCTGCCATCGAGGTGACTTGTGGGGACGGTGGTCAGGATTAAGGGCAACTCAGCCGTTGAGGTGACCTGTTTAGGTTGGGGGGCTTGGGGGGCTGCAAGGGCAGCCCTGCCATTGAATATAGCGCACAAGCATTCAGGCTGGGGGGTAGGGTAGGTGAGGGAAGTGGCCACGCATTAGGGAAACCTGTATAAAGTAACCATTCCTCTGCAGCTGAGTTAGTTCAGGCACAGCCACATTGACATGATTAGAGTCGGGCTTCTAGCTTATCTGCCCACTCAAGCAACGCAGAGGCATCAAAGTGCCACCAAGTGCTACAAAGCTTTTCACCACCCTCTCCCCAGCACACATCCCTGCCGGCACAGGCAAAAATTCATGAGCATGTTAGCAGACTGCAGAACAATTGGATGACTACACAGGTTGTACGATCTCCTGGCTAAAGCTGGCCATGGGGCAGTCACTGGTGGAGGCCCTCACAGCCCCTTGCAGTCAACATCCCAATTTGGACCGGTCTCCCCGATGGTTCAAGCTAACAGTGCATCCTTGCAGTGTGGGTTAGGAGAATTTCTGTGCCTCAAATGAGAGCACAGCATGGAGTCCAGTGGACAACGCTGCCGCCAATCGGTTGGGCAGAGTGGGGCCGAGGTGGGTGGGGTTTTGGGCAGCCGTGCAGTGCACTAAACTCTGGCCATCCAATGGCTGGCCAGCACTCTCCGGGAAGCATTAAGGGGCCTTCACACTTAACCAGAACAGGTCCTTAGTACACCCATGCTAACCACCTGTCTCTCTCTTCCATGCTGTAGGATAAGTACATCAGGATCATGGAACCTGGTGAACTAGCTGTATGCCAGATAGCCCATAGAGAGCAAAGACAACGGAGGAGGGAGTGACTGAGGCTCTTGGCTGTGCAGAGGCAGGAACAGCAACTTCAGGAAGAAGGGGCGGCTGGGGCTCCCTCTCAAGCCACCGAAGGGCCACAGTGAGCCATTGCTGGTTGGCGCCTAGTGACACCCAGTGTCTATAGGCACCGCCTGTCATTCCTGCAAATGACCGAGAGCCAGTGTCTCTGAAGACTGTGCGTGTCTAGGGAACTGGTCGGTCACATTTGCTAGTTACTGCAGGACTTGGTGCCACGGGGACATGGAAGACATCCACTGCCAGTGGCTGTGACAGTGACGGCAGAGCTCAATTTCTATACAGTGGCTCCTTTCAGGGCTCCACAGGTGACCTCTGTGGGATCTCACAAGCCTCCACCCACAAATGCATCCATGAAGTCACGGATGCCACCTTTGTGAGGGCACACAACTTTGTGCATTTTGCCCAGGACCAGGACAGCCAGGATGCAAGAGCGATTGGATTCACCCAAGGGTTCCACTCGCTGAATGTGCAGCTGGTGTGCGACCACCAGAAACGCATCCTGCAGGTGTGTGTACGGTTTCCAGGGAGTGTGCACGATGCCTACATTCTCGGTCGGTCACAGATCCCTGAAGTCTTCCAGGGTCCACAGAATTTGTAGGGTTGGCTCCTCGGGGACAAGGGCTACTCACAGGGGCCTTCATGGCTGATGACACCCGTGCAGCTGCCTCAGACTGCAGCAGAGTGATGCTATAACGAGGCTCATGCAGCAGCTCACAACTTGGTGGAGCAGACCATCAGCTGGAGGTGTTCTAGGGCCTGGACCGATCAGGTGGAGCCCTGCAATACAGTCCACAGAGGGTGTCATGTACCTTCATCGTCTGCTGCGCCCTTTACAACCTGGCGCTGCAACGGGGAGATGAGGAGGAGGTGGAGGAGCTGGTGATCTCCACCGATGAGGAGGACGCCTACGAGGATGAGGAGGTCCTCTGAGGTGACGATGATGGGGATGAGGCCCTTGCACTGGCTAGATGAGGCAGGCATGCTCGGGAGGCCCTCATTGCTGCTAGATTTGTGGAGGATAATTACAATATGCAGTGAGGTGTCCCCATAGATCCTCAAATCGCACCTATGAATGTTTGACTCCAGCCTGGCTTACGGCAGCGTGAATACCCTCTGTTAGAATGCTCCTGTCATGGAGATTGCAGTGGAGGCCCTAATAGTCGCTCAATCGCAGGAGAATGATGACAACATGCAGTGAGGACACTCCATAGATCTTCACATCGCCTCTGAGAATGTCTGACTCCTGTCTGGCTGAGGGCAGCTCGCTTGCACTCTGCAATCAGGGTCATGTCACAGAAATGCAGCCATGAAACTTTAGAAGAATCTGATCCTTTGTCCGCCTTCAGCACCTGAGCCCTTCAGGAGCACAGCTTCAGTGGTCACAGATGCTGAAGAGATGGGGGCCAGCCCCTCCTTAACGGTCTGACAACATCTGTGGAGGGAAAGACAGAGTTAATGTTTCGAGTCCGTATGACTCTGCTTCTGAAGAAGAAGTCATAAGGACTCGAAATGTTAACTCTGTCTTTCTCTCCACAGATGCCATCAGGCCTGCTGAGTTTGTCCAGCAATTTTTGTTTTTGATTCAGATTTCCAGCATCTGCAGTATTTTGCTCTTATCCACCTTAAAAATGCTGAGACCACACCGAGGGAATGAGAGAACTCTGTGGCACCTGCCCACTATATTCTGGCAGCAATGTCCAGGTACAGGCATCAGTAACGTTTCAAAGGGGTGTGAGGCTGGACCGTCACTTTTATCCAAAGGCTGCACAAAGCACAGGGAAGAGCCCCTGGATTGAGACACCCGCCTTTATCTTATGCAGAAAGATTTCACTTCTGAGTGACACGAACACTGCTCATCAGAACAAGGAGCCACTGACAGGGAGACATTCTTGGGAGTTTACTGACAATAGTGAACATTATGTACAAGTGATTTTAACATGTGTACAACTAATTCTCCTTAACTTTCCTAACCCTGCCAGAACAGGTCATCCACAGCCAAGGTGGAGGCAGCCTGCTGACTGCAACACCCTGTCTGGGATGACTTTGGCAAGCGTCCTCTGGAGGGCCCCAGCCTGCTTTCAGGGTCCTGCTATTTGGCAGTGGCACCCTCTCCTTCCTGTGCAGCTGCTGAGGTCACAGGAAGCAGGGATTCAGATGGGCCAGGCACTCCCTCCCAGAGTCACTTGTGTATTTTTTTATTGATTGGATGACTAGGCCAGCATTTATTACCCATCCCTAATTGTCGTTTTTCAGATGGCACTTAAGAGCCGACCACATTGCTGTGGGTCTGGAGTCAAATGTAGATTTCCTTCTCTAAAGGGCATTAGTGAACCAGATGGGTTTTTATGACAATTAACAGACTTATAATTCCAGATTTTTATTGAATTCAAATTCTAACATCTACTGTGGTGGGATTCGAACCCGGGTCCCCAGAGCAATACCCTGTGTCTCTGGATTACTAGTCCAAAGACAATACCACTACGCCATTGCCTCCCCTAGCGTGGATAACCCTGGAGTGTGCACCTGCTAACCCTCCTCCCTATACGTGCCCAAGGGCCCCAGAATGACTCCTTGAGGAGAAGGTAGCTGGAGTGAGATCAAGTTGCTCAGCACTCCTCTTGTATACACACTGTTGGAAGCTAACCATGGCATCAGCGATGGAGTTGAGCCCGAGCAGCAGTGCAGGAGTGATGTCCTGGACCAAGGCCTCCATGGTGGCTGCCATCTTACCAGTGTTCACATTGGTGCGTTGGCATGCTGGCACTATCACGTCAGACTGAAGGCAGACTGCCTTGCAATCTGAGGAGTGCAACGGACATTCCTTCTTGATGTTTCCGAGCTTGATTTCAGGCTTTCCTCCAATGGTCCGAGACCTCTCCCTGTTGTTGTGTGCCAGCTTGTCCTCCATGAATAGAGATGAAAAAGTGTAAGCAGAATACCTGCCAGGCCAGTTGGTGAGTATGCCGGACCTGTGTGGGTGGTGAGTGGTCCCATGGACGGGATGAGGACAATGAAGTGTGAGTGAGTGAATGGTGATGTTCCTTGAACTGGCAGTGAATGAGGGCCCTGTGGATGTGTGATGGGTTTGTGAGCGTGAGAGTTAAGAGTGATGAGAAGAGTGACTTACCCCGGCGGAACGGAGGAGGTCATTCATCCTCTTGTGGCACCGGGCGGCTGTCCCCTTTTGAAGGCTGTTGGTGCTGACCACCACTGCCACAGCCTCCCAAGCCAGGTTAGTAAGGTTGCTGCCCATTCTGCAGCCAGAGTGGGGGTACAGGACATCCCGATGGGACTCCATGGCTTCCAAAAGATGTTCCAGTGACGCATCGCTGAACTGGGGGGTGGGGGGGGTTGCTGCAGTCCTTTTGCCTTTCAGGGCCATGTCTTCTGTGCAGCAGTCATTGTCTGGAAGCACTGAGATGTATGTGCGTGGCTGGACTTTTAATCTGGCGCCCGGCATGATGAAGCGGCAAGGTGATGGCAGACGGGCGAATGAGAGCCCGTTCGCCATGGAAATGGCACGTTTCCTGGGAATGAATAAATAATGTGGCAGGTTTGGGACGATCCGGCATGAAAACCCACAATCGCAGCCGGAGGGTAAAACACCGATTTACCCGCCCGCTACTGCACTTAATACAAATCTGGGACGATTCCACCCTCAGTGCCCTACCGTTTATTATGTATTCACTTGCCTTGTTAGCCCTTCCCAAACATGTTACCTCATGCTACTCCGGATTGAATTCTATTTGCTATTTTTCTTCCCACCTGAGCCGTCCATTGAGATAATCCTGCAATCACACAACAAATTATTGCATCTTCGGCATACCATGAAAAGCAAGGAGCAAGGGGAAAATAATTTTTCCAAGGTCTTTGCTCTTTCAGGAGTTTTCTAATTACAGAACTCCACCCCATTTTGTACTATGTGCTGGACCCAATAAAAATAAGTCCAGTTCTTTCTATCTGGCATACTCAGTTTGTTTCTTTTAATACCGCAGTCGTGCCGTTGCACCATGATCAGCTCTCAGCTCTTTGAATCTATCTTTGTCCAGTTTCCAGAAATCAACCTCTTCCCCATGACCACTGACTTCCTTTACATCCCGTTTATATTATGGAATCACTTTTCTTATTTTGCTAATCATTAATTCTCGAGATGTGAGCATTGCTGGCATTTATTGCCCATCCCTTGACTGCCCTGAGGAGGTGGTGATGGGTTTTCGTCTAGAGCTCCTTGCCGCAGTTTGCTACAATTAAGTGCTTTGTTAGTTGTCTTCATGGGGCATCTGAGAGGCAATTACGTTGGTGTGGGACTGGAGTCACAAGAAGCAATTGGATTTTTAATGACAATCCAACAACTCCTCCATGGTCACTTCTACTGATGCAGGACTTTTTTTCACAGCTGATTTCAAATTCTCAAACTTCCACACTAAGATTGTGAACCCATGTTCGCTGAGTTACTAGTCCAGTAGCATGAGCACTACACTACTGTACACACTTACACTGCCAACAGGTTCTGCAATATGATGATGCTATCTGTGTACTGAAATCAACAGGCAGACATCAGCAGTGGCAGCAGAACATTTTATGAGCCATTGTCACTAGTGTTGAGACAGAAAGGAACTTTACCGCTGGTACAGGCTCCAGCTGAACTGAAGTGGGACAAAATCTTAGCAGAAAAGGAAAATAGGGCTGTCGAAAGGATTTTAAACTCATAACATGGAGGTGGGAAGGCTGCTGAAAATAGCACAAGCCTGAATGCAAAAGGAATCGAAGATGAGAGTAAAGGTCAGACCAAGGTGAAGAAGTACAATATAATCGGTCAGGGAACAAATACCATGCAAAACAGAAAAATAAATAGACTTAAAATTCAAGTAAAAAGAACAACTACTAATGAGGAATTGAACTGTACAGCAATGTGCACAGAGTCAAAAGAAAACTGGGAAATTGGGGATAATAATCCACAGAAAGGAGCCAGATATAGCAGGAATAACTGTTACATGGACTGCATAAAGAACAGGACTGACAGCTAAACATTGCAGGTTATAACTGAAGCAGAAAGGGAAAGAAAGCGATAAAGGGGGGAGGGGTATCTGTACTAATCAGAGATAGCATAATGGCTGCAGAATTAAGGTACATACCTAGCAGAAGACTAGAAACAGAAAAGTACATGGATTAAAATAAAAGACAAGAAGGGATTGATCATGCTAATAGGAATACACTAGAAACTACCTAATACTTGGAAGGAGGTGGAAGATGAAAAATGCAAGAAAATATATGGAATGAGTAAAGGATATAGAATAATAATCACCAATAATCAATTAACAACCCCCCAAATTAGCTAGCAATTAAAAGTAGTAGAAGGGGCACAGGGAATGGTGTTTTTGCAGTATCTGCAGGATTCCATTCTTATCCAGTATGCAAAGAGCCAAATACAAGAAGAAGCACTTCTGCATCTAGTAACAGGAAAAGAACCAGAGCAGCTAAGAGAAATAAGTGGAGTGGGATATTTAGGCCACTGTTAGGATTGTGACCCAATCGGCAAAATTCAGGCCTGAGGCGCTACTGAACTTAATGCTTGCCACAAACCATTGAGGTGAATTTCCAGTTTACAACAGGAATGTAAAATTAGGCACTCATTTCAAAACGCACCCGGCCTTCATTTAGAATTGATGGAATGGAATATTGGGCAATTTTTATATTGAGCAGTCGATCCACGATTTAGGTCATCTGCAGTAACAGATGGCTAGTTGGCATTGCCCAAAGCATCAGGAAAAGTCCTGGATTCATATTAATAAAACTGAAATCACATCCACTCTCTTGACCACCACCAGTGCAACATGGCTGTAGTATGTACTATCTACAGGATAAATTGCAACAATGCACTAAGGCTTCCTGGAGAGAACCTCCCATCCCTTGATTTCCATCACATTAAAAGGACAAGGGCAGCATGTGTCCTTTTGTTATACTGATATAAACACCAATCGCTCATAAGGGATTGTGTAAACACGTTGTGGGTTCATTTATTTAGAATAGGCATGTGAGAGCATTTATACAGAGGTAGAAAGCTTGCATACATCAGCAGCAGAGCTGTATATGTGTATGCTCTGCTCAAAAGCAAAAGTGAAACTGTGAGGAACCCATTTTTGGAAAATTTGAAGGACATTGAATTTTGGACATTCGCCCTCCTGAGTTATTTTTAAAAGTCTGCAAGATTAATTAATTGTGAATATGCCATTCTTCAAGAAACCATGGGTCAAGACAGATGTCCAATGGGGAACAGCTGGCCAGGGAAGAGTTACTTTGTTTATCTAAGTTGAATACTTTGTTTATCTAAGTTAACAAAGAACTGCTGTTGCCAGGCTAAAGACTCCTACAGATTGGTTAAAAACGCTTGGCCTGAGAGAAGTATTCTTGGAACATATTATTCTTTGAAACTCGCAGACATAGCGTGTGCATGTGCCTTAGAAACAGGCTGCATGAAGAAGCCTCTCTCTTTCTCTATCTCTGTCCCACCTTTGACTTACATGTAGTTTAGAGTGAGTTAAACTTGCGTCAGAAATGTCTCAGCTGAATAAATCACCTGTTTTTTTTTGAAAGTCTGCAAAGTTGAGATAAGTAAGAGTCATCAAGGACAGTTTCACCAAAAATCAGTCTGAAGGAACTTTCAGATCTACTGTGACCAGATTTCTGTTAGATCAACAGTGTCAAGATCGTTTTGAATTTTCTTTTTTGAAAAGAAATGTTCCCATACTCCAGGGGACTGTGTTTGCTTTATTCTGTTTTGTGTTTGTGTGTGAGTGCTTGGGGGTTCGGATATCTGTTTTTTTTTAAGGCGAAAATTATTACACTTCTAAATTACAACTTTTATGTTAACCAGTTTCATAACTTGTTTTAAAAAAGATGTGTTTCTTTTAATAAATCAATTTTTTGTGTTTACTGAAATAAGCCTGGTTAGAGTCTTTCTATGCTGGGAATAACAGTATCAAAGGTAAACAATTGGCCAGTTTTGTGGGTGAGTTAGACATTTAAACTGTTGTTATGACTTGTGGAGAAGTGGGGCTAGAATTGACTGCACAATCTCCTATCATGGCCCATAACAAAACAAAGACTGGATCGCATGACACACTTCCTTTCTAGTAATGTCATGCTGCTATCCCTTAAAGACATATCACAACATCCCTCTTTCTTGTTAAAGATACTTTGCTCCCTTCCAAAGAAGTATAACTATTTATAATACATTTTCATGTTTTATTACCATTACTGAAGTGGAAAGAACTGATGAATCTATGAGTCTCTAAGCCATAGGGGTAACCTGCTGGGACACACAGCCCTTGTATTAGTAACCTTGTCTGGAGGTTCTTTGATTGCTCACAGTGATCTATAGGATTGCCATTCTTGGATGTTCTTCCTGGTTGCATTTGGACCTAGTCCTAGATGCAATAGGACTGTATGGTTGTTGAGGAGTGGAATGGATCTGATTTGTCCTCGGTTACGCCTCACTGCTGCGACTTCATAGGGCCATGGTTCCAAACAAATCCTTGCCACTTCAGCTGGCTTCTGTGGGATCCTGGATGTGAACTTCTTATTCCAATTGTTAACAAACTTGGCAATTCTGTAGCCACATTTTTTTCATGCGCATTGGTCATCTCTTGCAGTTTTAAAAGTTGCTCTCTAGTTTCTGAGAGAGTAGAATGCATACGAGTAGGTAAATTGGTACGCACTGGTCTGCCAAACATGAGTTTTGACGGTGATGGAATAGTTGCGCTTAAAGATGCTGCTCTCAGATGTAACATTACAATGTAGACTTTGCTTGATCTATCTATCTTTGAGAATTCGGGATTTCACCATGCGAAGGATATTGCAGACGGATATAGATAAGTTAACTGTGGTCAAAAATTTGGCAGGTGGAGTATAATGTGGGAAGGTATGAAGTTGTTCACTTTGGCAGGAAGAATAAAAAAGCAGAGTATTACTTAAACAGAGAATGACTGCAGAATTCCAAAGAACAGAGGGATCTCGGTGCTCTTGTGCATGTAATCAAGAAGACTAATGGAATGCTAACCTTTATTACAAAAGGAATTGAACATAAAAGTAAGGATGTTATGCTTCAGTTACACAGGGCATTGGTGGCACCACATCTCAAATACTGTGTGCAGCTTTGGCCTCTTTATTTAAGGAAGGCTGCAAATGCCTTGGGGGCTATTCAGAGGAAGTTTACTAGATTGATACATGGAATGAGTGGGTTATCTTATGAGGATATGTTGGACAGGTTGGGCTTGTTTCCACTGTAGTTTAGAAGAGTGAGGGGTGACTTAACTGAAGTATATAAGATCCTAAATGGTCTTGACAAGGTGGACATGGAAAGGATGTTTTCTCTTGTGGCTGAGTCCAGAATGAGGGGGCACTGTTTTAAAATTAGGACAGAGATAAGGAAAATTTTTTTCTCTCAGAAGGTTGCGTGACTTTGGAACTGTCTTCCTGAGATGGTGGTGGAGGCGCCGTCACTGAATATTTTTAAGGCAGAGGTAAATAGATTCTTGTTAGGCAAGGGAATCAAAGATTATTGGGGTAGATAGGGAATATGGAATTCGAAACACAAAGAGGTCAGCCATGAGGCTTATTGTATGGCAGAGCAGACTTGCGGGGCCAAATGGCTTACTCCTGTTCCTATTCGTTCATTCAGCTAGGCCATTAGACCTGGGGTAATGAGGAAATGAAGTATTGTGATTGATAGTACAGTTTTCACACAAATCCCAAAATGGCTTACCAATAAATTGTGGACCGTTATCCATAATGATCTTTCTTAATACATAAAATGAACAGAAAATAGCATTAGAGTGTGCTTGACAGTTGTGCTTGATATATTGTGCAATTGTTGAAAAATGGGGTACTTGATAAAGTAGTTGACGATGATGATGAAGTCAGTGCCATGGACATGAAAGAGGTTGAATGCGATTTTGGACCAAGGACAGGTAGGAACTTAATGTAGAATCAGTAGTCCTTTGTGCTAACTTGGCATATGCTCTTGACATGCCTCACACTTCTTGATGGTGACTTCAATGTCATACCAGCCAATAGATTCTCTCTCCTGCGAGTCTTCTCATCAAACTTGTGCCCAGTTGTGAGTGATGAAGTAGTTGAAGAATATCAGGTCACAAAGATTCCAATAGGATGATCTGCCTGCCTTTTAAAATGACTCCCTGGGAGATGCCTAGCCTGCCCTGTTAAGGCCAAAATGGTCTCAAGTGCTCGTGGACATGCTGAATTGAATCAAGCCATTCTTCAATGATGGTTTTCTATAGTTTCTGTCATGTAGAATCTTTTGCTATTTCTCCTTGTAGCTGCTGGCATTCATGAATGTGTCACATCAGTTGATGGAATAGAATTCTCTTGTAAGGATAAAGTTGCAACTCCCTTGAAAATGCAAATCTTGTTGAAGAATTCTGGATATTTCGATATTTGGTTGTGAACTGAGGTGATGGGAGTAGTTTCTGAGATTGATCTGCCGTAAGGGGTCTGACTGATTCCATGGATTGTCACTAGTGCGAGGTCATGGCATGCCAGTAGACCTACAGTCGCTGGGCCTTTAGTGTCCACAGTGTAGAACATCCGTGACACCCAGGAGGATTGATTATACTCGCACTCCAGGACCATGAATCCTGCACATGGAATTAGTAAACTGTTATATGCTGAAAGTTGTTCAGTAGTAGGTTTAGCCATGGCCTTTCAAATCTGCAGAGGCAGTATGTTGGCATTTGCCCCTCTGTCATGCTTTGCCAATAATGAATAGTTGCCAACTTTCTTAGCACAAATAATTTGAATCTTGGCAAACACTTTGGATGGTATGTGTGATGGTGTCTAATGCTTTCCATGAGTTTGACGGTGTGAAACACGTTCACTGCTCTTTGTCTCATCGTGCATATCATCATCATTTTCTGGTTTGTCAGTCACCTCATGTATATGTTTCTGAACGGATACCGGATGGTCATTTCTATTGCTTGAAGGTACCTGTTGTGTACATTCTGGATCAATGCAAAGCTCTTTGTAGCTTCATCAGCCTTTGGTCAAGTGCACTGCCGAAGGCCCTTTCTGCCACATGCCTTGCAGAATTGCTGGAAAGTTGGGCATTTCCTTGGCACATGCAGGAGTCCACACCTTCCACATGTCTTGCTAGGTTTGGGTGTTCTAGTAAGTGCGTCAACAACTGACGTGGTATGCAGGACCTGTAAACCTCATTGACCTGTGAGTATCACTTCATGCTTACGTCCACCCTTGAGTAGCTCTTTGACGCTGTAAGTTTTGGGCTTGTCTCGCAGATCTTGCTGGGATGCTTCAAGAGGAGTGGATGTGATCACCAACTCAACAATTCTGTCTGCTAGAACTGCTTTTGAAAAGTCACAGTACGTACCCTTTTCTCTGCATCTGCTATGGATTCTGCAGGTTGTTGTTGAAATGATATGAACTCTAATCGATGAATATGGAAGTTTAACCTGATACTGAACTGGTTTTCCAATGTCATCCATACCTTTTGGGGATCCTTTAGCTCTTCTGCCCTTAATCCTGATGTGTTCAGCCTGTGTAGACATTCATTCCCAATTGCTACGTGAATTTTTATGGCTTGCTTGTCTATTTCATACACACCTGAATCAAGAACCATAGATCTTATGCTGTTTGCATATTTTGAATTCAGATAGTTGGTCAGTTGCATCCTAATTCAGACTAGGGAATTTTGTGGTCATTTAGACAATATCCTTTTGACCTTCCTTCTCTGATAGTGCCTGAGATGAATGTCGCTGTAGCCGCTTTCGCACACTTATCCGATGTTCTGCCTATTATAATTGCAACCTTCTCTGGCCTGAATTCTCTGAAGATTCTTTTTTGTTTGATTCTCCTTCGCTGGCTATCAATCCAGCCCACATCCTGGTCACTCACCTTTCCCTGCTGAGCTAGCCTGATGCTAGTCCTCTTGATGCGCTGTTCCACTCATGGAACTGACAGGCTACACGCTGTAATCTCGCCACAAAGGATTTGTCTGCTTACCAGCTCTTTACTTGAGCACTATCCTGCCACTGTGTTTTCAAAGCTTTTCTGTGCAGTCGCCACATTGCGATTTCAACACTCTCTGATGCTACAACTCCGTTGCGGTCTGACCAGAATATCGAGGGCCATCTCATGTCATGTAGCGTGATCTATGGCTGTTCAGCATGTCGTCCCTGTACTTAATCTTGCTGCCAGGCTGGTTGACCACTGCTGAACACCATGTCATGTCTTATACTGATATAAATACCAATTGCTCATCGGGGATTCTGTAAACATGTTGTTGGTTCATTTATTTAGAATAGGCACATGGGAACATTTAGCATAGGTAGAAAACTTGAGGACATCAGTAGCAGAGCTGTGTGTGTGTGTGTACTCTGCTCAAAAGCAAAAGTGAAACTAAGACTGGATCGCATGACACACGTCCCTTCTAGTGATGTCATGCTGCTATCACTTAATGGCACATTACAACTCAGGTACATGAAAACACATTTCCTCCATAGTTCCCTTCCACCCTGACTTGGAAATATATCTGTCGTTCCTTCATTGCCGCTGGGCCAAAACCCTGGAACTCCCTCCCCAACTGTTCCGCAACCTACACCACATGGACTGCAGTGATTCAAGAAGGCGGCTGATCACCTTCTCAAGCATTGGGCAATAAATGCCAGCCTTGCCAATGATACCACATTGCGCAAATGAACAAATACCATTGATATGACATTCTGGCCTCTATTTCTGGCAGACCAATTTATTTAATGGTTCTGTTGAAAATGCAGGCAGAGAAATGCCAAGTTTTAAGCTTTTCCTTTGGACTAAAATTAAAGTTTGAGTTTAGAAATAACAAAGCAGAGGAAGGCAATTAAAAACCAGAAACTAAACCAAATAATAAAAGACTCTTTACATATAAATGTCAGAGTTTGCTCCTGATTTTCCTTCACTCGCTGAAGAATAGCAATGAGCTCCATAGCTTAGAAGTAAAGAAAAGTTTAATTAGCAACAGCAGGTCAATAGATGGCCCTGATTAGATTTCAGCAGTGCCCTTCTATATTGTACTTATTCATGAGGTGCTATTATAATCCTGTTATACTTCCAATAAAATATCTTCTCTTGTGCAAGCTTTCACTTAGAATGAGCCTTCAAAACTCATTTGCTTGAAAAACTGATACAGCCTTTCTCTATTCAAGCCTCCAAAGTTAAGGGTGTAAATTCTGAGGAAGATTATTTAATGGAACAGAGTCCACATGATTAGTGTGGAAGTAAAACCATGCCAAAATAGATAATTAAATAAAGGGAAAAAAGAAGGCCACAAAGAAAGTATTAATGGTGCAAAGAGTGGTAATCTCCATTCATGGAACATCTTTGAGAGCATAAATCCAATTCCGTCTACTGCCTATTGTATTCCAAAACTCTTTGAATGTATATTTCTGCTGAGTTAATAGGCCTGCACTCAAGACACACCAGAGGAAATCAGATATTTGTTTTTAAAGCCATTCCATTAATGGGGATTGTCACTTATAAAGATCCTGCTCCTTCCTTGCTGATCTCCCTTTCTAAAACGATTCAATATCCTTCCTGTTTTTCCAGTGGAAACCTGGATTTAATTCTTCAAGAAGAAAACTACAATAATCTGAAACACTAAAAGGTTAGAGTTAATTCAGCAGTATCTAATTCATTACCAGCCTGTTCTGTACAAAGTCTATGCAGGGTAAAAATAGTTTTAATAATGCCGCTGTTTAGGTATTCATGGGATTGACTTTGGCTGACAGAATTAACACTCTGCCAAACTTTTTTGCTGTAATTTTGAAGCTGACCCTTTAAATGCTGTTGGAAAATTGTTTTATTCAGCCACCATGAGGAGAATATTAATCAATAGCCACTTCCTGAGAAAATAATGTCATACATCTCCAATTCTCTGATGTTAAATTGATCAAAGAAAAAACAAGAAAGAAGCGGTTAGAAGAGGTAGGATTGAGAAAGATTAGCATTTATATAGGACCTTTCATAACCTCAGGACATCCCAAAGCATTTGAAACTTTAGCCAATGAAGTACTTTTGAAATGTAGCCATTGTTGGATTATAAGGAACGTAGCAGCCAATTTGTGCACAGCAACATTTCACAATAGTCAATGTGATAATGACCAGATCATCTGTTTTACTGATGCTGGTTGAGGGATTATTGAGCAGTACACTAGGGAGAACTCTCAAACTCTTCTTCGAAATAGTGCCTGCAATAACCTGCCAAACAACCTTTCTGACACTGAAAATTAACTTTTGAAAGTGTGGAGTCTCATTCTTTCAGATTTTAATTGGAGATTTTAAGTAAACATTTCAATTTTTTTTTATTATGTTTTGTTTCTTTGGCCAGAAGTTCCTGGTCCCAGTGGTTATGGGGTGGGCCACCATTTGGGGAGAAGGCCAAAAATCATGTCATGAAACCAGCTTGTGATCGTCCACTCCACCCATCAATGGCGGGCCATGTTTCCTGCAGCCGCACATCAGGAACATCATTTTAATGCACTTGCATCGAATGAGAAGCCTGCTCACCGGAATCATTCGACCATGTCATATTTACCGCTCCTGTTGGCATGACTTCAGAACAGAGTACTTCACGACTGCCTTTAAAAGGTGTGCACCTGGCAACCTGAACTTCACGGGGAGATCTTTTACTACAGCCCTTTAAAAGTGTCAATCGTTCAGACCCTTTAAAGTTTCAGTAGCAGAAACTACAAGTGCTTTAAATCTCTTTATCTTGAGTACATAAACATTGCATAATTGACAGAATAGATCAGAGAGCCAGAGCTGTCAATCAAGCAATGTTGTCCCTTGAACGCAGCTGTTTCAATAGAGTAATGGATGTCTGGGCTCTCAGCCAAGCCTCATTAAGCAGTCTTGGCTTTCAATCAGCCCACCTCAGCACCTGAAGTCCCTATGGCTGCCTTTGAATGCTTTCCAGAGGCAGTGGGTCCACCCTCCCCACCCTCCATCACTTCCAGAGAAAAATCTCAACTTTGCAGGCACTTTCTCCCAAGGTACACGCACCAGGCTGGGAAATTTCCAAACTCACTACCTGCCTTGAAGTTGAAAACCCAGTGCATTAGGAGGGGTGGCCAAATGGTTGGCCAAAAAGCCATAGAACCATAGAAAAGTTACAGCACAAAAGGAGGCCATTTGGCCCATCTTGTCCATGCCAGCCCGAGGACACTTACGTGCCCTTTCTAATCCCACCTTCCTGCACCCGGCCCATAGTCCTGCAGCTTACAGCACTTTAGGTGCAGATCCAGGTGCTTTTTAAAAGAGTTTAGAGTTTCTGCCTCTACCACCAACTTGGGCAGCGAATTCCAGACACCCACTACCCTCTACGTAAAAAAAGTTCTTCCTCATGTCCCCCCTACATTTTCTGCCACTTATCTTGAATCTGTGTCGCCTGGTTCTAGAATTCTCCATCAAGGGAATTTTAAGGAGGGTCTTAAAGGAGTTGGAGACATTCCTTCAAACCATCTATCTGGCTAAACCTTTGGTCAAATCTCCCAACTTGGAGTGCAATTGTTTTCCATTTATATTTCTGAGAAACATTTCGAGATGTTCTTCTCTTTGTTAAAGGTGGTATATTAGCACAAAATTGAATTTAAGTGTCCCTAACAAATAAATGTCTGAAGTCAAACACTGAAGAATACTCATACAAAAGCAAAGTACTGTGAATGCTGGAAAACTGAAATAAAAACAGAAAATGATGGAAATACTCAGCAGGCCAGGTAGCATCTGCGGAGAGAGAAACAGAGTTAACATTTCGAGCCAATGCCCTTGCATCCAATGTTCACCCTAGCTCAGTGGATAGCATTCTTGCCTCTGAGTTAAAAGTTGTGGGTTCATGTACCACTCCAGAGCACAACGAAGCTGACATTCCATTGCAGCATCGAGGGAGTGCTACGTTGCTGGAGGTACCATCTTTTGGATGAGATATTGGCCAGGACCTTCCAGCCCCGTCATGATGGGCTCTGCCGTGGGAGGTTCAGTGGCCCAGCCAAAAGCCCATTGACGTTTAGCCAGGCCAGACAATTCCGGCCGCAGGCGGGGCTGGAAAATCCCACCCATTAAACCAAAGCCTTCTCTGTTGTCTCAAATGGACTTAAAAGACCCATCCCATGGCACTATTTTGAAGAAGAGTGGGGGAGTTCTCCCTGGTGCCTTGGCCAATATTTATCCCTCAGCAACATCAAGTGAAAGCATATCAACTGGCCATTTTCATATTGCTGTTTATGGCAGCTTGCTGTGCACAAATTGTCTGGCATGTTTCCTACACTTCAAAAAGGTTTTCAATGGCTGTAAAGTGCTTTGAGACATTTGGTGGTCATGAAAGGTGCTTATGAATCCAAGTTCTTTTTCATCCTCCAACTCCCTTTTAAAATTATTTCCCACCATCTTTTCAAATGCAGCATTCCAAATCCCGACAATTCTCTCAGTGAAGAAAAAATCCTCATTTTACCTCTAGATCTTTTGCCAATGATTTTAAATCAATGACCTTTGGTTATTGACCCACTTACCAGGGGGATTAGTTTTTTCTATCTACTCTATCAAAAACACTTATCACCTTGAAATCCTCCAACAGACCACCTCTTAACTCCTTCTCTGCCAAGGAGATCAGCCCTAAATTTTTCACCCTCTCCTCATAAGTGAAGTGCCTCATCCCGACTAACATTAAGTAAGTCTCCTTTCTACTCAAATACTTAACATTTTTTGCCTGAAATTCAACTCTTTTACCAGAGGTATTAATCAATTGATTAAAATAATGAATGGAAAAAATGTGTCAAAATATTTGTTCCCCTGTATCCAACAAGGCAATTTAAATCAAAATAGCTGGAAAAACTCAGCAGGTCTGACAGCAATGCAGAGAGGAATACAGTTAACGTTTTGAGTCCGTATAACTCTTCTTCAGAACAGACTCGTCATATGGACTCGAAACGTTAACTGTATTCCTCTCCACAGATGCTGTCAAACCTGCTGAGTTTTTCCAGCTATATTTATTTGTGTTTCAGATTTCCAGCATCCGCAGTATTTTGCTTTTATCTAAGGCAATTTAAATGCCAAGTTTACTTATCATAAATAGAAGTTATTGTGTCATACATAAGCAAAACATTAAATATTTTAAAAATAATGTGGTGGAAATAACTTCCTGGATTCAAACGTCAAAGCCCTAAACATTGTTAATTTTCCTGATAACTTATTTACTGTAATGTTGTTGACATTTCTTTGCAAGAGCTAAAATTTACAAAATCAGTCAATCATAGTAAAGAAAAATATGCCTAGAACCGGAGAGGAGGTCATTCCCTTCTTCATGTATATGCTGGCACTTCCCGAAGCAATTGTGGACAAATACCACTCCTTCGCTCTCTTCCCATGCTGCTCTCTGTATCTTCTTCTGATGTAGACAATAATCCATTTTTTACCTTAAAAAATGCAAAGATCATCGCCTCAAACATTTCCTTTAGCAAAGTATTCCATGATCCAACAACTCTGTGTATAATTTTTTTTCCCCAATCTATGTCCTCGTGCTGTTAGTGAAGATTTTAGATTAATGACCCCACCCCCTTGCCACAGACTCCAACCTTAGCCAAAGATGTTGGATTTTCCCTATTCATTCTGGCACAACCATTATAATAAAAAAAACTATTAAACCTGTTTGTGGTCTTCCCAACTGTACCAGAAACAGCCCCAGTAATCTAGGCCTCTCCCTATAACTATAGCTCTTCGTCCCCCTAGCCTGTCAGTACTGTAAGGATTAATAATTACCACAATTATTCTCTATGAAGTTTGTTACAATGAGTATTATGAAGTGAAATAAAAAAGCACACACACACACACACTATCTTCCATGCTGAAGATAAAAATCTTGCATTATTCTTAATTTTCTTCTATTATATTCATAGGAACAAAGGAATGGGAGGAGGCCATTCAGCCCCTCAAGCCTGTTTCACCATTCAATGAGATCATGGCTGATCTGTGACCTAATTCCATATGCCCACCTTTGCCTCATATTGCTTAATATCTCTGGTTAACAAAGATCTATTAATCTCAGATTTAAAATTAACAATTGGTCAGTTGTCATTTGCGGAAGAGAGTTCCAAACTTCTACCACACATTGCATGTAGAAGCGTTTCCTAACTTCATTTCTGAAAGGTCTGGCTCTAATTTTTAGACTATTCACCATAACTCTCAAATGATTCAACAGAATATCTATTGTGAGACAGCTAACTGTGCATTATTCACACACAAAGAGCTCAAAATGATTTTTTCTCCAAATGTACAGCATTGCATTGCATTACAGCAAGGAAAGATTTATTCTTGGGCATAAATTTTTAGTGTCAAGAATGAAGCTAATATTATGCTGCAAAAAATATTTTTTTCGAAACAGCAGAGGACAGAATGCCAACTTACACATTCAGAGGTTGCCAAGCAGGCCACTGAGCCTTTGCCTTGATGACAGTCAAAACACTCTCACCCTGAAAAAGCAAAGAAGAAAACAAAATGTTAATACTATATACATATATAATTAGGATTGCAGCAAACCTGTAAGAGAAAATGAAGCAGAGATCAAAAAGACTTCAGAGTAGGAGGTGGTCATTTATCTCATTGCACTGGTGCCAGCTCTATTCTGGTACCACCTATTAAGTAAAATTACATTGGATTTAAGGCAAAGAAACAGGGTACCTGGCCCATCAGGTCTTTGTCCCACACAAGCCTCTGCCCACCTTACTTCATATTATCCTATCAGGATATTCTACTTCCTTTCTCCCACATTTATTTATCCACTTTCCCCTCAAATGCATCTAAACTAGTCACATGACTACTCCCTGTGATAACACGTTCTTTCCTCTCTGTAAAAGGTTTCTCCTGAATTTCTAATTGGCATCATTAGCAACAATCCTACATTGATGACCCCTAGTTTTAGATTCTCCACATGTGGAAACACCTTCTGTACATCCACCTTGTCATATTCCTTCATAGCTATAATGACCTCTATATCAGGTCACTCAGGTCTTCTCCTTTCGAGAGAAAGGAGCCTCATAGGTATAACTTTGCAGTTCCGCTATCTTCCTTGGACATCTTTCTTGTACTTTATCCAGGGACTATTTCACTCTAATCCATTTCTCTGCTCTTTCCCCATACCCATAGATGCTTATTAAAATCTGGTTTCAAAGACATTGACTGACACAATTTTGCTAGTCACTCGTGTGAAGCATCCCATATTCTAATAGCCCTCTAGGCCAAGCCAATTCTTTTCAACTCTTGCTTTTTTTGCTATTTGAACTGCCAGAAGGATTTGCATTTGTATAGCACCTTAGAACATAAGATTCCGAGGCGCTTTGCAGATATCTTAGAAGGAAATCAGACACCAAGCCAAAGGAGGAGAGATTAAGAGGGGAAATCTGAAACTGCTGGGTTTCAAGGAGCCTTGAAGGAAGAAAGGGTGGAGGAAAAGATGGAAGGGTTGAGGGAGGGATTTCCGGCAGGTGGGATTCTAAGCAGCTGAGGGCACAGCTGCTAATGTAGAGATGGGTGTACAGGAGGCTGGAGTCAGAGAAAACAAGAAATTAGGGATGAGGGGTACTGTAAGACTGTAGAAAGCTACAAAAAAAAAGGAATCCTAAATTTATAGGCCTTTTTGTCACAGAGTTGCTGACTGGAAAATTTCTCACTTTGCACCTTTGCAACAATTATTTTTATTTTAACTGACCAGCACTGCAGCTAAAACAATGGTTAGAGGAATAAGAAGCACGTGCATTAATGGTTCATTCACTTTTTCGGAAATAATAATTTCTAGGTATAATTGCCAATAAGATTAAAACAGAGTGATTATCATTGCCGATAAAAACTAAAATCAATTCTCCCAAAATTTATATCCAGCTCTAATAAAATAATTTCCCACATTAAGTAATGATCTTTTTTCTGTCCTTTGGATTAGATGTTAATTTGAGGCCCCATCTATCCTGTCTTGTGTACACGGCTACTATTCGAAGGAGAGCAGGAGTTTCCCACCTCTGTATCAGGCATCATGAGCAGGACTGCCGGCTGTGTTTTCTTCCCTTCTTGTGGGGCAGTCTGTGGCAGACTGAAGTGCCCCCGCACTTTCTCAGATAATAACAGCTGGCAAACCTAGGATGGGAGCTGGAACTTATCTGGCACATGTGGCTCAGTAAGATGTTACAGGGCGCAGTTACCCAGTGTGTCCTGGGGGGGGATTCTAACACCACTGAGCAAGCAACGAGTGTGAAAATGCACCCTTCATTATTCTAGATCACCTTTGCGGGAATCGAATTTCAACAGGAAATTGTGGAATTTTCTTAAAACGTCAGTGCTTTCCAAAGATTGTTTCAAATTGAGAAATACAGGTGACAGCCTAATCCTTACAGTGCAAGATATGATCAAGTTTGAAAAGAGTCAGGGAGAAGACATAGAGTGAAGCAGTGTTTCCCAAATTACACTTTAAATACCTGCAGGATAGTCAGAGGTAGGAAAGGCTGAGGGGGGCCCTGGCAATGAATCAGTTTGAGATGATGTAAGAACATAAGAAACAGGAGCAGGGGTGTCCCTCGACCCTGCTCCACTATTCAATACGATCATAGCTGATCTTCTATCTCAACTCGATTCCTCTGCTCTCTTCCCATATACTGAGATTCTCTTGGAGATCAAAAATCTATTGATTTCAGTCTCGAGTATACTTATTGATGGAACATCCACAACCTTCTGGGGTAGACAACTCTAAAGATTCAAACCCTTTTGAGTGGAGAAATTTCTCTTTATCTCAGTTCGACATGATCAACCTCTTATCCTGAGACTGTGCCCTCATGTTTTAGGTTCCCCAGCCAGGGAATATTCGAGCCCCTTCAGAATCTTCTACGTTTCAATGAGATGACTTGCATTTATATAGTGCTCTTCACAACCTCAGGGCATCCAAAAATGCTTTACAGCCAATGAAGTACTTCTGAAGTGTAGTCACTGTTGTAATGTAGGGAATGGGGCAGCCAATTTGTTCACAGCAAGCTCCCACAAACAGCACTGTGATAATGATCTGTTTCATGATGTTAGGATAAACATTGGCCTGGACACCGGGAAAAACCCCTTTGTTCTTCTTTAAATAGTGCCGTGGGTTCTCTTACACCCTCCTAAGGGAGCAGGCTTGACCTTAAATTTCCATCTCAACCAAAAGACAGCACCTCCAACAGTGTTGCACTTCCTCAGTACTGGACTAAAGTGCCAAACTAGCTGTTGTGGTCAAACCCGCGACCTTTTGACTGAGAGGGTAGAATACTCCCCACTGAGCCACGGTTGACCCTGATTGGTCTTAAATTCAACCACGAAGGATGCATGGAGGAGGATGAGAGTGCCAGGACATTAGATTTTGAGATTTCTTTAAAAGGTGATAGCTGAACAACATAATGCTAGGTAGGAATTATGGGGTTTATATCACATCTCTATTCTGGTAGAAACAAAACAAATCTCAAAACCAGCAGAATTGACTTCATTCTGGCAACAAAGTTTGTTTTCCAAACAGCTTTTATCACGCTGTGCAAGTGAAATTAAAAATAATAAAAATGCAAACGACTCAGCATTCACCGGAGTAAGTGGGAACAATACTTAATAAAAGTGTGATCACGCCGCAGGAGTTACTGCAATTTGGATCTACAAGACACGTCATCATTCCCGTTTGACAAGCATCTGGTAGACTTTAAACACAATCAGTTTATCCTGAGAGACGTTTCCTTCCATTTACAGTGACGCGTCTCATATATTAGTCACTGCCAATGTAGCCCGATTAATACGCTTGGGTGAAATCTAATGACAGGCTGTTTAAGACAGAATAGGCTGCAAGGATCAAAGTTGCCTTTTTGCTCCTTCCAAAAATTTTACATTAGATCATAGCAATTAACCGTCTGACTTGGGAGTAATATTATTTCAGTGCCATTGTATCATTGAATCGCACAAGTTAGCTCTTCCATGGAGAAATTAAATTCAGAGACTGTACACACATGTATTGGCAAACTAGAATCTCAGAGATGCTCCAAGCTTCAGCAGCAGAAAGGTGAAATGCCCACCGAATTTCTGGGTCAGTTGGAATACACCCTAGGAAACCTCAAGTGATTATAGGAGGAAATTGATGATGTGTTGGTAGAATTTTTTTTAAGAGCTCCAGTTGCCCGAGGATGGGAACTATTAATCCAACACCCAAACGAGGAATAAGAATCTTGGGATGTGGCCAACATTGGTGAAGAGGTATTTGTTGGCTTTTGCTGCCCTGGGGGTGCTACAATTCAGTCACTTTGTGTGGCACTAGAAAAGCATGCAAGCAAGGCTAGGTAGGGAATGGCTTCATCCTCCTTTTCATGAAGGACACTCATCTACCAGTTGGGTTTCTAAACATTCCAACAGCTTTCCTGCTTATAAAAGAAGAGGAAGAACGAACGTGCATTTATATACCATCTTTCATGCCTCATGGGATGGTTGTAATTGTTCTACAAGTGAGGCTACCAAGGTCAACGCACTGGCCGTGGCCTCGATTTAACATCTCATCTGAAATATCCCACCTCTAACAATGTAGCACCGCCTCATCGCTGAACTGAAGTGTCAGCCGCAATTATGTACTCTTTCATTCTGATTTTATTTCATCCTTATTAAACCAAGGCTAAAAGTTGCCTGGATTGGCACTGTGATTTTTTTTTTGCAGTCCTGAGACTATTCGCCAGGTTTATCTATCCAACTTAGCCTAATTTAAAAATTTAAAACTGGAAGCAGATTAATTGCTTTAAGTCAAGACTTCCGTCCCTTTCTTGGAAGTAAGTCTCACCCAAGAGAGCTGCCGGCCATCCGATTGGCTGGCAGCTCTGTATTCCCAGCAGCACCAGCCGGGAGCACAGACCACCGCTGGGATTACAGGCAGTCCCATCACACCTAGGAGCCCAGGTAAGTCTGGGGTTGGGGTCTCAGCGAAGGAGTATGATGGGGATGGGGTGAGGGTTAAGGAGGATGACCTTGTGGGGGATGCCTCCAATGATTCCAGGGGTTTCGCAAAGAAGGTCCCCTCCCACTGCACCTTGCCCGGCAACAGCCCATGCAGCTAAAGCTGCTGGGCTTCCTGCATGAAGTGGGTCTCCCCCGCCACCGGTAAAGTACTGGTGGCAGCAGAATGAGGCATTGCCACTTGCTGAACAACCCTGAGTGTGCTAATTGCTGCACAAAAAACAAATTTAAGACAAATTAATAAAATTAATCCAAAAAACAAATTTAATCATTCGAGCTTGTAATGTGGCTCATTTACACTTGGTAGAAGAAACATACATTCATACACAGGGACCCATTCTCTGCAAACAAAAGGAATATGTTTAACCCTTGCACATTTTTTGAATTATCTGGGAGCTTGGGAAAACTATAGTTCCCCTTTGTTTTCTCCATGGCAACATCTCCACCCATCAGAGCCAACTTGTCAACCAGTCAGCACCCTCTTCTCCTGTAGTATAAATTGTTGTGAGCATTTGAAATTTGGCATTCTTGCCTTTGTCCTGATTAGTGCAAGATGAAAAGCTTTGGCAACATGTCTCTCTCTTCAGCAATATTCAAGTCCTGTGCTATCAAGCGAAAAATGTTTTTCCACATGCCACCTTTGATTCTTTTGACAATCACTCCAATCTATCCATGTAACTGAAATCCTTCATCCCTGGAACCATTCTCGTAAATCTTTTCAGCACCATATCTAAAGCTTTCACTGCCTTCCTGAAGTTTTATTTTTAATTTTCCCATCCTCCTTGGCAATGGTTAAAAATCCGGCTGAAAGATACAAGTATAGTTGATGAGGACGATACAAGGTTACGAGAAGTGATAGGTGACAATTGTGAAATCTGTCAAAGGGATCAAAGGACACTGCCACATCCTATTGTAAACCTTTCAGTGGAGCTTGACTTTAATGATGTAGTTGCCATGGATCTAAAAGTATGGGACACAGACAGAAATGTTTTTATTCTACATTTTATAGATTTGGCTAACAGAGTTAGCATTCCACATTAATGTATAGCAAGAGGAAGAAAGTTATTATGGACAAAAACATGGAAACTTGGGTAGGGATAGCACTTGGGACACCAACAAAGTTTTGACCGATAATGGAGGTGAATTTGCCAACGTCGGAAATATGCATAAGAATGTGAATATTATTGTCACGAGTTGAGAATTCTTTTAGCAATGGTCTATGTGAAAGGAATCATGCTATGATTGATGAAATAGTATGTAAAATGCACATTGTATGTAAAATGCACTCTGGTCTACATTATCAACCACCCTAGCATGGGCAGTTCATGCAAGGAATTCTCTTCAGATGCTTGGAGGGTTTGGTCCTTACCAGTCAGTCTATGGGTGAAATTTTAAATTATCTTCTGTTCTTTGTGATAACCTTCCAGCTTTAGAGGGTATTACATTTAGTGCCATTTTTTCTGAGAATTCAAATGTTTTGCATGCAGCAGGTCCTGGAGGAGGGTCATCTCACAATGTAAAGTTTTGCAGAGTATGAGTCTATAACAATTTTTGCAATTTGGGTTGTCCATATAAATTCTTTTTATTAATTTTATTTAAAGAGAGAAAGGCATTTTTTAATTGTACGTTAACTGGGTGTTCATTTATTCAGTGGGGAGGGGGGTGGGAGGTGTTAATTGGGCATTCACCTGTGCTCATATATAGAGGAGCAGGCAAAGTACTGATTGTACCCAACTAACCCGTGCTTGCAAAACTCAAGACATAGTATCCAACATTAGATATGATTCTGCAATTGGACAACATTTGCTAAACAATCTTGGCTGTGGTAAGAGTTACACTGACAGCCAATTTAAGATTATGGCCAGGGTTTTACAGCCCCTCCTGCCCGGCGGAATATTACATTCCCACTGAACTGAATGGAGATTTAAATGGCTCCCTGCGGCCGCCAGGGGGAGACACGCCACGGCGGGGCTGTAAAATCCTGGCTTATCAGTTAGACTCGCAGTGTGGCTCACTTACACGTACTAGAAGCTATATATATTCACACATATCATCCTGTCCTTTGCAGACAAAAGGAACATATTGTGCCCTTTTCAACTAAACAAAATAGGTGGCAGCCATTCTCTAGTTCATTACAAAGGTCGATGCCTTGACCAATTAGAGTCAACCTGCCTAGCTTGAATTTAAACAAAGTTTGGCAGTTAACTGGCAATTACCAGTTAACTGGTGCATTCTCCATAGCTATGCCTCTATCAATCAGGTTCCATTTACCAACCAATCAGCACTCTCTTCTCATGCGGTATAAATTGTTGTTCCCTTTACAGTTTGGTATTCTGGTGAATTGTCTTGATGAGTGCAAGACGAAAAGCGTCAACAGTATACATAAAATCCTGTAAGTGAGTGAACACCTGGATTCAGTATTTCATTCTTCGACAACTGGTTATCTGAATTTTGACATTTTTCACAATTATAATATCCCATTTAACCTCCTTAAGCGCCCAAGTTCTTTCCCTTCCTATTCCTGCAGACTTTGTACAGCTAGATTTTTTTTAAAAATTCAATTTTGGAGAATGCTCCCTTTTCTTACACTTTTCATGGTCAAGTTCTTACTTTTGCATTCTTGGCTTAAAATATCACCTTGGGCTGGATTTAGTCCTACTGTTGTGGTACCAGCTGGTTGCTTAGTTGACTCACAACTGGTTTGATGGCTTTCTGGTAGAACTCAGTCTGCTAAACAGCATCTACTGTTTTTAAAAGCAAACAGAAATTATGGCTGTTACATCCTGTGACCTTCTTTCAAGTCCCTTATTCTTTTCCAAATAATGTGGGTGGTTAGGTCGATTATGCATCCTGTATTGTGGCTTTCACATCTTGAGAGTTTGAGACAGCCAGTGTCTTTGTATCTCAAAGACCCATTCAATTTGAAATTACCCTTGCGAATTAGTTTCAGGAAAAGGCAAATCAAACCCAATCAAGGCAAATCCATGTTAGGTTGCCGCTCTTGAGAACTGCATTTGACCCAAAAACGCAAAATCCAGCTCATGAAGTTAGTGGGGAGACAACTTAGCAAGCACAATGAAAATAAAGCTACAAGGACTGCAGACTCCACCAGTCTTCCTGGATTTGATTAACGTCAAATAAGTGTGTCTTGAGAAAGTACCTGCATGAGCATCCAGCTACCATTGTTCTGGGTCTCAAGTGCAATGCTCTGCAAGGATAACTAACCTGTCAATATGCAATCTCACAGGAAGGCTATGTGGGGATGGTTCAGACACCTGCTGACATCCAGTGCAATGTCACCAGCAAGAGGATGCAGCTTTGAAAGAGGGAGATTTTTTACTAAACAGTTCTTTCATCATCAATTCAACTATGTTTAGTTTGTAGCATTCTCACCTTGAATCAGAGAGTTGCAGGTTCAAGTTTCACTCCAGGAACTGGTATGCATAATCTATGCTGACACTCCAGGTGCAGTACTGAGAGAATGCTACACTTTTCAAGGTCTTTCTGATGAGGCATTAAACCCAGGCCCTGTCTGCCCTCGCAGCTGAATGTAAGAGCTTTCGTGGCACTATTTTGAAAAGAAGCACACGAGTTCTCTCCAGTGTACTGGCCAATATTTATGCTTTAACCAACTTCACTAAAACAGATTACCTGGTCATTTATTGCTTTGTTGTTTGTAGGAGCTTGCTGTGCACAATTTTGCTGTCATGTTTCCTACATTGCAACAATGACTGTCCTTCAAAAGTACTTCATTGGCTGCAAAGTGCTTTGGGCCATTCTGGGGCCTTACTATTGTGATTTAGAGGAGTTGTGTTGTCCTGCATAACAACCTAACAAAATAGTTCACAGGGCTCATTCAGACCTACCCAACGTAGGGACACAGTATACTACACTGCTATTATGAACAGGAGCATCAATGGAATTTAACATTATAGTGGTTATGGCTCCCACCTAAAAAAAACAGTGGTTTTGAGTTTCAGTACCACACAGGAGAGTTGTTGAATGTGTAATCAGTAAATGTGGGCTGATTAAAAACAGAATTTTTATTCATGTCCTTCAGGAAAAAGACCCTGCCCCATGTTACATGATGTGGTTATCAAATCACCTCTTAAGCGGCCTTATGGCTGCAAAGAAGGGATAAGTAATCAACGTGGCCTAGCCAGCGTTTCTCTCAACCAGTCACCAATTAACAAAATGACATTTAGATCTATTCTAGAGGATCATGAAACATTTTTGAAATAAAGTTAAGAGATTTAATTGCGGTTTTTAAAATTGAGGAGTTTGGATAGACTAAATAAAAAGAAACTGTTTTCACTGGCAAGAAGACAAAGATTTAAAGGTCAGTGGCAAAACAACCAGAGGAGAGATGAGGAGAAGTTACACAATTGTTATGATCTGGAACACACTTCCTGAAAGGATGATGGAAGCAATGTCTTTCAAAGGGAATTAAATAAGCACTTGAAAAGGAGAAAATTTGCAGGGCTATGGGGAAAGAGCAGGGCAATGGGGCAAATTGGATGTTTTTTTAAAAAATCCAAATGGCCTTGACAGTGCTGTATGATTCTGATATTCTCGGAAAAGTCTGCTGGTGTCACCTTCAAAAGATTGGTGACACGCTGACTTTGTGCTTATTCACCCATAAGACAACAGCGGCATTACAACTACTGGCCTCCATAGCAGCAGATAATCTTACAACATGAATCTATTCGTGATCCTCTGATCGCATTGCAGCCACTGTTTCCCGTCATCAGCCATTCTTTTGCAAGTAACATAATTATTCATGAATTACAAAAAAAATTAGGCTGCCAAAAAAATAAAAAGCTTCACCTTCAGCAGTGCTTGTGGTAACTGGGTTAAGTTTTCCTTACTAATCAAATGAGTGACAAACTGGAACAGATGATGGCTGTGAATTTTTTTTATTCATTCATGGGGTGTGGGCCTTGCTGGCTAGGCCAGTATTTATTGCCCATCATAATTGCCCCTGGTCAGAGGACATTTAAAAGTCAACGGCATTGCTGTGGGTCTGGTGTCACATGTAGGCCAGACCAGGTAAGGACAGCAGATTTTCTTCCCTAAAGAGCAGTATTGAACCAGGTGGATTTTTATGACAATCATTTCATGGACATCGTCAGACTTTTAATTCCAGATTTTTATTGAATTCAAATTTCACCATCTGCCTGGGTCCCCAGACCATTACGCTTGGTCTCTGGAATACTGGTCCAGTGACAATACCTCCACTGCCTCCCCAACCAAAAACTGTAGTAAATATGATTTTATTTAGTGTGTAATTTGCCTTTAAGGATAATACATGTTAGGAAAGGTCACATGACCTGTAGTAACCAATAGGGGAGTAGCACGGGCTACCTCAGCAGAGAGTGTAGAGATATAGTTGGAGTTGAAAACACATGTGTAGTTGCTGCAGTATATTCTAAATAAATTTAATGTTTCCACTTAAGAAGTGTCTGCAGTTCAAGTCTATTACTAATAGTACAACCCGGCCACCCTACAACAAACTGGCGATGAGGATAAAATAGGATTGAACAGAAGAAATCAAGTTAAGAAGAAATTAGCACTGTACCTCACCCAGTGATTGTAAGTAGCAAGCTATGTTGGAATTAAATAAGTTGTCATCTCTCAAAATGCCACAATTTGGGAGAATTGATCCCACCACAGATGATTGGTCTGAATACATAGAACAACTCACGTTCTTTTTCCAAGCGGATGAGATTGTGGGGGAAGAGAAGAGGTGGACGATCCTCTTGAGCACTAGTGGGAGCAAAACCTACAGGTTGATTCAAAGTTCGACAGCACCCGGTGCCCCAGATTCGAAGAATTGTGATGAATTGGTAGAGCTCATGAAGAGTCACTTTCAACCCAAGCCCTCAGTCACGATGCAGAGGTTCAGATTTAATTTGTAAAATAGAGGCCCAGGTGAGACAATTGCATGCTATGTGGTAAATTTGAAACAGCTAATGGAACATTGTGAGTTCGGTATGACCCTGAAAGACATGCTCAGAGATCGCTTAGTGTATATTGTGAAAGTGGACACTATTCAGGAAAGATTATTGTCCGAAGTGAATCTGGATTTCAAGAAGGCGCTAGAGATAGTGCTAACCATGGGAAGTGCTCTACGAGATTCACAAGCAATACAGGGTGTGCAGAATGACACTGTCCTCCACATTGGGCAGGAAACCTCAAGCGAAGATGGCACGATAAAGCGAGACTCTGCCGAGAAGCGGGAAACAGTCCCTGCTAGCTGACGAATAAAGAAAAAAACTTAGCTGTGAGATCAAAGAATAATTTTAATAGAGGTGGAAACAATCAGTCTTTTAACAATTGGCAATTAAAATAAATTCGAATGTTACTATCGTCACAGAAATGGACATATAATGAAACAGTGCAAGGAAAGTTTCAAGCAGACTTGTAAACAAAAGAAGAAGCCTAATGAAATCTACAATGTAGAAGAGCCTGAAACAACAAATTCAGACATTTACTCACTGCTTAATCTGAAAGTTGGAAAGACAGAAACAATATTTGTCACAGTGAAAGTAAATGGCAAACTTGTTAAAATGGAAGAAGACACAGGAGCTTCCACTACAGTAATTGGGGAACATACTTTCAGATATTTAAATAATGATGAACATCAATTAAGTTTAGATCAAACAGCTGTCAAGCTAAAAACATACACAGGTGAAGACATTCAAGTAAAAGGCATAGTAACTGTCCATTATGGAAGCCAATCAGCACAGCTATCCTTGATGGTGATAGCAGGTGAAGGCCTAAGCCTCCTGGGGTGAAATTGGTTAGAGGAGATTAAGTTAGAATGGGCTTAAATTTCCAGCTGAGAACAAGTGGGCGACCAGAGTTACTTAGTAAGTACACCACCGTCATCAAGGGAAAATCCAGGGCCTGCAGGCCAAGACTTATGTGGACCTGGAAGCAAGCTCTTGATTCATGAAGGCGAGACTGGTGCCATATGCCCTCTGAGAAAAAGTTGATACTGTGCTGAACAGACTAGAGAAACTGGGTGTTATACAATCCGTTCAGTTTTCAGGATGGGCAGAACCCATAGTCCCCATCCTTAAAACCTGACCAAAGTGTCAGAATATGTAGAGACTAGAAACTGATGATTAACAAAGTAGCCAAGCTGGACACGCACCCCATTCCAAAAATTGAAGACCTGTATGCCAAGCTGGCAGGAAGGACAACGTGTACAATGCTTGACATGAGTCATGCTTATCAACAACTAGAATTGGATAATGCCTCCCAGGAATTTGTCACAATTAATACCCACAAAGGGTTGTACCAATATACATGATTGCCTTTTGGTGTCTTCTCAGCTTGTGCCATCATTCAGAGAACAATGGAAATCTCACTGCAGGAACTGCCCCAGGTTGTAGTCTATTTAGTTGATGTATTGGTGACACTGTTCACTGATAAAGAGCAGTTGGCAAACTTCGAAGAAGTCTTAAAATATATTTCTTGCAAGCTGGAGTGTGTCTAAAAAAAGAAAATTGAACATTCCAAGCGAGGAAAGTAATCTATTTGGTCACGAGGTAGATTCACAGGGCCTCCACCTGGTTGAAGAGAAAGTGAGAGCCATAAGAGAGGCACCTGCGCCAAAGAACACCTCAGATCTCAAATCATTCCTGAGGATGATCAACTATTATGTGTGGTTCTTACCCAATTTGTCTACAGTGCTGAGCCCCCTACACTCAACTATTCAGAAAGAACCAATGTTAGTCTTGCCCGAGAAAGAAGCTTTCATAAAGGTGAAGCAATTGTTGTACTCATCCAAACTATTAGTGCATTCTGACCAGATGAAAGAATTGTTGAAATGTGACGCATCTCCCTATGGAGTGGGAGCAATGCTCTCTCATCGGATGGATGATGGCATTGAATGGCCAATAGGTTATGTGTCAAGGACACTCACCAAAGTGGATAAGGGATACTAACAGATAGAAAAGGAAGGCCTGTCCATCATCTTTGGTGTCAAGAAATTTCACCAGTACGTATATGGCTGCCATTTTACAATCCTTTCAGACCACAAACCATTGCTAGGTTTGTTTAGTGAAGAAAAAGCTATACCATCCATATCCCCAGCAAGAATACAATGATGGGTGTTAATCCTGGCAGCAAACCTTAGCCGTTTGCCTTTACAAGAAAATGATGAGCACATCCCAGTTCCACAGGAACCTGTTTTACTGTTAAATTTCTTAGGTTCCTCACCAGTATGTGCTCAACAGATCAGAGACTGGACAAGACGGGACCCAGTCCAATCTCAAGTATGAGAACAAGTGCTACATGGTTGTTCACAGGAGCCCGTATCTGATGAAATGAGACCAAACTTCAACAGAAGGCATGAAATAACCAGTCAGGATGGCGTCTTATTGTGGGAAGCATGAATGATAGATCCTCCAGAGGGAAGGGAGCCACTTTTAGTTGAGCTACACAGTGCCCATCCAGGAATTTACGGAATGAAGACCATAGCACGCAGTTATCTATGGTGGCCAGGGATGGATGGCAAAGTAGAGAGTTTAGTAAAGTACTGTGTACAATGTCAGCAACTGCAATAGCTGCCAGTGACAGCTCCATTACACCCTGGGAGTGGCCAGGTAGACCCTGGGTGCGGTTACACATTGACTACGTTGGACTTTCCCTGGGAACAATGTTTCTGCTCATTGTCGATGCCCTTTCAAAATGGTTGGACATAAATGAGTTGAAGTCACCAATGTCGGGCACTACAATTGAGAAACTATGTCAAAGTTTTGCCATTCATGGACTATCAGAAGTAGTCATTTCCGATAATGGCGCAGCATTTACGAGTGCTGAGTTACAAAGGTTAATCAGTCTCAACGGTATCACTCATGTAAAAATTGCACCGTACCACCCTTCCTCAAACGGACTGGCTGGAAGGCCGGTTTAAACATTCAAGAAAAGGCATGAGAAAGCTAACTGGTGATTCCTTGGCAACCAAGCTAGCACACTTTCTCTCTCAATGCAGAACTACCCCTCACACAACAACAGGTGTCACACCTGCAGAGTTATTGTTGAAATGCTGTCTCAGGACAAGATTGAGCTTAATAATACTGAATTTAGAGGGGAAGGTGGAAAGGTGTCAGGGAAGCCAGAAAATTAGACACAACTGGCTTTGAAGCAAGAGGAAATTTGCCATGAGCTGGTATATGTGAAAAAAGGGTTTTTCGAAGTGGTTAGTGGATGAACTAAGTTTGGTGACTGGACCTCCATCTTACCGCATGGAAGTGGAAGGCCGGATCATCCATAAACATGTGGACCATTTAAGGAAGATAGGGACAAATCATCAAGATTTGCTTCCACCAGTGATCATGAGTGAGTCTGCGTTCCCTGTGAGGACACTCAACCCAGGACTGACATGTCTGATGTTTCTGTAAAAGTTGAGGATACAGAACTGCCAGTGCCCACTGAAGCACCTGATATTCAGGCAGCTCCAGAAAAGGAGGTTCCAGGCAAAGAATCTGAAGTTGTGGAGCTGCAATGTTCCACTTGAAAGACTGAACCTGTAAATTCCTTACCCAGTGTAAATATTATGTTGTCTTGAAAAATATGTACTTGTAAATATAATATGTATAGCCCAAGTTAAAGGGGGAGGAATGTAGTAATTATGGTGTTATTTAGTGTGTAATGTACCTTTAAGAATACTTGTTAGGAAAGAGCACATGATCTTTAGTAACCAATAGGAGAGTAGCACAGGCTACCTCAGCAGAGGGTGTAGTGATAGAGTTGAAGTTGATTGGAGTTGTACAAAGTTAGGAGGGGAATAGATAGAGTGGACAGGATAAAATTGTTTCCCTTGGTGGAGAATTCTAGAACCGGGGAGATAGATTCAAGTTAAGTGGCAGAAGATGTAGGGGGGACATGAGGAAGAACTTTTTTACGCAGAGGGTAGTGGGTGTCTGGAATTCGCTGCCCAAGTTGGTGGTAGAGGCAGAAACTCTAAACTCTTTTAAAAAGTACCTGGATCTGCACCTTAAGCGCTGTAAGCAGCAGGGCTATGGGCTGGATGCAGGAAGGTGGGATTAGAAAGGGCACCTAAGTGTCCTCGGGTTGGCATGGACAAGATGGGCCAAATGGCCTCCTTCTGTGCTGTAACTTTTCTATGGTTCTATGGAAAGCACATGTGTAGTTGATGTAAATAAACTTAATGTTTCCACTTCAGGAGTGTCTGCAGATCAACTCTATTACTAATAGTACAACTCAGCCACCCTACAACACAAACCATAATGGCTGTGCCATGCATAATATAACCTGGCTGTAATATGGCAGTTGAGTCAATAGATTGTGGGTTCAAGCCCTACTCCAGACACTTGAGCACAGAATTTAAACTAACACTCCCAGTGCAAGTAGTGAGGGAGCACCAAGTTGCTGGAGGTGCCATGTTTCAGATGAGATGTTAACCTGAGGCCCCGGTCTGCCCATTCAGGTGGATGTAAAAGACCCGGTGGCACTATTTCACTGAAAAGCAGAGGACTTCTCTGTATCCTGATCAACATTTATCCCTCAACCAACATCACAAAAATAGTTACCTGGTCATTATCACATTGCTGCTTTGGGGAGCTTGCTGTGTACAGATTGCCTGCTGCGTGTCTCAATGTTACAACAGTGATTACATTTCAAACATATTTCAACTACACCTTGCATATATATATAGTGTCTGTAACGCAAAGGGGAGGTGGTGCATAGTGCTAATGTCACCCAACTAGTAATCCAGAGGTCCAGGCCACGTCTGAGGTCATGGGCTTGAATCCCACCAGAGCAGCTGGTGGAATTTAAATTCAGCTAGTAAATCTGGAATTTAAAAAAAAACTAGTCTTCGTAATAGTGACCATGAAACCATTGTTGATTGTGGTAAAAATCCATCTGGTTCACTATTGTCCTTTAGGGAAGGAAATCTGCCATCTTTACCTGTTCTGGCTTACATGTGACTTCAGGCCCTCAGCAATGTGGTTGACTCCGAGATGGTTGAGCAAGTCAGTCAGTTATGTCAAACTGCTACCAAATTTACAAAAAGAAATGAAACCTGACAGATCACCTGGCATTGACCTAGGCAACAGAAACAACATTGGCAAACCCAGCCCTGTCGACCCTGCAAAGACCCCCTACCAACATCTGGGGGCTTGTACCAAAATTGGGAGAACAGTCCTACAGACTAGTCAAGCAACAGCTTGACATTGTCATGCTAATGGAATCATGCCTTACAATGTCCCAGACACCATCAGCACCAACCCTGGGTCTGTCCTGTCGGTAGGACCAGAGGTAGTGGCACAGTGGTATACAGCCGGAAAGGAGTTGCACTAGTAGTTCTCAACATCAATTCTGGAACCATGAAGTCTCATAGCATCAAGCCAACCACAGGCAAGGAAACCTCCTGCTGATTACCATCTACCCCAGCCCGCTGCCCTGGCTTCTGCTGATCAGTCAGTATGTTGAACACCAGTTGAAGGAAGCGCTGAGGATTGCAAGGACACAGAATGTACTCTGGATGGGGGACTTCAATGCCCATCACCAAGAGTGACTCAGCAACAGCACTGCTGACTGAGCTGGCCAAGTCTTAAAGGACATAACTACTGGACTGGGTCTGCAGCAGGTGGTGAGGGAACAAGAGGGAAGAATCTACTTGACCTCATCCTCACCAATCTACCTGTTGCAGATGCATCTGTCCATGACAGTATTGGTAGGAGTGACCACTGCACAGTACCTGAGGAGAAGAAATCCCATCTTCATATTGAGGATACCTTCCATCGTGTTGTGTGGCACCACCACCATGCTAAATGGAATAGATTTCAAACAGATCTAGCAACTCAAGACTGAACATCCATGTGATGCTGTGGACCATCAGCAGCAGCAGAATTATATACGTAATCTGTAACCTCATGGCCCACATTTCCCCGACTTTACCATTACCATCAAGCCAGGGAATCAACCATGGTACAATGAAAAGTGCAGCAAGGCATGCCAGGAGCAACGCCAGGCATCTGAAAACGAGTTGTAAACTTGGTGAAGCTATAACACAGGACTACTTCCATGCCAAACAGTGAAAACAGCAAGAAATAGACAGAGCTAAGCGATTCCACAACCAGTGGATCAGATCTAAGCTCTGCAGTCCTGCCACATCGAGTTGCGAATGGTGATGGACAATTAAAACAACTCACTGGAGGAGGAGGCTCCATAAATATCCCCATCCTCAATTACAGGGGAGCCCAGCACATCAGTGCAAAAGATAAGGCTGAAGCATTTGCAACAATTTTCATCCAGAACTGCCCATTGGACAATCCATCTCAGCCTCCTCCACAGGTCCCCAGTATCACAGACGCCAGTTTCCAGTGAATTGGATTCACTCCACGTGACACCAAGAAATGGCTGAAGGCACTGGATACTGCAAAAGCTAAGGGCCCTGATAATATTCCGATTATAGCACTGAAAACTTGTGCTCTAGAACTAGCTGCACCCCTAGCCAAGCTGTTCCAGTGCAGCAACAACACAGGCATCTACCCGGCAATGTGGGAAATTGCCCAGGTATGTCCAGTACACAAAAGCAGGACAAATCCAACCTGGCCAATTACCACCTCATCAGTCTACTCTCCATCATCAGTAAAGTACTGGAAGGGGTCAAAGACAGTGCTAACAAACTTACTGAACAATAACCTACTCACTGATGCCCAGTTTGGCTTCTGCCAGGGCCATTCAGCTCCTGACCTCATTACAGCCTTAGTTCAAACATGGACAAAAGAGCTAAACTCAAGAGTTGAGGTGAGAGTGACTGTCCTTTGTCTCATGGCTGCATTTGACTGAGTGTGATAGCAAGGAGCCCCAGCAAAATTGGAGACAATGGGAATCAGGGGGGTAAACTGTCCACTGATTAGAGTCATACGTAGCACAAAGGAAGATGGTTGTGGTTGTTGGAGGTCAGTGATCTCAGTTCTAGGCCATCACTGCAGGAGTTCCTCAGGGCAGTGTCCTAGGCCCAATCACCTTCAGCTGTTTTATCAATGACCTTCCTTCCAATATAACATCAGAAGTGTGAATGTTCACTAATGATTGCACAATGTTCAGCACCATTCATGACTCCTCAGATACTGAAGCAATCTATGCCCATCTGCAGCAAGACCTGGACAACTTTCAAACTTGGGCTGATAAGTGGCAAGTAACTTTCGTGCCACACAAATGCCAGGCAATGATCAACTCCAATAAGAGAGAATCTAACCATCTCCCTTTGGCATTCAACAGCATTATCATCACAGAATCCCCACTATCAACATCCTAGGGGTTACCATTGACCAGAAATTGAGCTGGTCCGGCCATATAAATGTTGTGGCTTCAAGAGGAGGTCAGAGGCTGGGAATTCTGCAGAGAGTAACTCACCTCCGAACTCACCTCCCAAAGCCTATTCACCATCTACAAGGCACTAGTCAGGAGTGTGATGGAACGCTCTCCACTTGCCTGGATGAGTGTAGATCCAATAACACTCAAGAAACTTGACACCATCGAGGACAATGCAGCCTGCTTGATTGGCAACCCATTCATCACCTTCAACATTCACTCCTTCCACCACCGACACACAATAGCAGCAGTGTGTATCATCTACAAGAAGTCAATCAAACGATCACAGGCAGGCTGTTGCACACCGCTCTGCTTAATGTGCCCCAGCTGTCTTAGGGAAATCAAAACTTCTTCAATTGTACCTACACCACATGGACTGCAGTGGTTCAAGAAGGCAGTTCAGCTCCACCTTCTCAAGGGCAATTTGGGCAATAAATGCTGGCCTAGCCAGCGACACCCACATCCCATGAAAGAATTTTTTTTTAAATCCCAAGGCCCTTCACAGGGCATTATAAAACAAAATTTGATACCAAGCCACATCAGGAGATATTAGGGCAGATAACCAAAAGCTTGGTCAAAGAGTAGGTTTTAAGACATGTCTTAAAGGGGGAAGATAAGGTAGAGAGATAAAGATAGTTTAGATGGGAAATTCCAGAGCCTCAGGACCAGGAATCTGAAGGCATAGCCACCAATAGTTTGACAATTAATCAGGGATGTTCAAGGGGCCAGAATTAGAGGAGTGCAGAGATCTTGGAGGCCTGTGGCGCTGGAGATTATTACATTAATAGGGAGGGGTGAGGCTAAAGAGGGATTTAGAAACAGGACTAAGAATTTTCAAATCAAAGCATCGCTTAACCACGCACCCGAGTAGACAAGTGAGACCAGGGATGATGGATGAAAGGGACACAACCAGCAGAGTTTTGGATCACCTCAAATTTATGGAGAGGAGAAAGTGGGTGTCTGGCCAGGGGTATGTTTGAATAGTCACAACTCGAGGGGGCAAAGCAACGGATGAAGGTTTCAGCAGCAAAGAAGCTGTTTTGCTGTCAATTGTTCTGAGAAGTCCTGAGGTTGTGAAAGACATGACGTAGGTTCAAATCTTTCTTTTCTTCCCTTTGTTCTCCTCAGAGTTTGGCAACGCTTTTCCACAAGCCTAAAATTGAAGAAGTTTTGATTTCCCTAAGACAGCTGGGGCACATTAAGCAGAGTGGTGTGCAACAGCCTGCCTGTGATCGTTTGATTGACTTCTTTGGCCAGGGCTTTGGTGGCACTGCGCGCTTTCATTAAGCAAAACCTGCAAAGGTGTTCCCGGCAAACAGCCAGAGATCAGTCACAGAGCTGTGTACAGCAGTTTTGCTTGAACAGATTTCACTGCATCAGCAAATTACGGCCCCACAGCTGGTAACAAGCATTGTGTGAGCATATGCCACATGATTTTAACATTGCATTTGTTCAACCCCCATCGATCTACTTCTTGCAAAGGCAAGTTAATTTCTCCCAGAAGATAGTTTGACAGATGTGACTATTTGCAAGAGTACAAAAATCCTCTGTGTATTAGCATAGCCACAATCAGAAATACTAGATTTTATTTTCAATCTACTCCCTACAAAATGGCATCATAAATTGTTGATAATCTGACAGTTCACAACATGTTGTCTTTTTTCAGCTAACAGTTTCTGTTTGCTGTTCACCATTAAATACTTCTGATACCATGTGCAGTCTTTAACGCAGAGATCTATGCTAAGCATTCACAGAATAATGTATCAACTCGCCAATTACTGAATAAATCTATTTCCAATAACCATTTAGGTGTTTAATTGGATCTCTCACGGCCAGTTAGTTAATGTCAGCCTTGTCTGAATGGGTACTGCTCTCACCTCTGATTCAGTAGGTTTTCTGTCAAACATCACTCCAGAAGCACACTAGGCATGCTCACTGCAGTACTGAGTGAGCACCGCACTGTTAGTGATGCCATCTCTCTCGGAGGAGGTGTGAAACTGAAACCCCAACTGCCCGCTCAGGTGGGCATAAAAGAATCCATGGTACTCTTCAAAGGAGAGGCTGGAGGAGGCCATTTGGTCCTTTGCATATGCAACATTAATTCAATTAGTCCTACGTCCCTGACCTTTTCCTGCACCGCTATGCATTTTTAATCTATAGGTGCTTATCCAATTCTCTTTTGAGAGCCACAATTGAATCTATCTCTGCCACACTCTCAAGCAGCAAATTCTGGATCCTAACTACTAACTGGGTAAAAAAAGTGTTTTCCCTCATGTTCCTTATGTTTCTTTTGACAATCACCTCAAATCTGTGTCACCTGGTTCTTGACTGTTCCTCCCAACAGCTTTTCCCTAACTATTCTGTCTAGACCCCTCATGATAAGTGAACGCCTCTATCTCGTCTCCTCTCATCCTTCTCTCCTTTCTTTCCCAACTTTGCCAATCTATCCTCGTAATTGAAGCCTCTTATTCATGGCACCATTCTCCTAAACCTTTTGCTGCACCCTCTCTAACATTCTGTTGCGTCCACTGTGGTTACGTACATAGGAACACAGGAACAGGAGGAGGCCATTTGCCCTTTGCGCCTGTTACGCTATTGCTAATTTGTAACTGAACTCAACTTATCAGCCTTGATTCCACAACCCTGAATACACTTTCCCAACAAAAATCTATCAACCTCAGGTTTGAAATTTTTAACTGACCCCCAACCTCAACAGCTTTTTTCAGGACAGAGTTCCAGAATTGCACTATCCTCTGTGTGAATGTAAGCTTCCTGACATCTTCCCTGAGCATCCTAGTTCTAATTTTAAGGTTATGACCGCTTGGCCTGGACTCCAAACTCCCACCAAAGGAAATAGCTTCTCCCGACCAAATCCTTTAATCACATTCAACATCTCAATTAGATCACAACTTAATCTTCCATACTTGCGGGAATGCAACCTGTCTTAATAATTTAACTGTTTTAGCCTTGGAATTTGCACTGCACCTCCTTCATCATACCGACCCTGTCAATACTCACTACCTAGGCACAGATCTCGAATGGGCACCTAGTGCCAACTGGGTGCGGAAGACAATGAAGCAGAATCTGGACAAGAGTTAGGCGAGAAATCTCTGTGTGGGGGCATTAAATCTACTCAGGCAAAACCAGGTAAATTTGGAAAGCATAGAATTCCCAACAGCTCCTTGTGATCCAAGTGTTAAGAAGATTGTGAAGCAGAAATAAAACTGAGAGAGATTATAGGCTGGTGGTCTGATTGGAGGGGTTAGTTGACAACATAAAACCAGTGAAAGAAGCTTAAGTGATTTATAACTGTAATGTGAAACATGAGATGGGATTATAAACCAAAAGTTCACTCGAGGTTAGACCGTCAGGAATAATACAGCGTGAGATGTGATTAGAGAGAGGTGGTGGGGAGTGGGTCCTCTTTTTACTGACAGTGAGCCTGTGTATTGTGTATTGATTAACACGGAGATTGTAACACAGTCACTCCCAGTGTGTCATTTGTGATTCATTATCATTACACAAGGCATACAAATCTCAACAGATGTATGGCAATGGTGCTTCTCAATAATCTAATGTAGATACAGGTTCCCAACCCTCCAGGGTTGTCCCAGAGTCCCCAGGAACTAAAGATTAATCTCCAGGACATTGCTGCTAGCAAATTCCGGGGAAAAATGTTTCACTGAGGCATTAAAACCAACTGTTTATTTTCCACTTGCTAGTTGAAAACTTTAATTATAGCAATATGGACATGGGATGACAGGCAGTCAAGAACTGGGTAACAAACAACCTATTGGCTTTCCAATTGGCTTTGCAAAGGCGGAATCCTGTCAGAATGGGTGTGATGGGCAACCAACGGAGGAGGCTGTGGGGGGTGGGACAGTTGGAAGTCATGTGATGAAGCCTCCAGGAATATGCAGAGTCCATTCAACTTGAGACTCTTGATGCAATTTTCTTGAAATCACTTTAAAGATTGTAATCCTCTGATCCTCACTAGTCCAAAATAATTTTGGCATAGGCATATACATTTCACCTCCCTTGACCCATATCCTCAACTTGATGTGATATACACCAGGGCGTAAATTAACATTGCCAATCCTCCAGATGTTAAGAAGTAAATCTCCTGCATGGCACATGCAGTTTAATGTGGATAAATGTGAGGTTATCCACTTTGGTAGCAAAAAACAGGAAAGCAATTATTATCTGAATGGCTATAAATTGAGAGAGGGGAATGTGCAACGAGACCTGGGTGTCCTTGTACACCAGTCACTGAAGGTAAGCATGTTGGTGCAGCAGGTGTTAAAGAAGGCAAATGGTATGTTGGCCATCACAGTGAGAGGATTCAAGTACAGAAGCAGGGATGTCTTGCTGCAATTATACAGGGCCTTAGTGAGACCACACCTGGAATATTGTGTGCAGTTTTTGTCTCCTTATCTGAGGAAGGATGTTCTTGCTATAGAGGGAGTGCAGCGAAAGTTTACCAGACTGACTCCTGGGATGGTGGGACTGACATATGAGGAGAGATTGAGTCGGTTAGGATTATATTCGCTGGAGTTCAGAAGAATGAGGGGGGATCTCATAGAAACCTATAAAATTTTAACAGGACTAGACAGGGTGGATGCAGGAAGGATGTTCCTGATGGTGGGGGAGTCCAGAACCAGTCAGGGATCACAGTCAGAGGATATGGGGTAGACCATTTAGGAGAAATTTCTTCACCCAGAGAGTGGTGAGCCTGTGGAATTCGCTACCACAGAAAGTTGTTGAGGCCAAAACATTGTATGTTTTCAAGAAGGAGTTAGACATAGCTCTTGGGGTGAAAGGGATTGAAGGATATGAGGAGAAAGCAGGAGCAGGCTATTGAGTTGGATGATCAGCCATGATCATAATGAATGGCGGAGCAGGTTCGAAAGGCTAAATGACCTACTCCTCCAAGTTTCTATGTTTCCACGTTAATTGGCCCCTTAACTGTCGGCGGGCACGCTTCTGACTTTTGCGCATGCCCACCCACTGAAATATCGCACGAGCACGGGATGATGTCAGGATGCTCACCCGACGTCATCTCGCGTGATTTCACGCCAGATCGAGTTGGGCGCACGCCTGCCCAGCTAAAAATTCTGCCGCCGATTACCCATTGTAATTAAAATTCTCATTGTTGTTTTCAAATCCCTTCATAGCCTCCTCCCTCCCTATCCCTGTAATCTCCTCCAGCCCTACAACTCTCCAAAGTCTTTGAACTTTTCCAAACCTGGCTTCTTGAGCATCACTGATTTTCGCCACTACACCTAAATTCTGGAATTCTCTCCCTCAGCCTCTCCACCTGTCCTTCTTCCTTGTGTGTTACAGTTCACTCAGGTAGTCCACGTTGCTGTGGCAAAATGAACATTTTTCAAAATTCTTTCATGGGATGTGGGTATCATTGTTGCCCATCCCTAATTGCCGCTAAACTGAGTGGATTTCTCAGCCATTTCAGAGTCAACCACATTGCTGTCATGTAGGCCAGCATTAGTGAATCAGATGGGTTTTTAATGACAATTGACAATTGTTTCACAGTCATCATTACAGAGACTAGCTTATTTTTTTTAATTCCAGAATTATTAATTGAATTTAATTAATCCCACAGCTGCCATGGTGGGATTTGAACCCCTGTTCCCAGAGCATTAGCCTTGCTCTGTGGATTACTAGTCCGATGACATTACCGCTATACTACTTTCTCCTCCTATTTACACACATGCTGCAGTCTGGAGCTATGGATAGTGATGGTGGAGACTCTAGCTTGCTTCCCATCCCAAGGCTGATCTCTCCTGCTCTCACTGCCTGCTTTTGGCATGTTGGAAGGATTTGTGGTTCATACCCAACCTGTTTGAACACACCTTCCTTGGTCATCAAGGCCTGGGGTGGGATTCAATCCTCGAGCTTCTGGCTCAGAGGCAGGGATGCTACCCATTGCATCACAGGTCCTTCCCTTTCCTCTTTAGAGGCCATCGATGTAAGATCCCTCATACAAAGGCACTCAGTGCCTGACTGAGGGCCCCAGCACCATGGACATACTCCTGCCCCTGGGGTCCTTGATCCCAGGGAAAGGCACGCTGCTTGCCTGCCAAGTGCTTGAGTGGTATATGAGGCAGCAGGCCTTCCCGAGAAGAGGCAATGCAGGGCTCTTGCCAGCAGCCGAGATCCCTGTCGCCTGCTCAAGATTCTGGCCCAAGTCTCTGGAGCCGGACTTGAACCTACAATGTCCTGAAGCAGAGGCACTAGTGCTACTCACAGCTGACATTGAAATAACAGTTAGAGGAGACAGAGGAGTGTAAATAACAGACAGAGGAGTGGCATAAGAATTTGATAAGCCTATGCTTGCTAATATCATCAACATTAATGTCTAGGCTAGAGCTCCTTACCTAATCGCAGTCAAGGTAATTGGAGATTAATAATACGTTGTTTGGGAGATAATGCAGGTAACTATGGCAACAAATCCCCCCCTTTTTCCCCAAAGCGTCTACAACAAAAAAATGATAATGATTATAAGTAATTTGCAGTTTCCTTTCATGTCTGTGCAGAATATCCCAGGATTAAGAACACCCCAGGCACTTAGTCTCACCTTCACTTTAAATCAATAAGATGATTTCAAACCAAAAACCAATATATGAATTTCCAACCACCTCATATATCGTGCATCAAAATGTTTCCTAATTATAAATTGGGTAGTCTGTGGATGACAGTGTGAAACGTGACCTTACAATGATCACAATTGCATTGCTGAAGGGTCTCTAACTTTAAATCATCCTTTGTCTTAAATGCTGGGTCTCCTGCTTAGGGCGTACAAGCATTGTCTGTTTTAATTCACTTGAGCAGTTTTCTGTGCAGACCATTGATAAGAAATGTACTTTCACCTCCACATTATCACCTACATCCATCTTTGCAGTGTGAAAATTGGCTGCTGCGCTTCCTGTATTATATTCCTACAGGAGAAAGAAATTGCAGGGCTATGCAGGAAAGAGCAGGCAAAGAACAGTGGAGTTGCTTGTCAAAAGAGCCAGCACAGACTGGATGGGCCAAATGGCCTCCATCTATTCTGTATTATTCTATGATACTATGATTTACAACAGTGACCACTCTTCAAAATTACTTAATTGTCTGTAATATATTTAACGAGGTTGTGAAAGTTGCTGTTATAAATGTTTTCTTTCTTTATTACCCCTCTGAATACAAAACCCTGTTCATGACCTTCCACAAAGCTTCAACCTACACTAATTCCAGATCCAAAACACTCCTGTCTACATACTTCCTTACAGGAAACTCTCCTTGTGCATCACTCCTATCCTTGCAGATCTCCATGACTTTAGTTCCACAGCATATAGAATTCCAAGTTCTCTTCTTCCTTTGTGGGGTTTCATCTCATCTAGCTTACAACCTGTCTCTTAGGAGTCTGACATTCTGTTACTCTCTCCCTGTTGCTTGACCACTTCGTCTGTCCCAGCTTAGCTCTCTAGACATCCTCCCAGCTCTCTCTCTTCCTGAAAAACAACCTAACCAACCTCCCTTTCTGGCCAGCATAGTATCCCTCCTACAAAGCCTCACAATGTTAACAACAACTTGCATTTATTTATCAGCTTTCATATTGTTAAGCGTCTCAAGGTTCTTCATAGGAGCATAACTAGGCAAAGTTTGGCATTAAGGCCAGAATATAATACTCGTTGGGGGGGTGGGGGGGGATGCCCGACTCGGCCGAGCATAAAATAACGATGATGTCAGGCAAGCATCCTGGTGTCATCGCGCACTCGTGTGATATTTCGGTCGGCAGGAGCGCGTGGGAGTTGGCAGTGCACCCGCTGACAATTAGAAGACCTATGAAGGCCATTGAAATTATAATTGAAAGAAATTTTGCACTGCCCGTCCAACCTTACGGGCGGGCAGGTGAAAAGGCCCATTTTTTAGGAAACCTCATCCACAGGCGGGAGGAGGTTTCCGACAGCAAATAAAAATAAAATAAAAAGATTAACATTTCATTAATAACATGCCTCTGCTCATGTGACAGAGTCACATGAGGGGACATGTTTTATAACTTTTTAGAAGTCCTTATTTTTAATGTTCTAAGCTCTTCATCTCCCTGAGGCAGGTCCGTGCCTCAGGGAGCTCTTCCAGCGCGCACCCGCGAGCATGCGCAAACTTGCGCACTCAGCCTCCTCCCCCCTCACACTGGCCCACCAGCATGAAACCGTGGGCGGCTACGTTCCTGATCACCCCCGCCCACCCCAGCCGAGCCCGCCCAACAAAGGAAAAACCCTCCCCTAAATTATCTATGGAGATATTACAGCCGAATTTTCAAAGAGGGAGGCTTCAAAGAGTGTTTTAAAGGAGGAAAGGTAGAGTAACAAGAGTGATTTAGGGAGGGAATTCCAGGGCTGAAGGCCCAAGCAAATGAAAGCACAGTCCCCAGTGGTGCAGCAATTAAAATCAGGGATCTGTGAGAGTGCAGAATTGGAGGAACACAGAGGCCTGAGGGTGAAAGGTCCCGTACAACGATAAATGATTCTTAGTTTCTTATTTTGATAAAAGTGTTAGCAGATTTATATTGATAGAATGCACTAACATACAATATACTATATAGTATACAATACCACATACAAGATACTATACACAGTAATTTCTTGGATTTTACATTAAACAGTTAGATTTAATAAAGGTGTTCAAAATGATGAGGGATTCTGATGGAGTAGATAGGACAGAATTGCTTCCAGCGACAATATGATCTGTAAACAGAGGACACATGTTTAAGGTAATTGGCAAAAGAACCAAGATGGAGATGAAGGGAATTTTGTTTAAGTAGCAGGTTGTGGTGGAAACAGATTTAAATGTAACTTTCAAAAGGGAATTGGATAAATTCTTTAAGAGGAACAGCTTGCGAAGCTATGGGGCAGGAACAGGAGAATGGAATTAATTTGATGGCTCTTTCAAAGAGGCAGCACAAACACTATGAGGTGTAAGGCAGAAGGAGGTTTCAGAGAGGGGTGTGACAGGGGGAGATTAAAAAGTTACAAAAAGTTAAGAAAAATCATAATAGGAAGGAGGAGCATAGGAATAGGAGGAGGTTATTTAACTTGTCGGGCCTATCCCACCATTCAGTTAGATTAGCACAGATCTATGTCTCAACTCCATCTTGGTTTCCTAGCCAACTTGAAGAAGTGTTTCCTGACACCAGCATTGAATGGCCTAACTCTAATATTAAAATTATGCCTGCCTTGTTCTAGCTGGACTTCCTCACTAAAGCAAAAAGTTATTCTCCATTTACCCTATCAAATCCTATAATCACCTTCAACGGCTCAGTTAGATTACCCTTAACCTTCTGTACTTGAGGGAAGCCTCTCGTCTAGGTGACCTGTCCTCATGCATTAACTCTTTTCACAAAGATTGGTAATACTGGCCATTTATTTTGAAGTGGGCGGTTGAGTGTGACAAAAGCAACAGCATGAATATATATAGTGCTTTTAACATAGTTAAACATCCTAATAATAGCATTATCAAATGAAATTTGACACTGAGCCACATATTGAGATAATAGGAAAGATGGCCAAAAGATTGGTTAAGGAAGCAGGTTTTAAGGAGTGCCTAAATTAAAGGTGGAAAGGGAAGTAGAGAGGTTGAGAGAGTGAATTCCAGAGCTTAGGGGCTGGAAGCTGAAGGCATGGCCAGCAATGGTAGAGCAAAGAAAATCAGGGAAGTGTAGGAGGCCAGAATTAGAGCAGCAAAGAGATTTGAGGGTTGTGGAGCTGGAGGGGGTACAGAGAGAGGGAGAGTTGAGGCCTTGGGAGGATTTGAAAACATGGATGAATTTTAAGACAGAAGTGTTGCCAGACCAGAAGCTAGTGCAGGTCAGCAAGCACAGGGGTGATAGATGAATGGGACGTGGTGCAAGTTAGGACATGGACAGCAGAGTTTTAGATGAGCTCTAGTTTACAGGGGTCATGTTGGGCACCTAGGAGTTTGCAATCCAAGCAGATATTTTTGTTTCTGCTGTGAACAGTGCCCGGTACAGGCTTCCTAATGCTTTTGCTCATTTAAGCTGCTCTTAGTTATCCATGATGTAAGCAGTTGGAAAGGGAGGAAGAACTTGCAATTGCCCAACAACTTTCTTGGCCTAGGGATGGCCCACATTGATTAATGGATTATAAAATACTTTTAAAATGCAGTGCCTGTTGCTACATGGGTTAATGCCGCACAGCAAGGTTCTAACAGTAATGGATGTGTGCCAGTTAATATGATGCGTGCTGGTATTTGCTCAGGGATAAATATTGGCCAGCAGAGCAGGAAGAATTTCCCTGGTCCCTTTGGCATAGTGGCCGTGGGATCTTTTGCATCCAACTGAGAGGGCAGATGAGGGCTTGGTTTAATGTCTCATCTGAAAGATAACAAACTAGCTTTAAAAGGAAAAAAAACAGTGCTATCTGATGTTAATTGAATGACTGAAGTGATGAAGAGAAGAATTCAAAACAGCCTGATGGTTGATGAGTCTTGAGTTGACTTTGTTGCTGCAAGTTCTGAAAGAACCATCTGGCGTTATCCCGAGACCCAGGTACTGGAGCAGAATGCCAATGGGTATCTTTAATGGGAAAATAATCACGCAAGCTTCTAATCTAAAACACTCATTTTAAAAAAATATAGATCTCATGGACAAAGAGTATCAGGCCTAATTGTAAAATATCTCATTGTAACATATTACCAGGTCATTATCCCTTAGTCTTTGCCACACAAGGCCTATATGCTTTCAATTTAAATGAGTAAATTTACATATGGGAAATTTTCCCAAATCCGAAGAAGCAATTTAACAGGCAATAGGTTGTCAAGGAAAAGACTTCTCCAGGAAACATTATGTCCAGATTCACATTCACTTGCAATTGGTTAACAGTTTACAGCATTATTCCCCCAACCCCCAGTACTGATGCATCTTTGCCATTTACTTTCAGCGCCAGTGCTGGGAACTTGATAGCTGGCTGCAAGCACAAAGGGTTTCTGTCATGCACACAGCGCTTCACAAGTGCCTGGATACTATAAGATAAGATCCAACTAACCCCAGTTGAGATAATAACTTCTTGTTACATGCTGCTGGGCGGGAGCGGTTTATACCCCAGAGGGTGGAAAAGGATGGAAAATTGCTAACAGCTGCTGGAGAACAATTTTCTGAGAAGCTTTTTTTCTTCTCTAAATCACCATTGCCTGCACATTTGGTCAAATCATCTTCCTATGACCGGTCAAATAATCGCCAGCAGCCAAAGAGTTTACCTAATCTCTGCTTTATCCCCTCAATCTCCACTTTATTATTGCTCTGAGAAGAAGCAAGTGTTAAGAAGCATCATTCGTGAAATAATCTTTCTCACTTGCTTTGTTTTTGTTGATGCTGTTTTGTCTTAATTTGAGGCATCTTCATCACAGCTGTTGCTTGACCTTGTGCAATGACCTTGTAAGAAATCCCAGAATTCCCTGTTCTTGCCCACCTCCCTCCCTTGCCCTCCCGCGCACCCCCACACCCACCACCACCCCCCCCCCACAACACCCTGTACCCTTGTTATGATTCTGTTGGTTTTTGATGTCAAAGGTTGCTAAGAATTGATAGAAGTCACAATGTTTTTGAAATTTCAAAGAGGCACACGCAAATCACTTCTGTTGTAAAATCGCAAGTAGATTGAGGCTTTTGGTATTCAACAAGCATCTGTAGCATGAGGTAATGATTTTTCATCTGATTATTTAACCACTGTTCCGTCAGAATTAAGAACAAATCTGAACACTCTGACAATATATCAACGACAGTAGGGAATAGCAAATAAAAAAGATAATTGGATCAATTATTGTTGAAGCAAACCATTTATCAAATTACAAGTACATGAATTACACAGAATTTAAGCAGAGAAGCAAGCTATTCAGCCTGCCTGAACTTTGTCAGTGTTTATGTTCCATTTCAGTCTCCTCCAACCATATTTCATCTAATCTGATCAATATATCATTCTATTCCTTTCTCCTGTATGTATTTATCTAGTTTTCCTTCAATGCATCTGAGCTATTCACCTCAACTACTCCCTATGGTAGTGAGTTTCACATTCTCACCACTCGCTGGGTAAAGAAGTTTCTCCTGAATTCCCCATTGCATTTATTAGTGATTATCTTATATTTACGATTCCTAGTTCTGGTCTCCCCAACAAGTGGAAACGTCTTCTCCACATCCATTCTATTGAACCTTTTCAAAATTTTAAAGACCTCTATCAGGTCATCCCTCTTTACCAGAGTGAAAAGCCCCAGTCTGTTCAGACCTTCCTGATAGTTGTGGGTATCATCTAGAATGAGTTTTGCAGTTTATCACCGGGATGGACTAAATGAACAACAAAAAGAAACCAAACAAATGCTTCTAATAATATAAGGGTTTTACTTTTATGTACATAATATACTGACTCTCAATAAATGCTACGCTACTGAAGAGTAAGTTCTGCTTCAGAGCAGGTTTAGTCCACTTATGGATTTTCTTATTGTCTTTTTATTTTTATGGAACCAATTTTCAGTTCTGAGTTGACTGCTCTCCTCATAAACCAAGTTGTGCTTTCAGCTGTGCCATTCTACCATGATTCAGGAGTGACCTTGTGCTCTATTGTCCTCTATGCCACTCCATTAATCACCAATTAATGACCGCTAGTCATGTAACAGAAAGAAGCACGACGTGTTAAATTTAAGAGCTCATTCCCAGAGGTGGGAACAATCTCATTTGTCAGTTCACTTCAGTCAGTTAACATGATATGCTGGGTGTCTCATTTCTTCACTCCTCCTGCTCCTGGCCTCACTTGTAGCAGTGCGGTTCACAAGGTAATTACAAGCAAAGGCAGGCCATTCGGCCCATCTTAATTCATCCACCCATCATTGCTGCATCTTAACGTTTTTCAAATAATTCAAGGATTATTGCCTCTGTGAGCCCATTCCACCTGATGATCAATCTCTGTGTGATCAAGAATTATGTAGAATTACATAGAATTTGCAGCACAGAAACAGGACATTCTATCCAACTGGTCCTTGCTAGTGTTTATTCTTGACGTAAGCTTCCCTCCCACCCTCCTTCATCTCAGCTTCATCAGCATAATCTTCTATTCCTTTCACCCTCATGTGTTTACCTAGCTTCCCCTTAAATGCATCTATGCTACCCACCTCAAATACTTCATGTGGTAGCAAGTTCCACATTCACACCACTCACTAGATAAAGCAGTTTCTCCTGAAATCCTTTTTGGATTTATGAGTCATCAGATCATGGGCTGCATATATTACAGGAGACGCATGGTTCACGCCTCACCATCACTCCGCCCCCATACCACCCCCCCCACCTCCCCCACCACCCCCACCCCCGAAGCAAAGTCGGTATGAAGGCAGCTTGCTCCACACCAGCCCGTCCCTTAGCTACAACACACTGTGGGTGGGCTTAATAGCCTGATAGCAGGGTTTCTACCCCTCGCTGGGTCCCGCAGCTCCAGCAGTTCCTGCAGCGGCAAGAGTACATTAGCTGGTGCTGCTGGGACTGCAAGCTGTCCCTAGGTGAAGGCCCAATGGATCCCGGAGCAAGGTAAGTCTGGGATATCGGTTGGGGAGGGCTTGGCCAGTTTAGGAAGGGGGACAGGGGCTTGGGGATGATAAGTTTTGGAAAGTAGGCAGGTAAGAAGAAACAGGGTGGGGGTGCACTATCTTAGGGGGGCTGCCCCTCCAATGTGCAAATGACACCCCTGAAGGTAGTATCTCCCACTTCCTTCCTGTCCTTCTAAAAGGATGGCCTGCCCACTCCCACCCAACGGTCCATGCCAGCCATATTATGGCATGGGCAGCATATTATTGGGGTCAATTGGGCTTGTTAACAAGCTCAATTGACCCTTGATCATTTTGTTAAATATGGCAGCCAGGCAGCTGGTTTTGGTGCCTGCCCACCCACAGTGTTATGAGGGTCAGCTTGGTGGCAGGCGGAGAGGAGGTGGGGTTGGCGCCTGCCCTATCTTACATGCCCCCTCCTCCTCCCCCAACTCGAAAAGCGTGGCTGGCAGGGTCACGTAAAATCCAGCACCATATTTCTAAAAACTTCATGAAATTACTCCTAATTTCCCCTTTACTAATTTGGAACTCAGTTAGAAATAAAGTAGAAAGAATGTGCATCTGCATTGTGCTTCACACAATCTCAGGAGACGCCACAGCTGTTTATAGCCAATGAAGTGCTGTGCAATACCTGTCGTAATGTAGAGAAATGTAGTAGCGAACTGCACACAGCAAGATCTCGCAACCATCAATGAAATAAATGAGCAGATCGTCTTTTTTTAAAAGTGTTTTTCGGGGGATAAATAGTGTCCAGGGCAATAGGGAGAGCTCCGTGCTCTTCTTCAAAATAGTGCCATGGAATCTTTCACGCCCACCTGGAAGAACAGATGGAATTTCCCTACCCTGAATTGCCAGTCCAAAACCTTACATACAAACATATGAATTGGGAGCAGGAGTAGGCCACTCGGCCCCTCGAGCCTGCTCCACCATTCAATAAGATCATGGCTGATCTGAATGTAACCTCAACCCCACATTCCGGCCTACCCCCGATAACCTTTCACCCCCCCTTGTTAATCAAGAATCTATCTATCTATAGATAGATAACTTTCTATTAGCTTTCCTAATTACCTGCTGTACCTGCTTACTAACTTTTTGTGATGCATGCACTAGGACACCCAGATCCCTCTGAATCTCAGAACTCTGCAATCATTTAGATAATAAGCTTCTTTTTTATTCTTCCTGCCAAAATGAACAATTTCACATTTTCCCACATTATACTCCATTTGCCAGATCTTTGCCCACTCACTTAACCTATCTATGTCACTTTGTAATCTCATGTTCTCTTCACAATTTACTTTCCTACCTATCTTTGTGCCGCCAGCAAATTTAGCCACCATTCCTTCAGACCCTTCATCCAAGTCATTTATATAAATTGTAAAAACTTGAGGCCTGTCATGTTCCTTCTATCGGGTCGCTTTGCTCAGCGAAAACAGTTGCACGCCTATCTACTGGTGAATGAGTTCGTAAACAATATATTTCTGATGCAGAGACCGATATAAGATGAAGCACATGCTGTTTATTAGGACAAGTAACAGAGCACTAACACAGTGTGTGCTTCTCAAACCAGACCCTATTCTAAACTACTGATTAACATGGTAGCCTGCACTACACAGCAATTGGGTAATGCAATCATGTGGTCAATCTGCTTATATTCTCTTAAAGGTGTATTGCACTTCAGATTACCGCAAAACCCCAGCACTGACCCATTTATGCCAACCCTCTGCTTCCTGTTAGTCAGACAATCTTCTATCCATGCCAATATGTTACCCACTACACCATGAGCTTTTATTTTCCACAATAACCTTTGATGTGGCACTTTATTAAATGCCTTCTGGAAACGTAAGTACAGTATATCCACAGGTTCTCCTTTATGCACAGCACATGTGACTCCTTCAAAGAACTCCAATCAATTGGTTAAACATGATTTCCCTTTTACAAAGCCATGTTGACTCTGCCTAATTGCCTTGAATTTTTCTTGATGTGATGGAAGGTCATTGACCTGAAATGTTAATGCTGTTTTACCCTCCACAATGCTGTAGCATGTTGGTAATGTTACTGAACTAGGAATCCAGAGGCCTAGACTAATGCTCTAGGGACATGAGTTCAAATTTCACTATGGCAGCTGGGGGAATTTCACTTCAATTAATAAATACCATGCTAGTCTCATTAATAACAATTATGAAACTATTGATTGTTGTAAAAGCCCACTTGTTTCACTAATGTCCTCTAGGGATGAAATCTGCCATTGTCATCTGGTCTGGCCTACAGATAACTCCAGAACCACAGCAATGTAGTTCACTCTTCGCTTCATTATGAAATGGCCTAGCAAGCCACTCACTTCTATCAAACTGCTACAGTAAAGAGCACGTGGACAGCAGCGATTCAAGGAGGTGGCTCACCACCACCTTCTCAAGGGAAATGAGACGTTGCCAATACATCCTGGCCTAGTCAGTGATGCACACATTCCAAGCTTTGTTAGCTCAGTTGGCTAGATAGCTCGAGAATGGTGCAAAATAATGCCAACAGTGTTGGTTCAATCGCTGTACCAGCTAGGTAATTCTTGGGATCTGCTTCCTTGCCTTTCCCCCACAGTGCTATCATGGCATAAACCATGAATAGCAACCCTGGGCAATGAGGATGGTACATAGAGAGATAAGATCTGAAGTGATGGACTATATGTCAAGCAACTTAGTCTCCACTTTCAGCTGTCCTTGAATATGTCAGTGCAGGTAATGCTCTGCATGTTGGGTCTCCCTTAGTTCTTCCAAGTGTCCTCCAGAGTCTCAGCTGTGGCTCAGTGGATACCTCACTCACTTCAGAAGTCTGGGGTTTCAAGTCCTACTCCAGAGACCTAAGTACAAAATCTAGGCTGACACATCAGAGCAGTACTGAGGGAGTATAGCAGTGAGAGATGCTGTCTTTTGATGATACATTAAACTGTGGCCACATCTGTCCTCTCATATAGTGCGTCTAAAAGATCCCCAGGACAATTTTGAAGAAGACAATGGGACTTAACTCTGGTATAGATTCTTGATAAGAAAAGGGGTGAAAGGTTATCAGGGGTAGGCAGGAATGTGGAGCTGAGGTTACAATTAGATCTGCCATGGTGATGGAGTGGTGGGCAGTCAGGCCTCATAATGGGGGTGGTCGGGTCTGGTCTTGAGGGTGGTGGTGGGGGGGGGGCTATGTTCAAGCCAGGCTTTGATGGGTGTTGGGGGAGGGGGTTCAGATCTGGTGGTCCTTTGGGGGGAATGTTGGGTCGGGTCAGGCCTTGGGTTGGGGTCGAGTTAGGTCAGGCCTTGAGGTAGGGTTGGATAGGTTTGGGCCTCGATGGGAGAGGGGGGAGGGTCGGGTCAAGCCTCAGGGTTGGGGAGTCTTTTTGGGGATGGGGAGCCCCCTTGTGGTGAGGGGGGGATAGTTGAGGGTTGTTGCGAGTCCTGTGGGGGTTTGGGATTGTGGGGGGAATCGCCTGGGACATAGTTTGCGATTTAATTTGCATTTTCAGATGGTTCCCAGTGCAGGGCAATTGCCCAAGGGAAGTTTACACTTCCCAGGCAATTGCCTTGCAAACCTTACCTAGGAACTTCCAGGGTGTGGGTGGTGGGACGGTAGCGTTCCACAGCGCACCTTTGGGGTACCCATCAGTTACAGTGCCCTGGAGCTCAGAAGTTACAGCTCAATATCACAAAGAGAAACAAATCATTTGGACATCATCAAATAGTGGGAGCTTGCTGTGCACAAATTGAGCATTGTGTTTCCTATAATACAACAATAACTACGGGTGGAATTTTACAACAGCGGGATTTTATGTTCTCGCCAAAGTCAATGGAGGGGAAGATTTTCCCCTCATCGGGTGGGCATTGTGGGCGGACCTGGGAGCGTCTGCACAAGAGTCCGCCGCCCGCGATCGGGCCCTGACTGTGATTTCACGCTGGCTGGCCAATTAACGGCCAGCTAGTGTGAAGCGTGCACTGAAACGCTCAGCACTGCCTGGGTGGGGAGGGGGACGAGGGTGAGCGAGGAAGTCAGCACATGCACGTGGATGCGCTCAGTGAAAGCTCCCTGAAGGCACAGAGCTGCCTCAGGGAGCTAAAAATTTTTAACATGAAAAATAAAGAATGGACAAGTAAGGGAAACATGTCCCCTCATGTGACCCTTTAAAAGTTTTAAAAGTTCTAATTTGTTTTAAATCGCTGCTTGAAACCTCATCCTCCCGCCCATGGATGAGATTTCATAAAAAATGCAAAGGCCTCTTGGTATATACGTCTGCCCGCCAACTGAACAGTTGGAAGGGCAGCAAAAAATTCCATATAATTAATTGATTAAGGGCCTCAATAGGCCTCTGGATTTTCGGCAGGCGTGCTGCCACCTCTTGCGTGCGCCCGCCAAACCAAATATCGTGAGAGTGCGCGACCACATCGGGACACTCGCCAGACGTCACTGCGCACTATTTCTTTCGTTTGGGTCAGGTGCGTGCCCGCTAGACAAGGGAGAGATTCTGCCGGGAGTTTAGAATGGCTCGCCACATTTTACGACCTTGTCCCCGTCGCGATGGGGCTGTAAAATCCTGGCTTATATTTTAAAAGTATTTAATTGTCATACAGTGCTTTAGTAGTCCTGAGGTGTGAGAGATGTTACAGAAATGCAAGTCTTTCTATCATTGATAAGATCCGGTCACACGGATTCTGCAGGCAGAGTTTTAAGTCCTCTTTCTGAAATATATTACTGCTAATTACAATCCCAATTTAGCAAAACTGAAAGAATATACAGAGACTGAATAGATATTTAAGGGAGTTAATGAGGTGTGATCTGCACTCTGCCCACATCCAAGTTGCAATCCTACTAATCCGATGCTTTATCAATGCAGAGACTCACTTTCCGAAAACGTGATCGTACTTGTTACAATGCGACAGAGAACTTATCTTTATTCTTTCATGGTACGTGGGTATGGCTGGCAAGGCCAGGATTTGTTGCCCATTCTTAGTTGCCCTTGGGCTGAGTGGTTTGCTAGGCCTTTTCAGAGGGCAGTTAGGAGTCAACCATATTGCTGCGGGTGTAGGCCTGACCAAGTAAGGACAGCGTGTGTGAACCTGATGGGTTTTTATGACAATCGGCATTTGGTCTCATGATCACTGTTACTGAGACTAGTTTTAAATTCCACATTTATTCATTGTATCTAAATACCACCAGCTGCCATGGTGGGATTTTAACCCATGTCCCCCACAGTATTAATCTGGGCCTCTGGACTACTAGTCCAATGACATTACCACTGCTCCACTGTCCCCCCTTAAGTTCTCATCAGTTCATTTATAACAAGATGCTAACAGCTTAAGACATAGAAGCAGGAGTAAGCCAATATGGACCAGCTAGCCTGCTTCACCATTCAATAAGAATATGGCTGATCCACGGCTCCAGCTCCACTTTTCCCCCTGCTCCCCATAACCTCAGACAGACCAAAAAAATCTGTCTATCTCAGCCATGATTATGTTCAACAAGAAGGTAACAGAAAGAGGGAGAGGCGAGGCCATCGAGAGATTTGAAAACAAGGATGAAAGTATTAAAATCAAGGAGTTGCTGGACTGGAAGCCATTGTAGGTCAGTGGGTGCAGGGGTTTTAGGTGAGCAAGACTTAGGGTTTTAGTAGCAGCGTTTTCAAGTTTATGGCAGGTGCAAGGTGGGAGGCTGGCCAGGAAAGCATTAGAGTAAAAAACAAAAAAACTGCAGATGCTGGAAATCCAAAACAAAAACAGAATTACCTGGAAAAACTCAGCAGGTCTGGCAGCATCGGCGGAGAAGAAAAGAGTTGACGTTTCGAGTCCTCACGACCCTTTGACAGAACTTGAGTTCGAGTCCAAGAAAGAATTGAACTCTTTCTTGGACTCGAACTCGAGTTCTGTCAAAGGGTCATGAGGACTCGAAACGTCAAGCATTAGAGTAGTCAAGTCTAGAAGTAACAGGGGTGTGTGTGAGGGTTTCAACAGTAGACGAACTAGGACTGGGGCACAGACAAAATTAGTTTAACGGTTTTTACTTCAGCTCGTGGCTGCTTGTGGGAAGTTGCTGATGATGGGCAGTTATTGTGTTTGCCATGACAGCCACAGCTTTGTATTCAAAGGAAGAATTCACAAGCTTGATATAAGCTACAGTTTAAAACGGCAGCAGATTAACCTTTGTTACTCTTTTTACTTTGGAAAAATTCACCAAATGTGAAAAATAACTCTCGTCTTAGTTTGAGTTCCATGCTAAAAAGCTAAGCAAATGCAGGAGAGGAGGGATTTGTGGAGCCAACATTGTTCCCTTTCCTCACTATTATGAGCAGGTTTTCTAAAAGGAACAGACAGATCTAGCAGGGTACAACTGTGTCCATGGCAACACCCTGGATTCCTCCATTCATCCCACTTCAATTTAGGCACCATTGTGGGCGCTAATGTGTGCACAATTTACTGGCTAATATCTGCCAGACGGATGTTCTCTATTCTATTCCAGAACATTTGCTGATGACTTTCCCACCATGTTGCAATGCAGTTTGTAAGGACTTTCATTAGGAACAGGTCAGGAAAGGCTCGCATACGGATATTAGAAAAAACACACATACACAGCCACTGCAGAATGGGCACTGGGTCAAACTCTCCACACAAAGTAGAGGAATGGAACCTCACAAGCTTAGGCACTCCAGGAATACAAATAAATTCAGTATTCAAATCTTCATCTAAATACGTCCTGGTCAATAAGAACTCTATCCCATCGCGCAGAAAATTCTTGATGTACACTTGTAACCGTTCACAAAGGCACAGCAAGGAAGAGAAGGACATGACAGATATTTTTGGCACCTGTACATGAAGCTATATCCCGACAGCTCCATGTAAGCACACAATTCATTGCGTTAGGCCCCTGAACAGTATGTTCAAATTTGAGGGCAATGTTTTCAAATTGCCAAACGAAGCTTAGACATTAAAAGAGAAAGTACGTGCATTTAACCAAAGGCCGGGATTTTCCAGCCCCGTTGGGGGCGGGACTCGCCATGGGCGCGGCGGCGCCCCAGCCAGAAGTCCATTGACTTGCGGCAGGATGGGAGGATCCCGGCGGTGGGTGGATGTGGAAAATCCCGCTGAATGTCTTTCACAATCCCAGAAAGTCCAAAAGCACTTTACTGCCAATGGAGTTTTTTCAAAAATAATATAATCACTGTTATAACGTAGGAAACGGGCAATTTGCACAAAGTAAGCTCCTACAAACTGCAATGTGATGTTGACCTGATAATCTGCTTTGCGATGTAGTTTGAAGGATAAATATTAGCCAGGACACCTGGGCAAACACCCCTGTTCTTTTTTGAAATAGCATCATGGGAACGTCACCATTCACCTGAGAAGGCACACTGCCCATTGGTGACACATCTGCCGTGCAGTGCTCCTTCAGTACTGCATTGGAAGCATTAGTCTGGATACTGTAGTCCAATCCCTGGAGTGGGACGTGAACACATGACCTTCTGACTCAGACATGAGAGCGCTATCCACTGTGCCACAGCTTACACTTAATTTAAATTTTTAAAAAAATCCAACATATATTTACTTACGGTCATGTAGTAGTTATGTTACAAGATTAGTAATCCTTGAAACCTGTACATTAAACTGGAACCTGAGTTCATATCCCACCATGGTACTTTGAGAATTTGAACTCAATTTGAAAAAGGTGATATTAGTAAAAATGGCCGCAAAGCTGTCAGATTTGCAAAACCTGTTTGGTTCACTAATGTCCTTTAAGGGAAGGAAACCTGCCATCCTTACCCAGTTGGGCCTAAGTTTGACTCCAGTCCCACAACAACGTGGTTGTCTCTTAATTGCTCAAAGTGCATCACGCTTGCATCAATAGCATTGCTTAGCAGTTCAAGAAGAAGGCACATCGACAATGTCTCAAAAAACAACTCTCACTGACATTGATTGACGTCATAGCAGTAAAAAAAAGGTCCAAAGGTGCTTCATAGGACCAACCATCAAACAAAATCTGATACTAAGCCACAAAAGGAAATATTAGGACAAGTGACCAAAAGCTTGGTCAACGAGGTAGGTTTTAAGGAGCGTCTTAAAGGAGCAGAGAGAGGTAGTGAGGTGGAGTGGTTTATGAAGAGAATTGCAGAGCTTGGGGCCTAAACGGCTGAAGGACCGACACCAATGGTGGAGCAGAGGAAATCAGGGATGCGCAAGAGATCAGAATTGGAGGAACACAGAGATCTCAGAGGACTGCAGGGCTGGAAGAGATTACGGAGATAGGGAAGGGTAAGCCCATGGAGGGACTTGAACACAAATATGAGAATTTTAAACTCGGTGTGTTGCTGAACCAAGAGCACAGCAAGCGCAGTGGGTTATGTGTGAAGGGGCTTGGTGCAAGTTAAGGTACAGGCAACAGAGTTTCTCAAGGCCACTAGAGTTGGAATATCCCACATAGTCATCACAATGGGTTAAAACTTGGTACATCAGAGTTTAAAAGCCGGTTGCTACCCTGTATCCTGTTTTATTAAATACAGCCAACAGAAGTGACAAATGCTTTAAAATGCTTCCAGGACCATTTTGTTTGCTGTTATCCAAGTGAACACATCTGGGAGAAGGAGGGGAAAGTTTATCTTAGACTCCCTTTGAGATGATTTCATTTTTATTTTATCTAATTTCTTCAACCAATCAGATTTGTGAGAAAGCTCTTATTTAGATATGTGGCTTTGCTGACGTCCCAAAGGGCCATAAATCTTGATAGGGCTCATAAAACCTTGAGTGTTCTCCTATAACATACACATTCCAGGGTTTAAAATATCAATCCCTTTCATTGCACAGAGAAAGCTAAGGGAACTAATATCAGTTTATACATCAAACCATTACAAATGAACCAGAGATATCCACTATTGTCAAAATCATTCTTACAGTCAGGCAAAGCATTGAAATATTTACTTCTCATCTCAATGAGAACAGTTTGGCTCCAAAAATGCTAAAAGCTACAGTTGACTTGGGCACTTGATAAAATAGTCAGTGCACTGATTAGCAGAAAGATAATTATTAATAAAATTTGACCAAGAGCTATTGTATGTTCTGCATATATAAAAACAAATCATATTTCTGTTCAAATGATATAGCTGATTGTAAAAAAACATACTCCCTGACAGAAAAAACAAATAACAAGAACTTATGCAATCTGTGCTATGTGAAACATTTCTCCAATCAAGTGACTGAACAACAACAGAGATGTTTTAGTGGTTTAATTAGTCAAATTAACCAATTGCTGGCAGCTGCAGGAGAGACTCTCTGAAAGCCTCTTGTCACTTGTGTCTGTACCAGTGAGAGGCGTGGGGAAAATGTTAGGTTTGTGCAGGACATGAGTCATGTCATGGGCCCAGTTTGCTACATGCTGATTTTTTCTGATTTAAAAGCCAATGTCAAGAGCCAAATGAAGGAATCCTGAATCTGATCCCAATAAGCAAATACAGTATGATTTCCCACCCTCCTCACTCTAGAGCCAAGGTTATTTTAGTTCACAGACGAGAAAAGCACTGACGGGTTCTCCACTCTCCACAGAGCCACGGTTCCCTTTCTTCAATGAGTGAGAATGCACTGCTGCGCTCGTGCTATCGTTTTTATTCATTTGTCCTTGGTATAGCAAAATTTCAGTGAGTGGGTGGCCAAACTATGGAACAAAGATCCCTAGGGAAAAGGTGGAGTTAACATCAATTCAATCAAATGCAAATGAACTAGATTTGTTTCAGAAAGTAACATTTTGTGAGATAGCCCCTGCACAATTTGAAACATCATCCAGAGGTTTACGGTCCCCAAACAGCAGGTTTGAAGGTGGGGGTGGGGTGGGGTAGGGTGGGGTGGGGGGGGATGGGGAGGAGGCTGGGTGTCATAAAATGTAATGTGCGGCTTGTACTCTAGGATTGCCAACTGTGATTATTTGTATTCCTGGGGGTTTCTTCACATGACTTGTCCTTTGTTCTTTCTATTAGTGAGCCAACATGTCCATCCTTGTGACATACTGCCTTCTTATGCCAACTGGAAAGCAAAAAGACTCATCAGCCAATTAGATAATGCTTAACTGTCAGCCAGCCAGTCTTTTCCCCCCCATTTTCAATATTTTTACATCTGGTAAAGAGAAATGTTCAAAGAACATGACAAAAAAAAATCAATCTTTTTTAATGCCCTGATGATTTTGCTCCAGGATTGTACATAACAGCATCCTGGAGGTTCCAGGCCAATCTTAGAAGATTGGCAACTCTACCCTCTCCCCATGGGTCTTTGAGGTTCTTTGAGGTCCATAAGTGGCCAGTTAAGTGGAGGCCCATGTCAAACGGGTAGCCCGCCAAATTTAGCTGTGCGGGCTTGCGTCAGGCAAGGGTGGGGCGTACCTCCTTTGGGGGTCCCCAATGCCCATCGGAGACACACCACCAACCCCACACCACTGTTATACCACCCTTTTAACTCTCCCCACCCTGGCCTGTCAAACCTTGGCCCCTTGCCCCCAAGAATCCCTCACTCCCTGCATTGGGTCATTCCAGCCAGGTCTCCTCAGTATCCAAAACTTAACTTCAGTCTGGTCTCCATTAGTCCTTCTTCTTCTTGGACTCACGTGGTCCCAGCAGCTGCCACCATGCAAACTTGGTGTTGCTGGAACTACAGAGCTGCCAGTCATCCGATTGGCCAGCAGCTCACTAAGGCGAGACTTCATCCCCAGGTGGGAGCAGAGGTCTCACCTTTAGCGAATTAACACCCGGCTGAACGTTAAATGGCTGTGGGGCAGTTGGTGTTGACGCGGATGCATTCCCCACAGCCTCTTCAGGTGGCCAAGAAGGAAACTCTGCCATCTGAAAAATCCTGCCCATGGTGATTGGTGAGTTAGTCTGCTTAGGAGAAACAAGTGACCTTGGACCGCGAAGGATTTTCCTCACCTCATGTCTGGGTCTGTTGTAGATTGATCTCTGTAATTAGTCAAACCTCCATTATCATTACGGGGAGGTGTTGGCGTAGTGGTATTGTCACTGGACTGGTATTCCAGACATGTAGGGTAATGCTCTGGGAACCCAGGTTTGAATCCCACCATGGCAGATGGTGAAATCTGAATTCAATTAAAACCTGGAACTGGAAGTCTGATGATGACCATAAAATTATTGTCAATTGTCGTAAAAACCCACCTGGTTCACTAATGGTCTTTAGGAATCCTTACCTGGTCTGGCCTACATGTGACTCCAGACCCACAGCAAAGTTGTTAACTCTTAAATACCCCCTGAACAAAGGCAATTAGGGATGGGCAATAAATGCTGGCCTAGCCAATGATGCCCACATCCCATGAACAAATAAAAAAAAATGTGATGACATGGATGGTAGAAGGTGAATTATATGAACCTTGGAATTTTTTCACTTAATAACTCCTACAGGCTGAATTTTGCCATTAATGGTGAAGTCCTACTGGTGGGGCCAAACACATGAGGCGGCCCTACTTCTGCAGGTGGCAGGACCCAGGGTGGTATATTGCTGGTGTGGCCAATTAAGAGATCCCCAGGAGCTGCCAGCCCAATCAGAGGGTGGGCAATCCAGCAGTGGCAAGTGCTGAGGCTGCAAAGAGGCATCGCAATAGTGGGGCACCCTCAAAGAGAGGCCAGGTAGGTTGGGAATTGCCAATGTTAAGCAGGTAGCCACCAGCTAACAGTGTGGGAGCGGATCACTCAGCGCCATTGTCATGAGGGCAACCGTTGCCACTGAGGGGCTCCTCTGTGGGCCATAGCATGCTGACAAAAGAGGGCCCCTGGTTCCCACTGGGAGGCCACCAGGTTTCACTAGCAGTCTCTCTACTTAGTGGCGGGCCCTCCTAACACAGGCAAAATGCCATTGTCAGATTTGTACTTACGATTACTGAGCTGCTAGGCCAGTATTTAAACCACTTAGGAATGTGTCAGCCAATTTATGCACAGGAAAATCCCGCAAACAGCAAAGTAAAAATGACATATCATCTGATCTAGTGATGTTGGTTGAAGGCTGAATATTGGCCAGGTCACTGGGGAGAATGCCCCTTGAACACTGCTGTGTGATCTCTTACATCCAGCCAAGACACGAGATGAGTTCTCAGTTTGTCATCTCCTCCTCACTGCACTGGAGAATCAGCCTAGATTTTGTGCTCAAGTCAGGAGGGCAGGACTTGAACTCACAACCCTCTAAATTAGAGATGACACCTTTATGCCATTCTCAGGGTTCAGCAAGAATTCCCCAACCAACACCAGTCATGGCTCACTAGGCTCTTTGACAATACAGCAGGAGATTTTCAGACAAGTGTCTTCATGGATACATCTCGAAATATGTACTTACTAGTAAATCAACTAACAATATATAGATAAGCAGTTAACCCAACTGTTTCCACCTTAATTGCAAGGGAAATATTTTAGGCAACCACAAATGATTGTTGTAGTCAATATCCTAGTGATTACATCAGAATTAAGCCAAATTCTGATGTAATCACTAGGATATTGAGTACAACAATCATTTGTGGTTGCCTAAAACATTTCCCTTGCAATTAAGGTGGAAACAGTTGGGTTTACTGCTTATCTATTCATCTCTGAAGTCAAAAGGATATGAAGGGGAGTGGTTGAGACTGTATCAACCTATTTTCCAATAACCTCATCACCAGATGCAACATAGTGTGCAGGAACATGTTCCTGAACCTTTAGATTTGGTGACTTGATTAACATATTTTACAATATGCAGCTTAGAATTTAAGAACATAAGAAATAGGAGCAGGAGTAGGCCTCCCAGTTTAGCAATTTATAGTTAATTGGAGCATTATATAACATCAGTCTATTGTTCTGAGGGAAAGTCAGCCTGAAACACAGTGAAGGAACTGTTCAGAGAAGTCCTGGGATTGACAAATACTGCAATTTTATAGTTGCACAGATAAAATGCCAAAGTAAAAATAAAATTTACAACAGACTTTAAATGATAAGAACTTGTATTTAGGTAGGATTTTATCTTCTCTCTCTAAAGAATGTTGTCCCAAAGCACTTCACCTACAATCAGTTAATCTAAAGTACTGTCACTGTGTGAAAACACAATTTGTGCAAAGCAAGATCCCAAAACAGCAATTCTGGGAGTTAACTAGGCAAGAGATGTTGAAACACAATACCCAATTCTTCTTAAACTGTGCCAGGAGATCTTCACAGTCACTTGAAGAGAACTTGATTTTAACATCTCACCCGAAGTGCAACACCTTCAGCCCATTGTTAAATCTTGTATTGGAGGGTCAACCTAGGTTATGTGCTCAAATTCTAGAGTAGGACTTGAAATCACAAACTTCTGATACAGTCATGTATGCTACCAGCTGAGCAAAGCTGACATATGCCTGTGTGGGGCTGGGAATGAGGAATGAACAGAAAATTCCAAATAAATTCAAGAGAATGACTATTCCAGAGTACTGAGAAAAATGCTTACATAGATATTCATATCCCAATTATATTTGCAATGTCAAAGCAGTATAAACGATTGCTGAAGCAATACTTATAATGCTGCCAATATTTCTTTGGTTATTGAGGGGCAAAATGAAGCAATTGTAAATGCCGTGATTCCAATGGTTAAAATAAACTGGTTAGCCAATGGCAAGCTTGGGCTTCTAAAACGTTAAGATTGTAGGCAGATTGGAGACTGTGGAAGGTAAGGAATTCCACGGGAGAAGTTGTGGGGGCGGTGTCTGTTAGATTAGAAGATGGTGCTATGATTCCTTATTTTCGCACAGAGAGGTTATGGGTGGATAGGGAAGAGAGAGGCTTTAAATATAGTGTGTTTGGAACATTGGAGGAATGAGAAACAAAATAATGACTAACGTCATGACTAAACTTGCCTATAAGACTTGACTTGGAGATAGGGCCAGGGTAGCATCTCATTAGGATAAATACAACTACTAGATTGATTTCTGTGAGTAGAGGGTTGTTCAATGAGAGATGGTTGAGTAGAATGGGCCTATATTCTCTGGAGTTTAGAAGAATAAGAGGTGCTCTCATTGAAACGTATAAGATTCTGAGAGGGCTTGAGAGGGTAGATGGTGCGAAAACATTTCCCTAGCTGGATAGTTTAGAAGAAGTAGACCATAGGGCCAAATTTCACCCTTGGCATGTCGGATTGGTAGAGTGGTCAGGAAGTCGCCCGCCCCCGCAATCAACAGCGCCCCGCAATTTCATGCTGGTGGGCCAATTAAGGCCTACCCCGTGATACGGGAGCGGCAGCGCTGAGCACTGTCTGTGCGGGCGGAGGGAAGAGGGCGAGCAGGCCTAGCGTGAACTTCACGCATGCACATGAGAGAGCGCTGAATAATCTCTATGGGACATGGAGCTGCCTCAGGAAGATGAAGAAGATATTGAAAAAATTAATAAAACAATAGAAAGAATGAAGGAAAATGTCCCCTCATGTGACTTTTGTCACATGAGCAGGGACATGTTTTTAAATTAAAAAAAAATAAAGCTTTTATTTCATTTGTATTTACTTTTGGAAACCTCATCCTGCTCATGGATGAGGTTTCCAAAAAAAATGCAAAGGTTGCTTGGCCTTGTCGCCTGCCCGCCAACCTTTAGGTTGCACGTCAGTGAAAAATTAATGACAATTGATAACTTAAGTGGCCTTAACAGGCCTTTTAATTGTCGATGGGCACATTACCAGCTCCAGCGCATGCCCGCCAACCGAACTATCGTGCGGCAATGCGAAGACCTCGGCATGCTCGGCTGACATCATTGCCCATCATTTCACGCTTGGTCAGGTTGGGCACGTGCCCGCCCACCAAGCTAAATATTCTGGCCATAGTCTCAGAATAAGGTGTCAGCCATTTAGGACTGAGATGAGGAGAAATTTCTTCATTCAGATGTTAGTAACTAGGATTAGTTTTAAGTAAGTTATGTTTGTATTGATGGGTGTTAGGAATAAGCTATAGCTTTAAGTTTTAGCTTTAAGTTTAATTTATGTTTTATTTGTGGGTTATAAGGGTGAAACCTGGGTCCAGTTTCATTAAGAATTTTTCTCTGTGAGGTGGAGTCAGCAAGTCTGAAGCTTTGTTTGCATACCTGCATTTTAATGACGTTTTATGATCCTTGAAGTGGAGAATTGTGTTTCAAGGTAGGTCAGTGGTTTAGGGAAGTTAAAACAAAGTAGGAAAAACTGTGCTGTTGCTGACCTACAGCGAGACAGACAAAACAGAAAAGCAGTTTGAGTTCAGTTGGTCTGTGGACACTGCAGGGTGATGGAGCTGGACAGAAGAGAGAATTGCAGAGGGCAGATTTCCCAAAAGAACAGATGTCCCAGAAACCAGAGAGTGGGGACAAATGAAAGTCCCAGGAATATAATTAAGTCAAGGAACAAGGAATCGGAAACAGGTCCTGTTCAGTAAAGTTAAAATAAGGAGCAAAGGAAAAGGCTCCGAATTAAAGAGAGAAAGCTGCAGGGAGCAGAATTAAGGCAGGGTGGGCTTGCGAGGAGCCTGAAGATCTGAGGAGATAAAGGTTGGTGTCTCCTTTCTACGGGCCTATGAAGCAGTGGTGTTCTGTTGGCATGGCTGTGTATTCAGAGAGAGTGTGTGGAAGGCAAAGCTTGACTGCACATGGCGATCCAGGGGAAAGGAACATCAGAAGGAGAGGCTGAAACCCTGGAGGTTGATCCTTGTGGAAGATGACCAAGTGAAAGCGTTGTTTGGGAGAAGATTCCAAAGCAAGTTCTTCGAGCATTGAGATTGGAAACCCTAGGGAGAAGGCAGAGTTCCGTGAGACCTATTATGCCACGCAACTGGGGGGAGTTGATGAGAGATCCATAGCATATACTTGGCTGGCATCTGTCATTTGGTCTCAGAGTGTGGTGTGTCTGATCACAGGTCACCTATTGGTTTACGTGGACTGCGTACTTACTGTGAACATCAGAGTATAAGATAGATTTTTTGTAACTTGTGTCATTCTTACAAATCTGTATCTATCTGTAAAGGTATATTGTGGGTGAAGGAGTATTGTAATATAGTTAATCTTTTTCTTGTTTAATAAATGTTTTATTCTTTCGTTAGAAATACATCAGCAGACTCTGTGACCCTGGACAGCAGCCACCCTCCACTTTTCTAAACAAAAAATGAAAGTTAGGATCTATCGAGCCAGGATCCACCCAGTGATTTGACTTATCTAGTAGTAACACCAGCTGGGATCATAGCACAGAGGGTTGTGATCTTTAGAATTCTCTACACCAGAAGGGTGTGGAAGTTCAGTCTTTGGGAGTATTCAAGACTTGAGATCATTCATTTTTGGGCTCTTAAGTAAATAAAGGGATTTAGGGCCACAATGGGAAAGTAGGGTTGATGTCAGAGATCAGCCATGATCTTGTTGAATGCCAGAGCAGGCTATAGGGGCAGTTCAGCTTTCCCCTGCTCTGAGTTCTTATGCTCATTGATCTTTTTTCCTATTTCTCTAAATCCTATTCTCCAAAGTTGCTACAAAATACCTGACAGCTATTTTCAACTCAGGTACTTTGAAGAAAACATTTAAAATTAGCTGTGTAAATGCTGTCATGCCTGTGGCTCAGTGAATAGATGCACTGTATGATGTATCACTGGTTCAGTAAGGAGATCTAAGACTGAACAGGCCATGATCAATGCTGAATCTGCTCACTTCAGCTGAGACTGTAGACAATCCGGGGTTGAAAATATGAATATGAACATGGATGAGAAAGGGCTATGGGAAAAGAGGGTAGATCAGTTTGGGTCTACTTTAACAGAGAGCCAACATAAACCAACATAAGATCACTAGCCTCCTTCTGTAATGTCAACTTTTATGGTTCTATATTCCCATAATCTCAATTTTCTTCAGTGTACTGAAGCAGTCAATACTCATACACGTAGCATGTATTTCAACAGTGGCTGATAATTGCGGGCTAATGATCAGCCGAAGGTTGACAGAGATACCACCAACCACCGCCAAATTCTGACTATACCCCACCTACTATAACTATCACCGACACAGCCTTGAAGGCTGTGGACAGCTTTACTCATTTCAGAAGCACATTCTCCAGAAATGTCTGCACTGACAGTGAGGTGACAAATATAATTGCCAGAGCAAGCTCAGCATTTGCCCATTTACACAAGAGACTGGAGGAAATGAGTTTTCAACCTTATAACAAAACTTGCTGTGTATAAAACTGTTGTAATACCTACCCTTCCATATGCCTGTGAGACATGGAATATCTACTCCAGACATATTAAGCAGTTGATCAGATTCCACATGAGATGCATTTGGAATGGGCGTCAAGTGGCAGGATAAAGTGCCCAACACTGAGGTACTTCAAAGAGCAGAAATGCCTGTAATTGAAGCACTCATCATCAGAGCTTAGCTCAGATAGAGTGGGGACATAGAGTATGTATGACTGATGAAATAATCCCTGAGGTAGTCATGCGTTCACAACTTAAATTTGGACACAGCCTGTGAGATAGGCTGAGATTAAGGCTTGAGGACTCCTTGAAGGTGAACCTCAGGAAATGTGGCATGTTCACCACAGACGGGGAGGAAAATGCACAAGAAAGAACTACCTGGGGAGGGAATTTCAAGTAGTAGCATTGTTTCCTTTGAACAAAGAATACAGGCGGCTAAGGAGAAAAGGCAAGTTAAAAAGACCAGGCAACCCAAGCAAAATCAGACAATTCATCCTTGCCTGCGCTGAGGAAAGCCATGCAGGCCTGCAGTCAGGCTCCATAGCCACATTAGAATGCAGAACAGATGACTCTCCGCATGCCGATAATGGCCGCCTTCGATAACAAAGGGAAACGGACGATCATGTATTTAAAGGAAGAGATTTGGAACTGGGAGATTTTACTAAGTATGTGCAAGTTTTGCGTTCTAATTTGGAAAGTGGGAGGTCTTGTTGTAAAACCGGAATGGAAAGAGAAACAGGTCAAAATAAAACATGCAGGGCCTGAACTTCCGTGGAGTGGTACTTGGGGTCGGATTGCCACTCTGCTCCAACTTTCTCACCTGAAATTTTTTCGATCCTATCTCACCTGACCTTCCGACTCCGGCCAGGTGAGATCCGGACAGTGCAATGCATCCCTGGGGCCTAGCTGCCATAAACCAGGTAAATTTTAACAGGCCAGGCAGAAGGTGAGTGTATAATTGGGTAGGATTTGGGGATGGTCGGCTTGGGTTGTGCCTCGGTTGGTCAGGGGTTGGTCAGGCCTTGGAGGGGGTTAGGTTGGCCCTTGAGGGGTGAGGTCAGGTTGGGCCATGGAGTGGGGTGGGGGTAGCAGGTGGGTAGTTTGGCCTCGTGGGGGGTGCAGAGGGGCAGTGAAATTCGGGAGTCAGGCCTTGTTGGGGGCAGTCCCGATTTGGTGGTGGTGGGATGATTCCTGGGTGGGGGGTGGGGGAGAGTCCTAAGGGTTGGGGTGGTGGGGGGGGCACTGTGGTTGGAGTCCTGTGGGAAAGGGGAGTTCTGGTGGGGTGGAGGAATCCCGTGGTAGGGGGGAAATCCTGTTGAGTGGGGGTAGTTGGGGGTGGGGTGAGTCCCTTGGGTGTTCAGGGGTCGGGGCAGTCCCGTGGGGTGTCAGTGTGGGTCTATACAATAGATACCCAGAAGTTAGTTGTAGTTTAAATCCTTCTAATCTTTTCTGGGTAACTATTAATGTAACACAGTCAGAACCATCCAAAGTTTGCAATTTAAATCACATTTTTGAATTGTTCCCAGCGCAGGGCAATTGCCCAAGGGAAGTTAGCACTTCCCAGAAAATTGCAGTGCAAACCTTACCCAGGAACTTCTGCCCGGGAGCTCATTAGTTTTGGCCCAATGTATATATGCCTTTTCCAATGCTGGTCCTCTATGGCCGCAGTATGTAGGACCTGTATGTTGCTTGTGGGAGCTTGCTGTAAGCAAATTGGCTGTTGCATTCACTACACTGGAACAGTGACTACGCTTCAAAAGTACTTAACTTGCTGAAAAGTTCTTTGGAACATCATGGGGTTGTGAAAACTGTCTCTCAATGGGCTACAGTTACTGAAGGCACTGTCTCTCACTGGGTTACAGTTACTGAAGGCACTGTCTCTCACTGGGCGACAGTTACTGAAGGCTCGGTCTCTCACTGGGTTACAGTTACTGAAGTCACTGTTTCTCACTGGGCGACAGTTACTGAAGGCTCGGTCTCTCACTGGGTTACAGTTACTGAAGTCACTGTTTCTCACTGGGCGACAGTTACTGAAGGCTTGGTCTCTCACTGGGTTACAGTTACTGAAGGCACTGTCTCTCACTGGGTTGCAGTTACTGAAGTCACTGTCTCTCACTGGGTTGCAGTCACTGAAGGCAATGTTTCTCACTGGTTGCAGTTACTGAAGGCAATGTTTCTCACTGGGTTGCAGTTACTGAGGGCCCTGTCCCTCACTGAGTTACAGTTACAAAAGGCACTGTCTCTCACTGGGTTGCAGTTACTGAAGGCACTGTTTCTCACTGAATTGCAGTTACTGAAGGCACTGTCCCTCACTGAGTTACAGTTACAGAAGGCACTGTCTCTCACTGGGTTACAGTTACTGAAGGCACTGTCTCTCACTGGGCGACAGTTACTGAAGGCTTGGTCTCTCACTGGGTTACAGTTACTGAAGGCACTGTCTCTCACTGGGTTGCAGTTACTGAAGTCACTGTCTCTCACTGGGTTGCAGTCACTGAAGGCAATGTTTCTCACTGGTTGCAGTTACTGAAGGCAATGTTTCTCACTGGGTTGCAGTTACTGAAGGCCCTGTCCCTCACTGAGTTACAGTTACAAAAGGCACTGTCTCTCACTGGGTTGCAGTTACTGAAGGCACTGTTTCTCACTGAATTGCAGTTACTGAAGGCACTGTCCCTCACTGAGTTACAGTTACGAAAGGCACTGTCTGTCACTGGGTTACTGTTACAGGAGGCACTGTCCCTCACTGAGTTACAGTTACTGAAGGCACTGTCTCTCACTGGGCGACAGTTACTGAAGGCTCGGTCTCTCACTTACAGTTACCTCCACCACTAAGAAGGATAGGAGCAGCAATGTGTGGGAACACCATCACCTCCAAGATCCTCTGCACATTCCATTCTGACTTGGACATTTACAGAATAACCATTTCTTCACTGTAACTCTTGTCAATATTAATGAATTCCCAAGCTTCCAGAATCGTGTGAGAATCATCATCATCAGGGCTGCAGTGGTTCGAGGAGAAAGCCCAATGCCACAGTTAGGGTGACGAATGATGAAGCAATAATTAAGGCCTTGCCAACCCCATTTACTTCTTGAGAATAGACTAAAATAAATCTCACACCCAAGTAGGTAATGAGCACAGGCTAAGTACCTCGGGCGTTGCTGTGTCTGCACTTGTTGGCTCATGAACTCAATTTCCTCAACTAATTTATGCAGCGTATTCAGAATTTCTGAAGGAATTCCTATCCATGTCACTTTTATATGGTGCCAGGTAAATGACAGATGATACCAAGGATAATGAGACGAAACGCTAATAGAGGAGAAACACACAATAACACTAAAATGATGGATTTACCAGTTTCATATCTGATACAAAAATACAAAATACAACAATAAGTTGCTTTCAATAGCACCTTTAACAGAGTAGAATCTCTCAAGGAGCTTCACAGGAGTGTCACTGGAGAAAAAGTGGCATTGAGCCAAAGAAGGAGACATTCAGACAGGTGACCAAATGTTTGGTCAATGAGATAGGTTTTAAGCAACATTTTAAAGGACAGAGAGACAGATGGAGAGAAGTGCAGAGGCATGGGGAGTGTATTCCAGAATTTGAGTCCTAGGCAGGTGAATGCATGGCTGCCAATGGTGATTCAAAGGAATTGGAATGGTGAGGATGGGGGCATGCAAGCTCAGAGATCTCTGAGCAATGTAGGGTCGGATTTGGTTACAGAGGCAGGAGGGAGATAGGCCTTGGGGGGATTTGAAAACGAAGATAATGGCCTGTAACTTCCGTGCTCCCCAGTGTCAGATTGGGGTGGTACCCCAAAGATGTGCTGGGGGATCCCTCTGGCAATTTCCCAGGCAAGGATTTGCACGGCAATTGCCCAGGAGTGCACACTTCCTCTGGATAATTGCACTGCGCTAGGAACCATCCAAAAATGCAATTTAAATCGCAAACTTCGGATGCTTCTGCTGGGTTTATACCAATAGTTGCCAAGAAAAAGATAGAAGAATTAAAACCTCTTCTAACTTCTGGGTAATGGTTGTAAAAACCCAGACCAACCCCACGGGACTTCCCCAAGCCACCTCCCAACCCCTGGACACCCCTAACACCCCACCCTCCCCGACCTCTGGACACCCCCCGAACTCCAGACCCCAACACCCCACCGCAAGGACCCCCCCAACACCTCCCCCAAACAGCCCCCTCTACGGCCACTGGACACCCCCCTCAAGTCCTCCCCGATCTCCGGGCACCCTCAAACCACAACACACCCCCGCCGACCTCTGGACGACCCCAACCCCCCAACTTCCCCCTTGACCTTCGGGCACCCAACTTCCCAACCCACCCCTCTCTCCCAAACATCCCCAACCCCCAAGTTCTATCCACTTACCTTAGACACTTCCCTTCCCCTGAGCTGTTAATTACCCTGGCCCTTTAAACTTACCTGCTTCACAGTAGTAAGTGCTGTAAAAAAGGAGGCGTAGCCTCCCTGAATACTCTGGATCTAGACTTCATCAGAGTCTGTGAGGAGTCTTTCAATCCAAGCCTCAAGCAGCTCCGGTGAACGGGAGTGGCAACGCAATTTTCAAGACTAGGTAAGTGTGCCTTTATTTCTTCTCATTTCTGCGGGTCAGCACTTTCCAACGCTAGTCAGAAATTATGGCCCATTGTAAAACGATGGGCTAGAGTTTCAACTTGCTACTGGGCATAAAAATGGCACTCTGGATCGGCACTCATTATAGAAGCTCTCTGAATTTTGGAAACTGATGGATTCAGTGACGAATCCTCAATATCAGTTTGAACTTCCCCTGAGGCAGCGAGTCGAAAACCTAACCCAAAAGACAACATCCATCAATCAAAACTACTATCTGCCTTCAATAAAGCTTCTGAGGTGGCTAATGGCCTGGGACAGCAACAATAACTTATCTGGGCGGGGTTGGGTTGGAAAGGTCAGGGGATGAGTTAGTACTGGGGACCATGTAGGACAGAGCTTGGGGTCCTGCCCCAATCAGGACAGGGGGCCCACACGGAAGGCGTCGACCCCTTTGCAGCCCCAGGACCAAGCAGGTAAACTGCTGGGGTTCCCGCCGTCTTCAAATTGCAACTGGGTAGGAAACAGCTCTCAAGCCTCAGCTGCAGCAAGGCTGGGTGGGGTGCCCTTAGCCTCACCCGGCCCCTTAAAATTTCAGACAGGTCGGGGGCAGGTGAATAGGCGGCAGGGAATTTTAAGGGCACCCCCCACCCTGCCTGCTAACCTGCCAGCTTTAAAACTCTGCCCCATATATTTTTCCTTCTCTTCAGACATATTGATATGTCACATCTGCATGTTAATGTGCTACAAAGAACAGTGCGAGATTCAAAGTTTAAAGGAAACTTATCTACCTTGTGCTCCTTTCATTTTGAGTAAATTCAATGTTACGGGGAGAAAGGGCAGCGATAGCAGGTAGATGGGGATTGATGTTAATTGAATCCCCCCTGCTTGTGAACCATTACATAGAGTTAGCACCATAAAGAAAGACTTGGGGCCGGATTTTCATTGCAAGGTGAAGTGGAACCATAGGTGGGCAGGCCCAGGGTTTCCTGCCTCCAGTCTTTGTGCTGACATACCAGCATGGTTTGCCCCTGAGCCATTTTCAAAAAGGCTGGGCCAGGGGCAGAATGGCTACCTGTCTACCAGCGGTGGGTAGCCAATAAAGATAATTAAGGTCTATTGTCCCAAAGTATTTTACAGCCAACAAAAGATTTCTTAAAGTATAGTCACTGTTGCAGCATAGGGAAACACAGCAGCCAATTTGCTCACAGCAAGATCCCACGAACAGCATTGCCGAGATAATCTGTGATGTTGATTGAAGGATACTGGGAGAATTCTTCTGTTCCTCTTCAGTGCTGCCAACAGAATCACTGAGAGGGCAGCCAGGACCTTGGTTTAAAGTCTCATCCAAATGGCAGCACCTTTGATAGTACAGCACTCCTGCAGGAGTAGTAATGGCACTGGACTAGTAATCCAGAGGCCCAGGCTAATACTATGGGGTTAAATCCCACCATGGTAGCTAGTGGAATTTAAATTCAGCTAATAAAATCTGGAATTGAAAACTGGTCTCAGCAATAGTGGCCACAAAACTATCATTGCTTCTCATAAATCTGCCCCCACCCAGCGCTGCTGATTTACTAACATCCAAGAGGGAAGGAAGTTTGTTGTCCTGACCTGGTCTGGCCTTAGCAGGCCTATAACAATGTGGCTGTCTCTTAACTTCCCTCTGAAATGGCCTGGCCAGTTATTCAGTTCAAGGGCAATTTGGGACAGGCAACAAATACTGACCTTCCCTGACTCCCATGTAGGAATTTTTAAAAATAGTATCAGCTTTGATATTGTGCTTAGCGGTACTTGAACCTATAACCTTCTGCCATTGAGTGTGAGTGTTGCAACTAAGACAGAGTTATCATAAGGCACAGGAGCAGAAGTAGGCCTTTCAGCCCATTGAGTCTGCTCTGCTATTCAATGAGATCATGGCTGATCTGATAATCCTCAGCTCCACTTTCCTGCCTTTTCCCCATAACTCTTGATTCCCTTACTGATTAAAAATCTGTCTACCTCAGTCTTGAATATACTTAAGGACCCAACTTCTACAGCCTTCTGTGGTTAAGAATTCCACAGATTAACAACCCCCTGAGAGCAGGAATTCTTCCTCATTTCTGATTATGCCTTCTGGTCCTAGGGGAAACAACCTCTCAGCATCTACTCTGTCAAGCCCCCCAAGAATCTTATGTGTTTCAATAAGGTCACCTCTCATTCTTCTAAACTCCAATGAATACAGGCCCAACCTTCTCAATCTCTCTTCATTAGAAAATCCCTCCATATCTGGGATCAACCTAGTGAACCTTCTCTGGACTGCCTCCAATGCCAGTATATCTTTCCTTAGATAAGAGGACCAAAACTGTTCACAGTATTTAGGTGTGGTCTAATTAGTGCCTTGTATAGTTTCTGCAAGACTTCCCTATTTTTATATTCCATTCCCTTTGAAATAAAGACCAACATTCCATTTGCCTTCCCTATTACCTGCTGAACTTGTATGCTAGCTTTTTGGGGTTCATGCACGAGGACCCCCAAATCCCTCAGTGCTGCAGCTTTCTTCAGTCTTTCTCCATTTAAGTAATATTCAGCTCCTCTATTCTTCCTGCCAAAGTGCATAACCTCACACTTTCCCACATTATATTGACACAGGGGATTAAATAAAATCAAATGAAGATAGTAATGAATAATGATAAAGATAAATAACAAAGCAGTAAATCTAATAGCTGTTATTAGGGTACTAAGAAATCTCCTGCAGCATTCCCAGTGTGTTTCCCTTTAAGGGTGTTGAATGTAATAGTTCTGTGTTCCTGAATTGAACAGTGGGGTCAGTTACTGGTCAGATTGCAGATACAAACTCTGACTTTGCTTGACTGACAGATCAATTAAAGTTGGTGAAACCGGTATGTTCAAGGAGAGAGAAGAGAGAAAAACACAGCAATTTCAGATAATTTCACCTTGCAAAGCTGGAGTGTCAGTCGTGGCTCTATAGAACACTCTCACCTGTGAGTCAGAAGGGTGTGGATTCAAGTCTGGCTCAAGGGCTTTAAACCAGACCCTTCTGATTCATGGGTGACAGTGTTCAACTGAGCCACGGCCAACACTTCAGCTTGCGAGTTGAAATAATCTGAAAATGTTTGAACACGTAATCCAGGTTACACTCTAGTACCAGTACTGGGGGAATGCTGCACTATGCTCTTCATTGAGATGTTAGACCGAGGTCCCACCTGCCCTTTTAGGTGGACCTGAAACATCCCAGAAGACTATTGAGGAGCTGGAGAGTTCTTCCTAGAGTCCTGGGCCAATCTTTATCCCTCAACCAATATCACAGATTATTTGATCATTTATTTCCTTGTTGTTAACCCAGGCAGCTGAAGGCAGAGGTGTCAACAGTGGAGCAACGAAAATTGGAGATATGCAAGAGGTCAGAATTGGAGGAGTGCAGGACCCTGAGAGAGTTTCAAGCCTGGGGAAACTTATTGAGTTGGGAGAGGTGAGGCCATGGAGGGATTTAAACATGAAGATGAGAAACTTAGGTTGACACCTGACAAAGGCAAGTAGGTCCTTGTTTTAATATATTTACATACACAAAAGCAGCTTTACTCCTTCATTAGTTGTAAAGCAATTTGAGATGTCTAAGGTGTTCTACCAACTTTCTGTTATTCAAAAATAGAGCGGAGCAGAGTTCCTCAAACGGCAATAAGTGTTGGAAATCCTCAGCAGGTCAGGTAGCATCTGTGGAGAGAGAAAGAGAGCTAACGTTTCAGGCCTGTGATCTTTCACCAGAACCTGGTGGGCAGCAGAGAATCAGAGATCTGAAAACGTTAACTCTGATTCTCTCCACAGATACTGGCAGGCCTGCTGAGTATTTCCAGCATTTGTGCTTTTATTTCAAATTCTCAGCATATGCAGTACTTTGCTTTTTTCTCCCTCAAATGCCAGACTCTGGCCCAGCTTCCAAAACAGGGAATCATTTTACAATGGCTTTAAAGGCGGCCAGGCCTCAGATAAATAACTTTTATTTTGTTTCAGGAAACTCTTTGCTTCTATCCAGTAACAGAGGAAGTGATGAATGGTTGGCTATTTAAAATCAAGTGAAGATTGACAAGTTAAATGCAGAAGAATTCCATGGCCAGGACTAAAACTCACAATCACTGAAATATTATTTACAGCTCATTCTCATACAGCTAAGTTAGCGGCAGCTCTGGTTCACTCATATCCCTTAGGGAAGGAAATCTGCTGTGCTTCCCTGATCTGGCCTACACATGATTCCAGATCCACAGTAATGTGGCTGACTCTTAACTGCCCCTTGAAATGGCCGAGTAAGTCACTCGGTTCAGGGGCAATTAGGGATGGGCACCAAATGCTGGTGTTGCCAGCAATGAAATAAATAAAAACAAAGTGCCCCAACTAGAATTGATTTTTATGGGCTGATCAACATTTTGCCCCAGGCAGAGTAGCCCTCCTGCCATCTGTGGAGGCCACCAGTGATAGGCCTGGGGACCATCGGAACCAGAGGCCCCATCCAAAAAGAGGGAACTGCAGGCAGGAGAGGACACACCCTTAGACCAAATACATCTACCCAAGGGATTCCCCCTCAACTCTGAAAGGCCCAATAGCTTTGCACCTCATAATTTTTATTTTAGATCAACACCTCAGAGGACGCCTTGATGTTAAGGTGCCCATGCAGCCCCTGACCTGTCTCAGCAACACCCACCTCTCCCCCTGGGGCTACTGAGGTTCCAGAGCTGCCAGCCCTCTGATTGGATTGGGAGCATCAGGAGCCCTTCTGCTATCCTTAATAGGACAGCAAGAACAGAGGTGGCCAATTAGGAAGCTGTCCCCAGGGAAGATTGTTGAGCCTGTCTCACTGCTGTCATGTCCGGGCTCAGGGCCCCCATTTGATATTGAAGTCCAAAAAGCTGCAAGAAAATCCAGTTCATTGACGCAAGAACATCGACAGAAGAACCTAGACAGGTATAAAACACTAATTGCGTAGAACTGTTTCCAAAACGAAATTAGATTGATGTCTGAGTTAAGTGTATCTCAGCTGAATGTAATTGAAGACCCTTGGGACAGAGTGTTGATTTTAATCATTACAAATAGTTTATAAATCATGTTGGATTAAATGAATGAAATTAAAAACAAACAGCAAATTATTTGCTGATTTCATGGGTTAATAGAAACAAATCATCCCTTTGACCTGTCCCGAAAGTAGAGACAGTGTCTGATGTGCTCACGGAAGCCTCTCCCAGAATATGGAATGTCAGAGGTGTGAGACAGCTATTTTTCAATGTTCATTGTTTCACAGCAAGTTGGTGTTTGTAATTCCTCCTTTTCTTTCCATGTTCCCTATTCTAACCTGTACTTTTTTAAAATTCATTCCTGGGATGTGAACATCTCTGGCTAGCCCAGCATTTACTGCCCATCCCTAATTGCCCTTGACAAGGTGGTGGTGAGCTGCCTTCTTGAACCACTGCAGTCCATGTGGTGTAGATACACCCAAAGTGTTGTTAGGGAGGAAGTTCCAGGATTTTGACTGAACGACAGTGAAGGAACGGCAGTATATTTCCAAGTCAAGATGGTGAGTGACTTGGAGGGAACTTGCAGGTGGCAATGTTCCTATGTATCTGCTGCCCTTGTTCTTTTAGAGGTCAGGGGTTGGGCAGTGCTTGCAAAGGAAGCTTGACCAGTTGCTGCAGTGCATCTTGTGGATGATACATACTGCTGCCACTGTGTGTCTGTGGTGGAAGGAGTGAATGTTTAAGGAGATTGTTGGGGTGCCAAGTATTCCATCAGACTTGTGTCTTGTAGATGGTGGACAAGCTTTGGGGAGGTGAGTTACACATTTCAGAATTCCCAGTCTTTGAGCTCTTGTAGCCACAGTATTTGTATTGCTGGTCCAATTAAGTTTCTGGTCAATGGTAACTCCTAGAATGTTGATAGTGAGGGATTCAGCAAAGTAAATGCTGTTGAATGCGAAGAGGAGATGGTTAGATTCTCTCTTGTTGGAGATGGTCATTGTCCCAAATGTTATCCATCCAAAACTGAATGCTGTGTGCAAGCACAGTTATCTGAGGACTTGTGAGTCATACTGATTACTGTGCAATCATCAGCAAATATCCCGACTTTTGATCTTGTGATGGAGAGAAGGTCATTTAAGCAGCTGAAGATGGACGGGTCTAGGGTTCCCTGAGGAACTCCTGCAGTGTTGTCCTAAGGCTGAGATGATTGGCCTCCAGCAACCACAGCTGTATTTAATTTATGAATCTGTTCAATGTGCTTGTGCCTCTGAGTGTGTGCGAAGTGCATATGAAATGCTTGTGAAGTGTGCGTATGCATTCTGCAGACTCAGTAGCCCCACCAGAATAGGTTGGGGTTTCTGAGGCATGTTGAGAAGTGTGAAAAGTAGTTTGAAGGGCAGCGGTTAGCTGATTGACCTGCACCCTGCAGTTCACAATGACTGGTTTTCTTTGCATTTTTATATGCTCATGGTGGAATTTCATGTTCAGAGAGTGGTGGTCATATACAAAGACACAAGTTTTTATTTCATGGTAGAAATAGGATCACCGATTCTCCATGATTTCCATGGAGTATTTAGGAGTTAAAGGTTAAAATCTCCAGGACACTGCTATAATCAGAGGGGCATTAAAAATTGAGGCTTTTTACAATTTTCTTAGAACACTTTTGAATATTAGTTCTAAAAATATTGGACATAGAGGGAGGACAAGTGTGGCTGCATGATTCTTGACTGTCACTCAATAAGGTGAGGAACAGTTAGTTCATTTTCCAGTTGGTGTTGAAACAGAAGAACATAAGAACCAAGAGCTGGAGTAGATCCTGTGGCCTCTCAAGCTTTCTCCACCATTCAATACCATTATGGTGATCTTCAACTCCTTCCCACCCTATCCCCATATGTCTTGATTCCTGTAATGTTCACAAAACTATCAATCTCTTTCTTGAACATACTCAGTGACTGAATATCCACAGCTCTCTGGATAGAGAATTTCAAAGAAGGCAAGGAACTGCGAGTATGGACATGTTAGATGATCAGTGACAGTTATTCGGGGGGGGGGGGGGGTGGTTGGGGAGCAGGGCAGCATATAGGTAGGAGATCAAGTGGTAACACCTCCAGGTATTTGTCCAATCAGAGTTGCAATCCCAGGGAAAACCTGGGTAGCACTCCTTCTGTAGATACAAATGACCTTTGGGATAATAAATTTCAGACGGTGGTCATGTGCCTGATTCCACCCCCTCACCTCCCCACCCTGGAAGTGCATGGGCATCTATTTAACTATCAAGATTGTCATGAGGATGTGCTTTCTGAAGATATGATTTCTGATTTTTTCGCTGGCTGGGTTTTAAACTAGAATTCTGTACAGGCCGATGAGTCTTTTTTAAAAAAAAGAAATAGCCCAGGCAGGCCGAGCTGCTAGAAAACACAATTTTGCATTCTATAAAGATGAAATGAAGACAGGCAGTCAACTCCTCGAGGAGTGTGAAAGACCCCATCTCTTGACTATTCTCACCAAATTGAGGCTTTGCAAATGGTTCTGAGATGAGGCATCAAAGTTCAACTACCAGTTCTGAAACAATAACTGCAGCAGACATTAACTAATCAAGCCCTCTGGAATCCACAACCAGCAAGGTATTTCAAGGGAACCATTGTTATGCAGGAGTGAGGAAGAAATGAAAAGGACAATGCTGTATTGAAACAGGCTGTTGGAGCGGTGTGCCTTCTCTCTCTCTCTCTCTGTGCCCAGTTTGTAAAGTAACCCTGAGATGAAAACAACTGCAAATTGAAATCTTTCAAAACGTGGAAATCTGCTCCGTACGACTGCATCGAGAACAGCTAAGCCAAACAGCTGCAACATTGAATTACCACATCGAGACCAATCAAGAAACAGCTAACTTTATACTCAATTTTTTTTCTTTGAAATGCAAATTCCTTATAAGCCTATCCTCTTACTCTGCCATCTGTATTTGAGTGTGAGTGGGCCCTAACACCTGCATATGACTGTATGAATGGTGTCACGTTTTTCTTCATTTTAGCTCAGGAGTAGTTTCAATAAGCTTGCCTCATTCTTTATTTAACATCAGAAAACCTGTCTGAGTAATTCTCTACAACCTTGACACGTAAATAGTGGGACACTTAGAGTTGACAATGCATATCCACTTTAAATTCTTAAAATAAAACCCTGATAAGGTCAAACGAGGAAATGAGAGAATCGGGGAAGAGTAGAAGTACCCTTACCTGGTTATACAGTATATTTAATCTATTAAAAATTGTACACAAATGTCAACTTCAGGTGTTATGCTGATGTCTCACACATACTAAACAGTCTAATGTTGCAGAACAACTGAACTCTGAATGGCCTCACCACGTGCATACTTAATGACAATTATGTCTTGTCACCTTACAGGAACATAATCTATGTCAGCAAAATAATAAGGTATGCACTCCAGGGTACAACGATCCTTAAATTATTAAAAAATGTATCAACCACCTTACAACTACAAGACACCGCTTTTAATAACGAGATGAAATAAAATGCAGTTACCACAAGAATGCTATAAACAAAACAATGGGGGTTTCTTCTGTTTGCTGATGACAGCTAAAGGTCAGCATGGGTGGAAAGGCAAATGAAGAAAAATACAAGGCGAAAAATTGATTTTCTCTTTAGCATATCTGATGGCTCATAGGTTTTATGGCTTGTTTACTATTTCTAGGTTAAATTACAAAGATGAAAATGTTAGTGGGCGGCTTGCTTCAAAAATATGCATTTCATATAGGCTAAGCCATTGCTCAGTGATATTACACTCATTTTGGATGGTTGTGGGATCAAATCCCACTCCTGAGACTTGAGCACATAATCTTGACTGACACTGTTGATGCAGTGCTCAGAGAATGTCATGCTGTTAGAGGTGAATCTTTCAGATCAGACATTAAGCCGAGGTCTCATTTTCCCTCTCAGGTGGATGTAAAAGCTTCCATGCCATTATTTTCAAGAAGAAATGGGGAGTTTTCACCAGATTCCTGGACAATATTTATCCCTTAGGCTAATCTGGTCATTGCTTTGCAGCCTGTGGAAGCTTGCTGTGCGCAAATTGCCTGCCGTGTTTCTAACATAACAACAGTGACTACAATTCAAAAGTAGTTAATTGTATGGCCAATGCATTGCTGCTGGGACTCTGGGAGTACAAATACACATGTTACTAACAAGCTACACTCGCCCCTTTTTACCAATTAGGACTTGAACCCACAACCTTTGAGCTAAGATGTGGAAATGTTACCCACTGAGCCTCAGCTGATGTTAACCACTCCATGTGGAACTGCACCTATTCCCAGCAGGCACAGGTCCCACTAGTGCACATGTGATGCTGGATTTTACACTCACCCGCTGGTGGGTTTGAAGGCTTTTTAATTCCAGTGGATAGCCTATCCATCCACCCCTGCCCCCACTACAATTATACTAGTGGTGAATTGAGGACCTTAACTGGACAATTAAGGAAGATTTAAAAAGTAGTATATTGTCTAAATAGGGAGAGATTGCAGAACTCTGAGGTACAGTGGATCTGGGTGTCCTGGTACAAGAATCAAAAAGCTAGTTTGCAGGTACAATAAGTGATTAGGAAGGCAAATGGAATGTTGTCATGCATTGCATGGGAAATGTAATATAAAAGTAGGGATGTTTTGCTACAGTTGTAAAGGGCATTAGTGAGACCACATCTAGAGTACTGTGTAGAGTTTTCGTGTTATTCAAGATAGGACAAAATTGCATTAGAAGCAGTTCAGAGAAAGTTCACCCATTGAAGAGGATTGAAGAGGTTATCCTATCAGGAAAGGTTGGGCATGTCCAACTCCAATTATGCATTGGAGTTTTGAAGAATGAGAGATGATTGTTTTTGTGCTGGAGGAAGGTTTGTAGTGGAGTTTCCCAGGGGTCAATGTTGGGACCCTTGCTTTTCCTGATATATATTAATGACCTAGACCTTGGTGTACAGGGCACAATTTCAAAGTTTGTGGATGATACAAAACTTGTAAGCATTATGAACTGTGAGGAAGATAGTGTAGAACTTCAAAAGGACATAGACAAGTTGGTGGAATGGGCGGAAGGTAGCAGATAAAGTTAAATGCAGAGAAATGTGAAGTGATTCATTTTGGGGGGAAGAATATAGAGAGACAATATTAAATAAAGGCAACAACTATAAAGTGGATGCAGGAGCAGAGGGACCTGGGTGTATCTGTGCATAAGTCATTGAAGGTGGCAAGACAGTTTCCAGGGCTTTATTATAGGGGCATAGAGTACAAGAGCAAGGAGGTTATGTTGAATTTGTATAAGTCATTAGTTTGGCCTCAGCTTGAACATTGCGCCTAGTTCTGGGTGCCACACTTTAGGAAGGATCTGAAGGCATTAGAGAGAGTGCAGAAAAGATTCATGAGAATGATTCCAGGGATTAGGAACTTCAGTTATGAAGATAGATTGTAGAAGTTAGGACTATTTTCCTTAGAGAAGAGAAGGTTGAGGGGAGATTTGATAAAGGTAACCAAAATCATGAGGGGTCTAGACAGAGTAGACAGGGAGAAATTGTTTTACCACCCCCAACCCCATTGCCCTTCCCCAGTTGGCCTCTCAAACTCAGCCCCATCCCCTTGACCCCCCCGCCCCTCACCATACGCAACCCTGAAGGGCCTGCCAGCTAAACACCCGGCGAGACCCCATACATTTACTTGAATCCAACATTGCTCTCCCAAAGGAGTGTTGGCCTCTGATTGGCCAGAAATTCTGGGGTGGAATTTCTTGTTTCTGACAGGGGAAATATGGCCTCCAGCATGGCTGTGGGGTAGCTGGTGTTCTCATCTATGCCACCACCACCCCCACCCCGACCTTTCAGCTGGGAGGGTGAGGAATCTGGTGGCTCTTTTAATTCAGCCCCTGGAGTGAGTTGGGCAGGATTCCTGAGATTCCCTGGGACCAATTTTTAGGCACGTCCCCAACATTCCATTCTGATGTGTTGGAGGGATGAGAGTGGGTGATCCTGAGAAGCATCCATCCTCCCTGGAGTGGGATTTTCTGGGGATATTGAGAGTTACAAACTCAGGTTAGGAATATAGAAGCAGGAGGAAGCCACTCAGCCTCCCAATCCTGCTTGGCCATTCAGTTAGATCAAGGCTGATCTACAACTCAACTCAATTTATCAACCGTAGCCCCATATGCCTTGATTCCACTTAAATTGAGTTTGCCCAGTCAGAAAAATCTTACTGTCATTTCGCCTCTATCCACAGCAGCCCCCCACCACCCCCCCCACCCCCCACCCTCCCAACACTGGGAGGTCCTGAATTTCTACTCTATGAGGTCAAAGAGCAAGTTTCTGGTTCCTTTGCAAGGGCTAGTGCTGGGATTTCCCTGTCTCTCCTGTGGCCAGGATTTTCCGGTACCGCTGAAGGTCAATGGACTTTTGGTTGGCCCTTCAGATATTCTGTTCCCACCCAGAACAGTGGGACAGAACAGATAGGCCTGGATGCCTATCTCTAATTTTTTCATATATAAGGGTGTTTTACGGACAAGTCTCACAGTCAAGCAGATTATGAAGGTGAAGGTAATAGTCAGCTGATAAAAGGCTGATATTACTCTTTTAAGAGATGCAGCTATGGATTTAGCAGAACATGCTTCATCCTCTGAAATATTTCTTTGCTTCTACTTTGCAACATTCAGCACTGTCTGCACCTTGTTGGATTCAGCACTCCAGGGATTAAGTGATACAGTTTACATTTTCAAAAGTACTGGATGTGTAACTTCATCGGAAACATGTGAAGGCACATCTGACCCATGCAGGTTAGAATGGATATAATCCTTGAGCCTTTTTAAGTAAAACAGGGTTACTCCATCTCCAAACATTTGTACCAGTGTCACAAAGCCCACAGGTTTTTAATTACTGCAAAAAGAACACAATAATAGGCATGGTTAATCTCTGAATGTAAAGAGGGGCTAACGAGCAATGAGTTTGCTAAGTCTTTTGATTCCTCATTTCTGGCCAGAACACCCAGTAGTTAAACAGGATATCGCCAAATGCAGTTTACAAAAGGGCAACTCTCTCATCACAGGCTCGGGACTCATTCCATGCTTGAACCCATAATCTTTTCTGGCACATCTGTGCCATAGTGAAGGAACACTACATTGTTAAAGGTATCTGTCTTTTAGGTTAAGATGTTAAACCAAGGCCTCTTGTGCCTGAAAGGATGAACATAAACAATCCTTTCGTATTATTCACAAATAGTTCTCCCTGGTGTCCTGGCCAACAGTTATCCCACAATGAACATCACCAAAGCAGATTGCCTGGTCACATCTCATTTACTGTTAATGGAAACTTGTGCGCAAAATGGCTGCAGCATTTGCCAATTAACACAACACTTCAAAAATGAAACCAACCCACTGAATGTGAAGCATGTGGTAATGGTCAGTAAGAAACCGGTAGAGATGATGTGGTAAATACGAATAAAGCCTTATATTCTGGCTCAGCTGGTAGGGCTTCCACCTCTGAGTCAGGAGGGTTCAAGCCCTACTCAGAGACTTGAGCACATAATCTAGGCTGATGCTTACAGAGCAGTACTGAGGTTGTGCAACACCTTTGGATGTTGTGTCTTTTGGATGAATTGTTAAATTGAGGGTTCCCTCTGCCCTCTCAGGTGGTTGTAAAAGACCCCATTCCACAATTTGAAGACAAGCAAAGGAGTTCTCCATGGTGTCCTGGCCAATATTTATATCTAACAAGCAACCATGGAGGTAGATGGGCATTAGCTTATTTCTGTTAGCAAGATCTTGCTGTGTGCAAGTTGGCTGCCACATTTCCTACCTTACAGCTATGACTATACTTCAAAAATACTTCATTGATTGTAATGTGCTTTGGGGTGTCCTGAGGTTGTGAAACAGGCTATATAGGTACAAGTTTTTTCTTCTTTTTGCAATGGCAGAAGCAGTGCACTAGTCATCATTACAAGTAACTCATTCACTGCATGTATTACTCAGGTTTTAATACAGCTAAGGCCACTTAGCAACAGGAATTAAATTGGAGCTGATCCCTTGTTAATTTGTTCAGTCTGCCATAATTGCAACCAACCAAAATAGGGTGGGTTTATTTAATCAATTATATGACAATTCTGCAAAATATAAAATGACCACCAATATCAATATATTTTATTCAATAAACATCATGTTTAATTGCTTCTATTTTAATACCAATATGATTCTAAATTATTACAATCATATTTTGACCTACCCATGCTGCTGTTCTAAAATTGAGAATTAATTTCACAACTGCAATCTTATCTGATCTAAATACAAATGCATAAACCTCTTAGGCTGCAATTTTTATTCATTGTAATTAGTGGGATGTTAATGAAGGCAAATCATGCTGCAGTTACTTTGCATTCTCTAGGTATTCAGAGGAGCATTACTGTGCTCAGCTCAGTTACGCTCGCACCTCGAGTCAAAAGATATGCCAGATTCAACAACAAAACTTACATTTATCATATCATACAACAGCATAAAAGGTCATCTGACTCATTATGCCTGGGTTGGCTCTTAGAAAGAACTATCCAATTAATCCCATTACCTAAACCATAGCCCTAAATATTCTTTTGCTTTTCAAATGTGTATCCAATTCCCATTTGAAGGTACTATTGAATATGTTTTGACCGCCCTGTCAGGTAGGGCATTCCAGATCACAGCAATTCACTGCTTAAAAGAATTTTCCTCATCTCCCCCTCTGCTTCTTTTATCACTTAACATAAAACTGCGTTCTCTGGTTACTGACCCTCCTGTCAGCGGTACATTTTCTCCCTTTACTCTATCAAAGCCCCTCTTAGTTTTGAACACTTCTATTAAATATCCCCATAGCCCTTCCTGCTCTAAGGAACAATCCCAGCTTCTCTAGTTTCTCTACCTAACTGAACCCTGGTGCCATTCTAATAAATCTCCTCTGCAGGAATGCCTTTAACATTACAAAAACAAAATCAAAATACACATTACAGAGGCGTGATCAGATCAGAATGGACTCCAAGCCAAAGAAGGAGACATCAGGAGAGGCGACTAAAAGCTTGGTCTAGGAGGAGGTTTAATAAGGAGATATTTGGAGGAGTGGAAGATAGTCATTACGGGTGCAGAAGGAGGCATTCAGCCTATTGAGTCCCCGCCAGCTCAGTGTAGAGCAATGCAGTCCCAATCTCCTGTTTCATCCCCGTGGACCTGCAAGTTTATTTCCCTCAAGTGCCTACCCAAGTTCCTTTTGAAATCATTCACTGTCTCTGTTTCCACCACTCTCACAGACTGCGAGTTGCATGTCATTAGCACTTGCTGCATAAAAAAAATTATCCTAGCACCTTACCTTCATCTCTTGCCCAAAGCCTTAAATCTGTATCCCCTAGCCCTTGTACAATCAACTAATGGGAACAGCTTTTCTTTGTCTATCTTATCTACAGTTGTCATAATTTTGTACACCTATATTTAATCTCCCTTCAATGATCTTTGCTCCAAGGGGAACAACTCTATCTTCTTCAACCTAACCTTGTAGCTAAAATCTCTAATCCATGGAACCATTCCTCTGCATCATCTCAAAGACCCTCACATCCTTCCTGAAGTACAGTGACCAGAACTAGATACAACACTCTAGTTAAGGCCTAACCAGGGCTTTATAATGGTTCTGCATAATTACCCTGCTTTTGTACTCAATACCTCAATTTATAATGTCCAATATCCCATTTACTTTTCTAATTCCTCTTGATACGTTCTTCCACCTCAAAGATCTGTGCACTCTTTAGAACTCTGATATTAAGTCTACATTGCCTCTCCCTGTCCCTTTTGCCAAAAAAGCATCACCTCTCACTTATTTCATCTGGCAGTCTTCTAGCCATTCTGCTGACCTTTGTCCTGTCACAATCGATTGATATTATCCTCACTGTCAGCCATACCTCCAAGTTCAGTACTATTGCTATTGGCAGTCATTTCAAAAAAGCAGTGGTCCCATCTCTGGCCCTTGGGAAACACCACAGTCTACCATCCTCTAGTCTGAAAAACAACCATTTACTACAATTCCAATTTTATTTTAGCCATTTTATTTGCCTAGCTGACACTGACTCCAATTCTGTGTGTCTCAATTTTGTTAACATCCTTTTGTGTGGTAAAAACACTTTCTTAAGATCTATGCAGACAACATCTATTGCATTCCCTTTATCAACCTTACCTGTTACTTCATCTAAAAGGTTCAATTTGGATAATCAAATCTGTCTGTTACAAACCCATGCTGGCTCTCCTTAATTAATTCAAACCTCTCCAAGTGCCTGTTGACGTTTTTCCCTGATTATTGTTTCTAAGACCTCACACTAAATTTAAGTTAAATTGACTAGCTTGTAGGAATGTTCTTACACCCCTTCTTGAGTAAGGGTGTCATATTTGCTACTCTTCAATCCTCTGGCACCTCCCTCATATTTAGGGAAGGTTTACTTAAGACCCTCTGCTATCTCCAGCCGACTTCCTTTAGCAACCTGGGATGCAAGCCATGCAGACCAGGCAACTTATCCACTCTAAGCATAGGCAGCCGTTCCCGTGCATTTTATCTATCAATTTGCTCCCCATCCATTACCTCTGCCATTTCCACTTTTACTGATAATTTGTCAGCATTCTCCTTCTAAGTTAGCACTAATACAAAGTCCTCATTAAGTGTTCTAGCCTTGCCCTGCACCTCTAAGCATATATCACCCTCGAAGGGTTTAGGGAGGGAATATCAAGGCATGGGGCCCAGGTTGCTGAAGAGAAAGGATACTTGCAAACTTGCCAAATGTAGTAAGTGGAAAACAAAATGTCTTTCAGGAATCATGATCCATCAAGGACATAATATATTTGCATTTTAGCTACTTATTGAGCCTGTCCTTTTCACATCAGTGCTCAAGCTAGTCTTCCCTGTGGGAAAGTTGCATCACTGTGGTCACAAAAGGTTAATTATTGTCTTTGGCAGTTCCTCTCCATTGGCAGCTGCTTTCCTCATTATCTCAACAGCTCCTCCAGGTTATCTCAGGATCAAGACAATCAGCAGGAAATAAGGGTTTCTTTCTCTTTTTGTATGTACTATTTTTAACACTGTTCAGCTGTGACTTGGTTGAGCAGCCTTGTTTTATTCATTCACAGGTTGTCAGTATTGTTGGCAAGGCCAACATTTGTTACCCATGCAAGTTGCCCTTGGTGGTGAGCCAACTTCTTGAGCCACTGCAGTCCATCTGGTGAAGGTACCCCAGTGCTGTTCGGAAGAGGGTTCCAGGATTTTGACCCAGCACCAGTGAATGAACAGTGATATATTTCCAAGTCAGGATGGTGTATAACTTGGCCGAGAGCTTGCAGATGGTGGTGTTTCCCATACACCTGCAGCCCCTGTCCTCCTATATGGTAAAAGTCATGAGGTTTGGAAGGTTCTGTTGAAGGAGCCCTGGCAAGGTGCTGCGATGAACCTTGCGCATCTTGTAGATGGTAATCAATGACTCATGGTGTGACTCTGAGTCAGCCAATGAACTAAAGATGTATCTTTTAATGTACAAGATGGTGACACAGTATAGCCAATCCACATGGACATATGTAGTGAATAGTGTGACTACAATTCTTACTCAATAAGAGCCAAATATTTATTAGACTGGCCTTCATTTGATCATCATTCTCTCAGCTGTTACCTGTGAATTCATGGATAGCACTCTTGCCTCTGAGTCAGATGATTGTTGATACAGGCCCCATGAGAAGTACTCCAGCACATCATCTAGACTGACCCTCCCAGTACAGTACTTTCCAATGGGATATTAAAACAAGAATCCATCTTCCTCTCAGGTATAGACTTATGAAGAAGTGCAGGGCAGTATTCCTTGGTGTCCTGGTCAATATACATCCCTCAATCAACATCAGTAAAAATAAATGATCAAGTTATTCATTTCATTGCCGTTTGTGGGACCTTGCTATGCACAAGTTAGTTGCCACATTTCTTACAATAGGGCCAGTATTTCAAAAGCACTTCACTGATTGTGAAGAGCTTTGGAATGTCCTACTATTATAAAAGTTGCTATATAAATGCAGTTATTTCTTGTAACACCTATAACCCACAAATTAATAAACAACTTATGTCCCAAGATGTTTCACAGGATCACTGTAAAACAAAACATGACACCAAGTTATTTAAAGAGATATTAGGTCAGGTGACCAAAAGCTTGGCCAAAAGGGGTAGGTTTTAAGGAGTGTCTTAAAGGAAGAAAGTGAGATGGAGAGGTGTAGGGAGGGAAATTCAGAGTTTCGAGCCTAGACAACTGCAAGCACAGCCACCAAAGGTGGAGTAATTAAAATCAGGGTTGCACAAGAGAGCAGAATTAAATGAGCGCAGAGATCTTGGAGGATTGTTAGTTTATACATCAAAACTGACCAAGAAAATAACATTTAAATTTCTTTTAGTTCCAGTACACCTTTGATAACCTTCAGGTGCCTCGATCCTTTCTTCTTTTGCATTTTATGTCAATTAGCTCTGTTTTCACCATCCTCCATCTATACTGTTCTGAATACTCTGGGGGACAAGACTGCAGCCCTGGTGCAGTTTTCTGATAAACCAACAATCTGGGTCACTGGGCTATGCCTTTACAGGAAAGAACCTGCCGCACACTTGGCATCTCAATCATATGACTTGGCCAAGATCAAGGCTCCAACAACAGTATGTTGTTACATTCTTCTCTTCAACATGACAAGGATTGATGAAACAATAACATAGGTTTTTCCTTTGAAGATAGGGCCATATACATTCAATGTTAACTAGGGGCTATGCATAATACCTCTGGCCTTGATTACTGCTGCTTGTAGACTGAATACACATCATGAGCTTATTACATCACATCTTGTCAAGGTGATAGTGATTGACAGCAGTTTAAGGTAGTCTCCCTTCAAGGTACATGTACCTCATATCACAAGGGTCACTGGGCCATGTCTTTAGTGGGAAGAGCCTGCCACACATTTGGCATCTCAATCATATGACATGGCCAAGATCAGGGCTCTATTGTACGCGCAATCAGGGAGACAATGTCATTTCATGGCATGATTGGTTGGCACAAGAAAGGGTTGGCAAACTCAGGATGAACAAGGGTACATGCAAGAATTTACGCACAATTTGGCACATTGTCATGTAGTGAGTGGAAGGAACAGAGTTCCTCTCTTTATGTCTGGTCTGTTGTAGGCTAATTGTAGAGATTAATTGTTGTGAGTAATGAACAACTCTATTATTGTTGTGTCATTCAACCAAAGAAGGTAAACAAGATGGACCTTGGTCTTTCTCTCCCAAATCTTCCAAGATCTCTACACTTCTCCATTTCTGGCTTCTTAAGCAACCCCGATTTTAATCATTTCACCACTGGCAGCCCCGTGTTCAGCCGCCTGGACTCTAAGCTTCAACTCCACCTTCCTACCCATTCCCCATGTCTCTTTATTCCCTGAGAGACCAAAATTCTGTCTCTCTCAGCCTTAAAGATGTTCAACAATGGCGCAATCACAACTCTGTGGGGTAAAGAATTCCAAAGATTCACAACTTTTTGGGCAGAATTTTACAGCTCTGTTTCGGTGGGGGCAGGGCTGTAAAATGCGGCGAGCCATTCAAAAGTCTGTTGTCTTTGGCAGGACCATAAAATCCCACTGGAATAAAATTCCCCCTTAAGTTGAGAAATTTCACATCTAAGTCCTAAACGATCGGCCCCTTAACCTGAGACTGTGCATCCTTTGTTCTTGTTTCCCCAGCCAAGGGAAGAAAATCCCACCCTAAACCACTCTACCTCTCATTTCCCCTTTAATACGCTCTGTAAACCGACCTTCTTGACCAAATTTCTGGTCACCTGCCCCCCCATATCTCATTATGTGGCATGTTGTTACTACAATTGTACAGGGCTTTCAAAGAAAAGTACAGCACAGGAACAGACCCTTTGGCGCTCCAAGCCTGCGCCGATCATATTTTGCACTTCCAGGGTCCGTATCCCTCTATTCCCATTCTATTTATGTATTTGTCAGGCTGCCTCTTAAATACCACTGTCGTACCTGCTTCCACCACCTCCTCTGGCAGCGAATTCCAGACACTCACTACCCTCTGCGTAAAAAACTTGCACCGCACATCTCCTCTATAGTTTTCTCCTCTCACCTTAAATCTATGTCCCCTAGTAATTGACTCTTCCACCCTGAGACTACGTCTGGAATATTTTGTGCAGTTTTGGGTCTCCATGTTTAAGGAAGGATATAAGATTCACTAGATTGGTAGTTGGGATGAGAGATTTGTGCTTTCGTGAGAAACTAAGTAAATTAGGTTTATATTCCGTGGAATATGGAAGAATGAGAGGTGATCTCATTGAAACATGCAAGATTCTGAAGGGGCTTGACAGGGTAGACAGTGAGAGGTTATTTCCCCTGACTCTGGATCTAGAATTAGTCACAGTCTCAGGATAAGGGGTTGATCATTTAGGGCTGAGGTGAGGAGAAATTTCTTCACTCAAAGGGTTGTGAGCCTTTGGAATTCTTTACCCCTGAGGGCTATGGATGCTCCATCATTGAATATATTTAAAGCCTGAGAGAGGCAGAATTTTGGTCTCCCAGGGAATCAAGGGGCATGGGGAGTGGGCAGGGAGGTGGACTTGAAGTTGAAGATCAGCCATGATCTTATTAAATGTCAGAGCAGGTTCGACAGGCAAAATGATCCACACATGCTTCTAGTTCTTAAGTTCTTATGTTGTCAAATTTTATTTTTATTACAAGTTATAACCTCAGGACATCCCAAAGCACTTTACAGTCAATGAAGTATTTTGGAACTGTAATCATTGCTGTAATGTTGGAAACATGAAATTGCTGTTGCTTTGTAATTTCCTCACTGAACTGCCCTATGGCGGTGCTGAATACCTCAGTTTTGGAAAAAAAATGTAGCACAGAATTGTTGGAAAATTACTGTGTATAATTTTGGTCTCCGTATCTAAGGGATGGTATACTTGCCTCAGATAGCCTGCAACAAAGATTCACTTGATTGATTCTTGGGATAAGGCAGCTGTCCTATGAGGAGAATGGGCCCACATTCTCTGGAGATTAAAAAGAATAAGAAGTGGGGCAGAATATTTTGCTCGTCGGGTGGGCATGCACCCGGCCCGAACGAGTGTAAAGTGACACACAATGACGTTGGGCGAGCGGCCCGATGTCAGCGTGCACTTGCGCGATATTTCGGTCAGCGGGCACGTGCGGGAGACAGCAGCAAGCCCGCCGACAATTAAACAGCCTATTAAAGCCCTTAATGAATTAACTGATTGAAATTTCTTGCTGTAGGTCAGAGGCTGGGAATTCTGTGATGAGTAACTCACCTCCTGACTCCCCACAGCCTGTCCACCAGCTACAAGGCACAAGTCAGGAACGTGATGGAATACTCCCCACTTGCCTGGATGAATGCAGCTCCCACAACACTCAAGAGGCTTGACACCATCCAGGACTAAACAGCCCGCTTGATGGGCACCGCATCCACAAACATTCACTCCCTTCACCACCGACGCACAGTAGCAGCAGCGTGTACCATCTACAAGTTGCACTGCAGGAATTCACCAAGACTCCTTTACAGCACCTTCCACGACCACTACCATCTAGAAAGACAAGGGCAGCGGACAGATGGGAACCACCTGGTAGTTCTCCTTCAAGTCACTTACCATCCTGACTTGGAAATATATCGCCGTTCCTTCACTGTTGCTGGTTCAAAATCCTGGAACTCCCTCCCTAACAGCACTGTGGATGTATCTACGTCACACGGACTGCAGCGGTTCAAGAAGGCAGCTCACCACCACATTCTCAAGCGCAAACATAGATGGGCAATAAACGTTGGCCCAGCCAGCGGAGCCCACATCCCGCGAGTGAGTTAAAAAAAACAAATGCGGAGTATGCCTCTGTGCCCCGGCACTGTGTTCAAATAAAAAAACAACAAAATAAGAACAGCCCTTCAGCCCTCAGCCCTCACCCCTCACTCCCGCCACACACTTTCTACGCCCCATCCATGCCAATCTATGCCAAGCCATGCCTCTTAACCCATCCCCCCATGACCCCTCATACCCCCATGTCACTTTAGTGCCAATTCATGCCAACCCATGTCCCCCTTTTGGTCTGTTAGTTTTAACAGTAGTAATGTCAAAATCAGGTAGGCTAAAGATTCGAGATAATTCACAAAGTTAATTTAAAAAAAATCTGTTCTGTCTCACATTTAATGGCTTGTATTCAATAATACCTTGCCTTATATACAATATATAAATATTTATAATATATACAGAGAGAAAGAGTCTTCAGCGTAAAGATGTTGGGTTAGCAAATTCAATCTGAAAACTGCTTTAAGTCAAATTTTGGTCTCATTACCATGTGCACAGATGATAAATCAGTCAAGTGGATTAATATGTTTGTAAGGCAGAAATAAATCAATTTGCTAGTTTTATTAATGTCATTAGAACAAGCAAGTCTATATCCAAACACAAGTCTAAGTCTATACCATCCCTAGGTTGCAAGTTACTACATTTCTAAAAACACTTCCTTGGCTGTGCTGCACTTTGTAAAATACTGAGACAATGAAAGGCACTAAAGAAACAAAAGGGCGGAATTTTATGGCCCCAGTGCATGGGGCCTTTTTCCCTTACCTCCTCCATGCCAACTCACCTAGCATCCTTCAACACTTCCTGGGCAACTTTGACATTTCCTGGGCAGCTTTGACAGTTCCAGGCCACAGAAGAGAGGTTTGGGTGAGCAGGCCAGGCTGGAGGGTAGGACAGTGGGGGGCCAGTGTGCCCTCGTTTTTCTGATGACTGCCTTGCTGCCCTCCTCGAGGAGATGGCAGCACAGCAGGAGGTGTTGGTCCCCCAGGATGGAAGAAAGAGGCCCCCCCACATGATCAAATTGCCTGGGTGGAGGTAGCGGAGGTGGTGAGCTCCCGCGATGTGGTGCAGTGCACCTGGATCCAGTGCTGTAAGCACTTCAATGATTTGTTCTGCTCTGGCAGGGTGAGTACCATGTTGGCATTGGGCATTTAACCCAGCAGGTAGCCTTACCCTCTGCCACCTCCCCCCTCCCCCCACCCAAGTCTCAGTGTCGTGACTGCTTTGAATCATTGAGGGCATTTTTCCTTTGCTGGGTGGGTAAGCAGATTGTGCCCATGCTGAGATTAGTCTGAGTGGGTCATGGGGAGATGAGCTTTCCCCCACAGCATGTGTTGATCTGAGTTCCACATGACTGGTTTGGGGTCAACCTGGAGGAGCTGGACATAGGCACAGACTCAGAACTCCAGGGCATGTCGAAGTCAGGGTGATGAGATGGTGGAAGGGGAGTAACAAGGTGGTGTGGCAACAAACCATCTGCTGCCCTCTACGCCGCATATGCTTGCGCCTCCTTGCTATGGGAGGAAATACCGTTCCTAATGCGATGTAGGCAGCATGTGTCTAAGGGGTTGGTGCGGGGGTGGGGAGTAAGCCTAGCATCTTTGTCTGAGTGATCAGAAGCAGCGGGGTGAGGAGGCACTGGAGTCCTGATATGTCCCACTATGAATGGGGTTTGCCATGCGCGAGCAGAGTCCATGTGCAATTTGCCCTAATCAATGCTCTTCTCTCTTTTTCAGGAGAAGAATGGTCATAACACAGCCAAGCGTGAGGACTGGAAGTGGCCAGGTGCAGCTCTTCATATTAGGCCGCTTCGAGCAGGAAGCCCTTGAACTGGAGAGGCGCTATGCACCCAGGTCTACTGGTGTCGATGAGGCTGAGGTGGCAAGGCCAAGTATTTAAGGTCAACAGTGAGGTCAGCATTGTCCTCCGAACAGCCGTACTACTGATGATTGTTAAATTAGTTATTGTTGCAAAATTGCTGGATCATTGGTTATGGACAGCTGAGCACATAATGAGCCAGGAGGAGAGGGATGAACATTGTCATTATCTGCATGATAACTGGTCCACTGTCCTTGATCTTCCTTTCAGCACCATCAGAGCAGGGCCGGGAGGAGGAGCAGCAGAGGCCCCCACTGACACCTGAGGGGTCTGAAGTCTCACCAGCGTCACACCATTTCTGCCAGGCAGGCAGCAACGCAGATAATAGCAGCTCGGTGGGAATTAGAACAAGGGCTAGTGTCCCAGGGCACAGTGGTGATGACACTTCACACTCGCTGGAGGAGCTGGCAGAGACAGAGAGTGCCCATGGTGCCAGCAGTCGGAGAACTGCAGGGGACCAGGCACATGCTCAGTCAGTGCCTGGTGATGTGCCTCTGGAGTCATCTGTGATGCAGCAGGTGCAGGAAATGCAGTTGGGTGTGCGGGAGCATCTGGGGGAGATACATGAGGCTATGCTTAGGATGATGTCTGTGGTGGAGGAGTCCATGCGGACGCTCACCGAAGCAATGAGCCACATGTCCGAGCGTCAAGTGTCCGCCAAGGAGAGAGTGGCGACTCTCGTGGAGAGCTCCAGGAGACCTGCCAGGGTCCATCCACGGTGAGCAGGGAGGTCCAAAGCGACCTCAAGTCGGTGCAGCAGCTGCCTGTTATCTCTGCGGGCTCCTATCAGGGTGCCCTGGATGAGGGTGGCAGCTGCTCCGCTCCTCTCCCAGTGACCGTATCATCCGGTGAGGCTGTGACGACTGGGGAAATGCCAGCTGTGAAACTGGTAGCTCCCTCCCACTGTGTCCCCCCTTTCCAGCACAAGATTGTGGAGAGCACAGCATGCAACCACTATCACCGAGACATGATCTGGGGGCACTAGAGTGCGCCCCCTGAACGGTCCAGACATCAGAAGCGCATCTTGAGAAGACTGATGGCTGTCTCCACCACAGCCCTTGTGGTTCCGTGGCTCCTATTCTAGCACTCCTCAGCTCCTCATGAGCCACCTTCTGAGGGGATAGCCCTTGTCACCCAGCAGCCATCCATCCAGCCGGGCTGGAGCACTGAAGAGCCCCGGCACCTGGGAGTGTCTGAGGATGTAGGCGTCGTGGGAGCTGCCTGGGTACCTTGCATTGACTTGTAGAATCTAAATCCTGTGATCACACACTATCTGCACGTTCATGGAGTGGAAGCCCTTCCTGTTGACGAAAGCACCAGGCTCACCTGCTGGCGCCTTGATGGCCAAATATGTATAGTCTATTGCACCCTGGATGTGGGGGAAGCCAGCAATGGCTGCGAAGCTCGTTGTGTCTGGCTGGCCTGGTCCCAGCGGTTTTGGATGAAGGTCAATGCACGTCTGAACAAAGCGTCAGTAACCTGCTTGACACAAGTATGGACAGCTGATTGGGAGACACCACAAAGATCACCCGCCAACCCCTGGAAGGAGCCAGAGGCATAGAAGTTGAGGGCAACTGTGGCCTTCAGAGCCACTGACATGGGGTGTCCACCCACATAGTTAGGGGAGATCTCAGGGCCAATCATCTGACAGATGGAGGTGACTGTCTGCCTTGTGAGTCGGAGCCTCCTTCGGCACTGCACTTCAGACATATTGATGTAGCTGCTTCGCCGCCTGTATACCCTGGCAGCAGGATAGTGGCATCTTCTGCAGCCCCTTCCACCTTAGACCAACGTCACCGCGCATCATTTTACGCACGGATGTGTGGGGGCCCACCCTCTGCATGTCAGACAGAAAATGCTGCCCACGGCCTCAGTACTTTCCAAAGCGCACCTCAACCAAGGAAGGGTTTTTTGAAATGTAGCAACTGTTGCAACATAGGAATTGTATAGAGTTAGACTTATTCTAATGATATTTATAAAACCAGCAAATCGATTTATTTCTGCCTTTCAAACATATTAATCCACTTGATTGATTTATCATCTGTGCACATGGTAATGAAACCAAAATTTGACTGATGCAGTTTTCAGATTGAATTTGCTAACCCAACATTTTTATGCTGATGACTCTCTATATATATTATAAATATATACATTATATATAAGGCAAGGTATTATTGAATACAAGCCATTAAAAGTGAGCCATTAATTCACTTTGTGAGTTATCTCTAATCTTTAGCCGATCTGATTTCGACACTACTACTGTTAAGACCAACAGGCATCATGGGCCTGAACGTCCTCAGAGTGGCAACCAGCATCGGATCAGTTCCCAATTTTTTACCTGAATTTTTTTCAATCTTTTCTTGCCCGATCTTCTGACTCAGGCCGGGCGAGACCCAGGCGCTGCAGCAAGTCGCCGTGGACTAGTGTCAAAGTTCAGCTGAGTCGAAGAGAAGGAGGTCAAGCCCTCATTTTTACATCACTAGCTGCCGCACACCAGGTAAGTTAAAGGCCCTTTCAAGTTTAAAGGTCCTTGACAGGCCAGGGAGAAGGTAAGTTATGGAGGTCAGTGGGGAGATCAGAGGCCAGAGATAGGGGGGTGGGGGTCAGAGGTGGGCGGGTGGTTGGAGGTCAGGGGGATTAAAGGTCGGAGGGTGGTCAGAGATCGGGGTCAGAGGTTGGTGGGTCAGAGGTGAAGGTGGTTGGAGGTCGGGGTTTGGAGATCGGGAAGTTGGAGGAGGGCGGTGTAGTTGGGGGGGTGCGGTGGTTGTGGATGGTCGGTGTTCGGAGGTGGGGGGTGGTCAGAAGAGAGGGCTCAGGGGGGTTGGAGGTCAAGGGTTCACAGGTTGTAAGGGGGCTCACGCCTCGGGTCAGGTCAGGCCTTGGGGACAGGAGGGCAGTGTCGGTGGGTCAGGTTGGACCTGGACGCTGGTTGGAGGTCGTTGGAAATTGGAGATCGGGCGTAGGTGGGTGTCGGAGTGGGGGAGGTCGAGGGCGGTTGAAGGTCGGGTTGGGTCAGGCCTTGGGGAGTGATGGGGGTGAGAGTCTGGCCTAGCCGGGGGTCAGAGTAGAAGAGTCCCCGTGGTAGTGGGTGAATCCCGTGGGTGAATCCTGTGGGTTGGGGAATTGCTGCTAGGGTTGTTGTCTCTTGGGGCTTGGGGTAGTTCCATGAGGGAGGGTGGAGGGAGACACCTGGCGGGGTGGGGGGTGTCCTTTGGGGAGTTGGAGGGGTTGGGGATAGACAGGTGTGTGAGGGGTGTCCCTGGGCCTGTACAATAGTTACCTAGGAGTTAGAAGTGATTTTAATCCTTCTTTTTCTGGATAACTATTGATATAATCCAGTCGGAACATCCGAAGTTTGTGGTTTAAATCACATTTACCCAGTGCAGGGCAATTGCACATGGGAAGTTTACATTTCTGGGCAATTGCCGTGTAAACCTTACCTGGGAACTTCCAAAGGAGCCTTGGTGAATTCCTGCAGTGCATCTTGTAGATGGTACACACTGCTGCTACTGTGGGTCAGTGGTGGAGGGAGTGAATATTTGTGGATGTGGTGCCAATCATGTGGGCTGCTTTGTCATGGATGGTGTCAAGCTTCTTGAGTGTTGTTGGAGCTGCACTCATCCAGGCAAGTGGGGAGTATTCCATCACACTCCTGACTTGTCCCTTGAGGCACGACTTTGAGTGTGGATTCCCCAGCACATCTTTGGGGTACCCCCCTCCCCGCACACCCCCACACCCCAGCACCACCCCCCCCCCCAGCACCCCCCCAACCCAATACAACGCTATGGAGCTCGTTTTGGCCCCATATATCCAGAATATTCAGTCACCAATGAGAGGACACAGGCTGAAAACAATTGACAAAATAAGCAGAAGTGAGGAAGTGAGACAAGATTTTTTTCATGCATTTGAGTTGTTGTGATCTGGAATGCACTGCCTGAATGTGTGAAGGCAGATTCAATAATTACTTTCAAAGGAAATTGGTTAGTTATTTGAAAAGGAAATTTTGCAGGGCTATGGAGGAAAGAGTAGGATGAGGGTTGGAGTGGGACTAATTGAATAGCTCTTTGCTTTACGCTCTATGTAAACCAAACACTAAGAGGCACTGAGCATTCCCTGCGCTTAATGCTCGCTTTGACTTTGTATGCAACCTGTTGGAAATTTTGCTGCTTTACCTCAAAGTGTCAGGAGTGTGATGGAGTACTCCCCACTTGCCTGGATGAGCGCAGCTCCCACAACACTCAAGAAGCTTGACACGGTCCAAGACAAAGCAGCCCACTTAATTGGCATCACGTCAACAAATATTCACTCCCTCCAGCACTGACCCATAGTACCAGCAGTGTGTACTGTCTGCAAGATGCACTGCAGGATTTCACCAACGTTCCTTTGACAGCACCTTCCAAACCTATGACCACTACCATCTAGAAGGACAAGGCAGCAGATACATGGGAATACCGCCAGCTGCAAATTCCCCTCCAAGTCGCTCATCATCCCGACTTGGTAATGTAGCACTATTCCTTCACTGTTACTGGGTCAAAATACTAGAACTCCTTTCCTAACAGCACTGTGAGTGTTCCTACACCACATGGACTGTAGCAGTTCAAGAAGGCAGCTCACCACTACCTTCTCATGGGCAATTATGGATGGGCAATAAATGCTGGCCCAGCCAGCGATGCCCACATCCTGTGAATGAATAAAATTAAAATTGGCATCCTATCCAATTGGCATTCATCTCTGCTTCTTTGGCTTGAACATTATTGCTGCAATGTCCAGCACCTCTTCATTTCTACAAAATCAAATGCATTTTAGTAATTTTCGATTTATCAGGTTTGGGTTTTCCTCTCTTTTGATGGTAAAAGCCCCAAAATGGTAGTTGCTAATTATCAGAATGCTTGAGATTAATCCATGTCTATTGCTTATCATGTATTTGCTGAATCCACTATTGGGGCCTTTAAAGTAAAATAAGGGTTACCATTGATCAGAAACTGAACCGCATCAGTCATATAAATACTGTGGCTACAAGAGCAGGTCAGAGGTTGGGAATTCTGAGGTGAGTAGCTCACTTCCCGACTCCTTAAAACCTGTCCACCATTTATAAGGCACTAGTCAGCAGTTTGATGGAATGCTCTCTTGCCTGGATGGGCACAGCTCCAACAACACTCAAGATGCTCAACATCATCAAAGCAGCCCATTTGATCAGCACCTCATCCACCACCTTAAACATTCACTGATGCACAGTGGCATCAGTGTGTCCCAGCGGCAGGATACACTGCAGCAACTCAGCAAGGCTTCTTCAACAGCATCTTCCAAACCCAGGGCTTTGACCGCCTAGAATGACAAGGGCAGCAGCTGCATGGGAACATTATCATCTGCAATTCCCCACCAAGTCACACATCATCCACACTTAGAATTCCTTCACTGTTGCTGGATTGAAAATCAAAATCCTGGAACTATCTCCCTCAAAGCACTCTTTCCCACCAGCACCACATGGGTTGCAGATATTCAAGAAGGCAGTTCACCAATGCCTTCTCAACAACATTTAGGAATGGGCAATAAATGCTGACCTTACCAACAATGCTAACATCCCAAGGACAAATAGAAAAAATAAATGACATCATCCAGCCCAGATTGCAAAGTAGACATGGGGAATATGAGTCATCTCTCACACTCAGACGATTTAAAGAGGCAACTAATATCATTGGTCCTCAGAGCATATCTATAGAAACCTTAAATACAAACATATGAACATAAGAAATAGGAGCAGAGGTGGGCCATTTGGGCTCTCAAGCCTGCTCCTCCCTTCAATAAGATCATGGCTGATCTGTTTGTGTTTCAAATTTGACATTCCCATCCACCCACCATAACCTTTGATTCCCTTGCTTAACAAGAATCTATCTACCTTTGCCTTAAAAATATTCACTGATCCTGCCTCCACCAAATTCTGAGGCAGAGTTCCAAGGTTGCACAACTCTCTGACAGAAAAAAATTCTCCTCATCTATGTCGTAAAAGGGTGACTCCTAATTTTAAAACAGTGCCTCCTAATTCTGGACTCAACCTTAAGGAGAAAAATCCTTTCCACATCCACCTTGTCGAGACCGTTCAGAATCTTATATACTTCAATCAAATCACTCTTCTAAACTCCAGTGGAAACAAGCCCAGCTTGTTCAATGTTTCCTCATAAGACAAGCCACTCATTCCAGGTACTGATCCAGTAAAACCTCCTCTGAGCTACTGCCAATGAATTTACATCCGTCCTTAAATATGGAGACCAAAAACTGCACAAAATATTCGAGATGTGGTCTCACCAATGCCCTGTATAACTGAAGTATAACATCCTTACTTTTATGTTCAATTTGTCTTATAATAAAGGATAACATTCCATTGACCTTCTTAATTACTTGCTGTATCTGCATACTAATTTTTTGTGACACATGCACTGGAACACTTAGATCCCTCTGCACCTCGGAAATCTGTAGTCATTCTCCATTTAAGTAATACTCTGCTTTTTTATTCTACTCGCCAAAGTGAACAACTTCACATTTTCCCACATTCTACTCCATCTGCCAGATTTTTACCCACTCACTCAACCTATCTATATCTGTCTGCAATCTCCTTATGTCCTCTTCATACATACTTTCCTACCTATTTTTGTGTCATCTGCAAATTTAGCTACCATGCCTTCACTCCCCTCATCCAAGTCATTGATATGAATTGTAAAATGTTGAGGTCCCAGCACAGACCCCTGCAGGACTACAGTCATCACATCCTGCCAATCAGAAAAAGACTCATTTATGCATACTCTCTGGTTTCTGCCAGCCAGCCAATCTTCTATCTATGCTAATATGTTACCCACTACACCATGCACTTCTATTTTCTGCAATAACCTTTGATGTGGCACCATAATCAAATGCCTTGTGGAAATCCAAGTACAGTACATCTACAGGCTTCACTTTATCCACTACGCAAGCTATTCCTTCAAATAAATTGGATAAACATGATTTCCCTTTCACAAAACCATGCTGACTCTCCCCGATTACCTTGAGTTTTTCTAAGTGCCCAGCTATAACCTACTTAATGATCAATTCTATCATCTTCCCCATGACAGACGTCAAGCTAAATAGCTTAGTTTCTGTTTTCTGCCTCCCTCCCTTCTTGAATAGAAGGGTTATATTTGATACTTTCCAATCTGGTGGAACCTTTCCAGAATTGACTGAATTTTGGAAAATTAACACCATTGCATCTACTACCTCATTAGCCTCCTCTTTTAAGACCCTAAGATGAAGTCCATCAGGACCCAAAGACTTGACAGCCCGCAGCTCCATCAGTTTGCTCAGTACCGCTTCCCTCGTGATTGTAATTTCACCAAGTTCCTCTCTCCCTTCCACCTCCTGATTTACAGCTAGTACTGGATTGATTATATAGTGAAGACAGAAGCAAAGTATTTGTTCATTTCATCCACTATTCCATTATTATCCACTATTAACTCCCCATTGTCACTCACTAAGGGATCAACACTCACTTTTCTTGCTCTTTTCCTTTTTAAATACCTGTAGAAACTCTTGCTATCTGTTCTAGTTAGCTTTCTCTCATATTCTAATTTCTTTCTCCTGATTAACCTTTTAGTCATTCCCTACCGTTCTTTATATTCTGACCAATCATCTGACCTGTCTGCCATCTTTGCACAATTATATGCCTTTTTCTTGAGTTGGGTGCTTTCCTTAACTTCTTTTGTTGACCACGGATGGTGGATCCTCCCCTTAGAATTTTTCTTTATAGTAGGAATATACTTATTCTGTATATTCTGAAATATCACCTTAAATGTCTGCCACTGCTCCTCTATTGGTATATCCTCTAGCCCAGTTCACTTCGGAACTCTCTTTTCCCAAAATGCTGTGGATACTGGGGGCCGATCAAAATTTTCAAGGTTGAGATTGCTCCATTTTGTTTGGAAGGTATCAAGGGTTATGGAGCAATGGCGGGTGAATTGCATACAGCTCTAAATGAACGGTGGAACGTGTTTGAGGTGTTAAATAGCCTCCTGCTGTTCCTGTGAATTTATAAAAAGCTGGTTTATTGATAAAAGGTGCTAATATTTTGGTGAAGAATTGAATCCAAAAAAACCCATGGGCCACTGCGACATACTGGGCTGGCGCTACGGCTGGATTCATTGTTAAGTATAAGATCTTAAGATTGTAAGAATTATAAATAACAGTGGGCCATTTGACCCATCAAACCTGTTCCACCATTCAATAAGTTTATGGCTGATCTGATTGTGGCCTTAATCCCACTTTCTTGATGTCCCCCTATCCATGGTGCCCTTGTCAATCAACAACCTGTCTAATTCAGCATTGAATATATTCAATGACCCAGTCTCCACAGCATTCTTTGGAAAAGAATTCCAGAGATTAACAAATTGTATGAGAGTAAATCTAAAGGCAGTAAACAATACGTGAAACTGGAGCTGCAACATGACATGATCTGAAGAAGCAATTGCCTACAGTTCCAGAATTCCTTAAATAGAATGAAAGTTGGTTAAAGATGTGTCTTTTGATGCTGTTTTCTAGCAGTGCATTCAAGGGTTAAAATTCTGCATTGCGACACTTAAAGTAACAGTACTGTAACATGACATCACACAATTTCATCCAATTTACTGTGTACATAGTGCAGGATCAAGACTGGCAATGAGTTGAACTCCAAGCCATCTGTGATGCCAAGTGCAGGCAGGAATTTTAAACGTTCCTAATCTGCACTGTGACTGGCATAATGCTGGCACTAAAACAAAACTGTGGGATATTCACGGCACCCGTGTGTGTCTGAAATTCCTTACCTCCACTATTTTAGTTAAGGCACTGACCCATTTAAAGCAAAGAGAGAATCCATGGTGGGTAAATTTTTCATCTGATTTGTGCATTTTTCTTTTAGTTATCTGTCAACTTGAGTTTGACCCACTTGTATTGAAATAATGCTTTGAGTTTCTCCTATGGGGAATAGAACTTAGCTGAAAATTCAGTGTAGAAATGCAAAACAAAAAGTGCCTGCGCTGCATCAATCCCACATTGGGTATAATGCATTGAAGCTGATTTATATAGTTTCTGTACTAATGTGAGGCAGTAACCCTTCTAGAACCAGAATTCTCCTCACTCCTTTCTGTTTAGCCAACAACACCAAGTCGAGATTTTGGGATTACAAGCTCCGAGGCAGCAATGGCTGATGTTGAGCTTGGACTGAGTGTATACAGCTGTGAACTCCCTTTAAATCCTCACATTTTTTTTATATTGGTAGGTGTGGCCCAACAGACAGATCTTTGAGGTGGACTGCTGCAACCAAAAAGGTTGAAAAGGTTGTTATTTGTTTCAGATCAGCAGCTGAAGCTACCCCCATCCCACCCCCGGTCAGGACCAAAACCCCTCCCCCTCTCCCCATCCACTCAAACCGTCCCCCTCACACTCCCCCTCCCCCTTGCTCAGGAGGTGGTGTACCCCTCCCACTGCAAGCTGAAGTTATCTCACCCCCACCTCCACACTCAATCCCAGCTCACATGGAGTCTGAGGCATTAAAATAGGGTCACACCAGCAAAAGGTTTTGGAAGCACTGGATAAAGTCATTTCCTCTGATGGGGGGGTGTCCAGAATAAGGGGGTGTCACCTTAAAATTAGGCCATTCAGGGGTGATGTCTTCATACAAATGGTAGTGAAAATCTGGAACTTCCCCCAAAAGCTGTTGAGACTGGGTGTCATTTGAAAATTTCAAAACTAAAATTGGTAGATTTTTGTTAGTTAAGGGTATTGAGGGTTATGGAACTAAGTAGAGTGAAGATACAGTTCAGCCATGATCCCATTGAAGGGAAACAGGCTTAATGGCCTCCTTGTGTTCCTATGCTCATTATTTGCAGTGAGATACCAGAACACAACTAGCCAATTGGCACAGATCACACCTTTGGCGATGAGCAGAAATAAACATCCACTTATTAAAAGATTATAAAGCAGTTCTATCTTATGTTAGACAGTTCTGGATTAAGGGCACAGGGGTTTAAAAGATCTATTATTTTAGGGCCAAAATAAACTTCAGGGGTAAGGAAAGCAAAGAGCAAATAGGGGAAATAAAGAGGAAGCTGCCTTGTCTTGTGCACTCCAAGGGGTCAATAATTCCTGTTTTATTTGTGCTCACCGCCCACTCAATGCTCAACAAAACCTTGCTGCAGCCATCCATACCTATGACAGGGAGCAATAACGGCAGATCATTCCCATTGGGTTTTGTAAACACAGGGCAGCATGTTGAGAAATTGTGCCTTTTATGTGATATATGGAAGCAGGATAGCAGGTTCCCTCACTGATGCAGAGACCTGACATAAGTGATGGATGGCCATGTAAATGGCAGCCACTGGGAGAAGCCGATTTACTGAATTGATGAGAGGAATAAGGGCAATCCCTGCAGGCCTGGGAGTTGGGGGATTGGCTTTTATTTGCTTTTACTCTTGAATCAGGAGCTTGCTTTTTGCCTATCTGTCGAAATCCCTCATTAAAGCTTTAGTCTGCCTACTGATCCAAGGACGAGTTGTCCTCTCTGCAAAGATGCATGTCCTTAACAATGCAGAACAAATAGATTCAAGAATACCATGCCACTGATGTAGTTTCCCAACTGTTCCATCTGTACAGAGCTACCCTTAGTCATAACAAGCTGTCAGTTACCCTGGTCGTCAGAATAGATGTAACATGGACTGGACATGCAAAAGGGTGGAATGAAAGAAAATAAAGGACTTATATTTCTGTAGTGCTGTTTATAACCTCACAATGTCTTAAAGCACTTTGCAACCAATGAAAGTACTTTTTCAAAGCGTAGTCACTTGTGGCGTGGGACGTATTATTTGTGTACAGCAAACTCCTACAAATGTGATAATGGCTAGGTAAGATGTTTATTGAGTTGTGCTGATTGAAGGATAAATATTGACCAACATATCATGGTGAACTCCCCTGTTCTTTTAAATAGTTTCAATGGGATCTTTCAAGGCTTGGTCTTAACCTCTCATCCAAAATACAACACTTCCGACACTACAGCACACCTTCAGTACTACGCCGTAGAGCCAAAGTAGAATGTGTACTCAAGTCTCAAAAGTGGGGCTTGAAGCCACGACTTTCTGGGTCAGAGGCGAGAGTGATACCTCCTGAGCCACATCTGACCCCAGTGCAGTGCTGATGGAGTGTAGCAGTAGCTGAGATCCCACTCTCTATTTGACATGTTGAGATGTAAACCCTATAACACAAGGAGTTTTCCCACTGTGAAAGCCAATGATCTTCCTGAAAAACATCTGAAGGCCACTCGTAACATAGAATTTACAGCACAGCTGGTCAATGCCTTTTAAGCTTCACAGGAGATCCCTCCCAGCCTACTTCATCTCTATCAGTATACAGTATTTATCTATTCTTTTCTATCTCATGCGCTTGAGGGGTTAAGGTGAAAAACATAGGTGCATTTAAGGGGAAGCTAGATAAACACAAGAGGGAGAAAGGGGATGGTTATGTTGATCGGTGAGATAAAGATGGGTAGGATGAGGCTTGTGGTGCATAAAAACCAGCATGGACCAGTTGGACCGATTGGCCATTCTGTGCAGCGTATTCTTTGTGTTGTCTAGCTTCTTGAATTCTTTCATTGATCATTAAAATCATAGAATATCTACAGCACTGAAAAGAGCTATTTAGCTCACTGAGTCAGTGCCAGCTCTCTGCATGAGCCATTTAACTTGTCCCACTCTCCCACCCTTTCCCCGAGCCCTGCATTTTTTTCCCTTCAGGTACTTATCCAATTCACTTTTATAAGCCACAATTGGATCTGCCTAAATGACCGAAACAATCGTTCCATGAAAATGATTTTCCTTATGTCACTTTTGGTTCTTTTGCCAACCACTAAGTCTGCATCCTTTGCTTCCCATTAATGGGAACAGTTTATCTCTATCTACTCAGTCTAGACAACTCGTGATTTTGAAGACCTCTATTAAATCTCTTCTAAGCCTTCTCATCTCTAAGCAGAACAATCCCAGTTTTTGCAGTCTATCCATTGTTGCTGTTGGACTTTGTTGCATGCTGAAAGTTCCCTATGTTCATAACAACAATTGCATTTCAGGGTAATTACTTGAATGTGAAAGTCCTTTGGAACATTTGTAAGATGTGGTGAGTGCTACATATCAATGCAAGTTCTTTCCTTTAGTGGCAGAGACCTATCATTCCTCACCATCAGCAAGATATCATCTGTGTCCCAATTGCGGTCTTGTCGCACTCTTTGAATAGAGATTGATATATCTCTTCCTCTTACATATTCGTGACAGCTTTTGACAATCACAGGTTTGCCAATCTTTCTCACCTCAGTTTAGGCAGTCTGAGAGTACCATTACCAGCCTATCAATGACACAATTATAGTCTCACCCTGGATTTTCAATAAGATGACTTCCCTGTCCTGTCTTCAATCACACCGCCATATACACATCAGCCCCAAGGCACTTCACAGGATGACATTCAGTCTGTCCCAGCTCAAGTGTACAAGCTCATTATAAATGTCAAATGTCGGAGAAAAAAATGCACTGATGCACGAAATCTCCACAGCAGACCACATCACATTGATTTTAATTAGTTCCAAAAGTGCATACTTTGTATTCATTATGATTGGTTTCTTTGGGAGGATGATGGGAAAAATCGTGCCAAACATAATGAGCACAATAGCAAACAACCTGTCAAGTAGTGTAACAGGAAAGTGAACAGAGCAGCTGAAGCACTGGGCATATAGTCTTGCAAAAACAAAGTCCTGTATTTTCTATTGGTACTTTTGAACACATGCAAAATGCTAAAATTCCCATCCGTTCTCAAGGAACATTACTGCTTGCAGACTTCCTCAGTGCAACATGATATATGGTTGGGGAAAACACTGCACTGATATGCAAAGCTTGCAGGTTGGGTGCTGAATAACATGCCCTTAAGGGAAGTTTCATATCTTGGAGTGGAGACAGCAGAAAAGCTGGGCTGTTCTCCTTTGAGCAGAGAGGATTAATGGGAGATATAATAGAGGAAATCAGGAAGGTAGAGAGAAGCTGTTTCCAGTGGCAGGAGAGTTAGTAACCAGTGGACACAGGTTTAAGGTAACTGCCAAAATTCCAGAGGTGGGGATGAAGAGGATTTTTTTTAAATACAGTGAGTAGCTGTGATCTGGAACACACTGGCTGAAAGGATGAAGGAAGCAAATTCAATAGTAACTTGGCACCGGACCACACAGCAATATTAGGACGGGTGGGGAGTGGAACAAAGGTTCACTCGACTGACTCCTGGGATGAGAGTATTTGTCTTATGAGGAGAGATTGAGTAGATTGGGCATATCTTCCCCAGAGTTTAGAAGAACTAAAGGTGATCTCATTCTAACATAGAAAATGTTTCAAGGACTTGACAGGGTAAATGCTAGAAGGGTGTCTCCCCTGACTAGTGAATCTGAACACAGGACCACAGTCTCAGAATAAAAGGTCTGACGCTCACAACTGAGGTGAGAAGAGATTTCTTCGCTCAAAGGGTTGTAAATCTTGGAATCCTTTACCCCAGAGTATTGTAGATGCTCAGTCATCGAGTATATTCAAAACTGAGATCAATAGATTTTTGGATACTAAGGGAATAATGGGATATTGGGATAATGTGGGAAGGTGGAATTGAGGCAGAAGCTCAGCCTTGGTCATATTGAATGACGCAGTAGGTTTGAGGAGCTGGATGTCCTTTACATATTTCTTATATTCTCATGTAGCATAAAATAACAATAGCAGAGATGGCATGGACGCAATGGGTCAAATGGCTTCCTGCGCTGAGGTATACTGCATTAGGGTAGACCTTCAACTTCTGAATTGCCTTCTCTTTACAGAACCAGCCCAATCTTCGGCCAGAATTTTCTGGCCCTGTCCACCGGCGGGATCTTCCTGTCCTGCCGAAGTCAATGGACTTTTGGCTGGTGGTGGGGCCGAAACATTCTGCCCTCTATTTCTGTTGCAATGATAATCGGGTGGTTTCTATAATAGGCCGTCGATCTGCAATGCCAGTTTTACAGCTGGTCAACTAGTTGAAAATCTACCCCCCAGATGTCTATAATAAAAAGCTCAAGATGAATTCACTATTGTTTTTGGTCAAATGAGCATATAAAATGACTATTGGCCACATACTACATATACTTCAAGTGCCCGGATCGAATCCCTCTCTTCCAATAATGGAGTTATTGATCATTTAGAACTGCAAGAACTTTGACACCGCCCTGTTAAAAGTTTGGACAATCACTGCACTTTTGCGTAGTCCTGAGTTCTCCTTGAGTTCTCATAGAGATGGCTTTTAATTTCATACGTCTATATGAGCAGTTTTGGAAACCACTGCTGATTGCTGCACAAACTTGTGTGCACATATTCCGAGAGGGTTCATCACATAACCTATGGCTACGCTTTCCCCCACTCCCACAATTCCATCATTGGCTGTTTGACAAGGCCAGCATCCTGGCATCCCACCTATTGCTGAACAAACAGACTTTTCTTGACCCAGTTGGATGATTCTTGACTGTCCAACTGCTTTTATTCCCAACTCCAATATTTTAACATAAACTAAGCAAAATTGTTCAAAAAAAAAAGACCTTATGATTTTTCTCCCTTCTGTTGCTTACAACAGTGTCCTGGAGATTAGTCTTCACTCCAGAACATTCCCAGACAGTTGGGAACCATTGCATCTACTTGTGCGTCCACAATTAAACATGGTTATGTACACACACCCCCAAACAAAGGCAAAAGCACTTCTAAAAATGTTACATAAGATTGCATAGGATATAGAGCACTGAAACAGGCTATTCATCCCAACCAATCTATGCCAGTGATTATGCCCCCTTAAGTCTCCTCCCATCTTTCCTTATATAACCCTATCAGCAAATCCCTCATGTGCTTACCTAGCCTTTTCTTAAAGGCATTTTATACCATTCACTTCAATTACTCCCTCTGGTAGTGAGTTCCAATTTATCACCATTCTCTGGATAAAGAAGTTTTTCCCAAATTCCCTGTTGGACTCTTTTGGTGAATATTATATAATGACGGCCTTGGTTTTGCTCTTTCCCACAAGTGGAAACATCCTTTGTGTATCTATTCTATCAAAAGTTTACATAATTTTATAAAACTTTATCAGGTCATCCATCAGACATCACTTCTCAAGAGAAAAGAGACCTAGCCTGTTCATCATCTCCTGATATGTATACCCACAAATTCCTGGTATCATCCTTGTAAATCTTTTTTCATCCTCTCCAGTGACCATAATATGGTGACCAGAATTAAATGCCATCTTCCAGATATCACCCAACCAAAGTTAAGCGTAACTTCTTTACTATTCAATTCTATCCCTCTAGAATTAAAGTCAAATGCTTGGCTTGTTTTTTTAAAAACCTTGTTGACCTGTGTGGCTACTTTTAGTGATTTATGTACTTGTACTCCCAGGTCCCTTTGTTCTTCCATCTATTCAGATTTTTAATTTTTAAGTAATGTGCAACTCCTTTTTCTCCTTGCCAAAATATAATACCTCAACTTAACTATGTTGGAGTTCATTTGCCAATTATATGCCCAGGTTCAGGCCTTTGGAAATATCTGACTGAGTGGAAGGATCAGAAGTTCTTTGCAAATGAACATTTTTGATAGTATGCTTTTTCTCAAGTCTGTAACATTTTCATATTTATGGTTATTGTTTTAGCATTGAACTTATTTTTAAAGTATTAAAGCAAAATAAAAGTAACACCTTCTACAAATTATTCAACATTAAAAGCAGGATTACACCAAATGAAAACATCTGGTGCAGAAGCTGCGCCTCTTACTAAATGGCACATCACAGAACTATTATGCTAATTGCATGTTAATTATTATGCTAATATGTTCATTAGCAAATTTTAGTATGTAAATGAGTAAATTAATTATTTATTCTACCCATTAAACAGCAGAGTGTGATTTGCTAGCATATGTTTAATGCGCTGTCTAAACGGTTAAATAAAGATTTTTCTCTGGCCTGTCCTTATAGTCAGCCTCTATTCAATGCAGAAATCATATCTGACTGAATTAAAATGATACAAGTTGAATGACAACCCAAGAAAACAGTAAATAGGTTTGGAAGTCAACGGAATTTCAAGTAGGTTTGACACATCAAGATTTATCAGCCTAGCAGATGCCAGCTGACAGCATTTTATTGGACAAAAATTGCAATATTGCACATTTAGTGATTAAAAATGAAGCATGCCAACAGTAAAAGAAAACAACATGCAAATTATTATGCAAATAATTCCTAAACATAGTTCAGCCAACAGAAGTTAAAGAGTGACTATGATTCACTTCACATACTTTGAACTAAATTTGATCTGAGGTATCTTAACAAGAGCTGGTTACTGGCTATTTATTTTCTCATGAGTTGGTACATCCGAAAACAGGCTTAATGGATAATGAGGTAGGCTTGATGGATCATTGGATAGGCTTGATAGATAATGGGATAGGCTTGATGGATAATGGAGCAAGCTTGATGGATAATGGAGCAAGCTTGATGGATAAAGGGATAGGCTTGATGGATAATATGTCAAACTTGATGGATAATGGGACAAACTTGGTGAATAATGGGGCAGGCTTGAGGGATAATGGACATACGATGGATAATGGACAGGCTCGATGGGTAGTGGAACAAAACAGAAAATGCTGGAAAACTCAGCAGGTCTAACAGCATCTGTGGAGAGAAAAACAGAGTTATGTTTTGAGTCTGTATGACTCTTCTTCAGGGCTACAGAGAAGTAGAAATGTGATGAAATTTATACTGCTCAAAGGAGGTGGGGCAGATGAAGCTGCATAGAAGGCCAGCTATAGGTGGGGGGCAAAGGTGGGGGCAAAGGAGAGATTGACAAATACGTAGTGAACAACAGGACAAACTAATGGTAGTGATGAGGCCTAAAGGAAGTGCGGATAGTGGTATTAAGGTAAGAAAGCAGAATGTGATAATAGCAAGACAAAGGTAAGCACTGTAAAAAGAACATGAACAAGTGACAACTGGCACTTATGGAGGTAAAGTGGGGTTGGTGGTGGGGAATAAAGGTCAAAAATAGGATAAAAAGTACGGATAATACAATGAATAAATGAATAAAAATGAAAATAATTAAATACAAAAATAAGTAGACAACTAAACAAATTAAAAAATAAAAATGAATATTGAAAAAAAGGATTGACAATGGGGTGAAGATAGAGGAGAGAGTTCATGATCTGAAGCTGTTGAATTCAATGTTAAGTCCAGAAGGCTGTAAAGTGCCTAATTGGAAGATGAGGTGCTGTTCCTCCAGTTTGCGTTGGGCTTCACTGGAACAATGCAGCAGGCCAAGGATGGACATGTGGGCATGAGAGCAGGATGATGTGTTAAATGTCTAGTGACAGGAAGGCCTGGGTCATGCTTGTGGAGAGACCTAAGGTGTTCCACAAAGCAGGCACCCAGTCTGCGTTTGATCTCTCCAATGTAGAGGAGACCGCATTGGGAGCAGCGGATGCAGTAGACCAAATTTAAGAAGGTGCAAGTGAAGCACTGCTTGACCAAAAAGGAGTGTTTGGGCCCTTTGGACGGTGCGGAAGGGGGAGGTAAAGGGGCAGATGTTGCATCTTCTGTGATTGCATGGGAAGGTGCCGTGGGATGGGTATGAGGTATTGGGGCTGATGGAGGAGTGGACCAGGGTGTCAAGGAGGGAATGGTCCCTATGGAATGTCGACAGGGTGAGTAAGGGGAAGATGTGTTTGGTGGTGGTATCATGTTGGAGATGGCGGAGGATGATCTTTTGAATGCGGAGGCTGGTGGAGTGAAAAGTGAGGACAAGGGGCACTCTATCATGGTTCTGGGAGGGAGAGGAATGTGTGAGGGCAGAGGTGCGGGAGATGGGTCGGACAAGGTTGAGGGCCTGTCAACCACAGTAGGTGGGAAACCTCGGTTAAGGAAGAAGGAAGGCATGTCAGAAGCGCTGTTTTGGAAAGTGGCATCATCAGAATAGCTGTAACAGAGGTGAAGGAATTGAGGGAATGGGATGGAATCCTTACAGGAATCCGGGTGTAAGGAGCTGTAGTCGAGCTGGCTGTCGAGTCAGTAGGCTTGTAATGACTATTGGTGGATAGTCTATCGGCAGAAATTGAAACAGAGAGGTCAAGGAAGGGAAGGGAAGTGTCAGAGATGGACCATGTGAAGATAATGGAGGGGTGGAAATTGGAAGCAAAATTGATTAATTTTTCCGGGTCCAGGCAAGAGCATGAAGCGGCACTGAAACAATCATTGATGTATCGAAAAAAGAGTTTTGGGAGGGGGCCTGAGTAAGACTGGAACAAGGAATTTTCCACGTACCCCATAAACAGACAGGCATTACTGGGGCCCATGTGGAAAGCCAGTAATTTGTAGGCCAGTCATAAGTGAGACAAGTTTAAGGAGAAATTGTTCAGTGAGAGAACAAGTTCAGCCAGACACAGGAGAATGGTGATGGATGGGGATTGTTCGGGCCTCTGTTCAAGGAAGAAGCGGAGAGCCCTCAGACTATCCTGGTGGGGGATGGAGGTGTAGAGGGATTGGACATCCATGATGAAGACAAGGCTAACCGCCAGGGAACTGGAAATTGTTAATATAACTTAGGGCATCAGAAGAATCGTGGATGTAGGTGGGAAGAGACTGGATAAGGAGAGAGAGAATGGAGTCAAGATAGGAAGAAATGGGCTCCGTGGGGCAGGTACAGGCTGACACAGTTAGTCTACCGGGGCAGTCCTGTTTGTGGATTATGGGGAGGAGGTAGAAGCGGGCAGTCTGGGGTTGGGAGACTGAGGTTTAAAGCTGTGGAGGGAAGATCTCCAGAGGAGATGAGGTCAGTGACAGTCCTGGAAACAATGGCTTGATTTTCGGTGGTGGGGTCATGATCCTGCAGGGGGGTGGGGAGGGGGCGTTGGAGAAAGTGTCTGCGAGTTGGGGCTCAGCCTCTGCGAGGTCAAGGTCAGTACACCAGACAACAACAGCACCACCCTTGTTGGCAGGCTTGATAACAAAGAAGGGCTGGACCTAAGAGAACGGAGTGCAGCAAGTTCAGAAGGAGACAGGTTAGAGGAGCAGAGAAATTGAGATGGCCAATGTCACACCGACAGTTCTCAATGAAAAGATCAAGAGCAGGTAAGAGGCCGGAGGGGGTCCAGGTGGAGGGAAAATACTGGAGGCAGGTGAAAGGGTCCATTGAATGGGGGGAGGACTCCTGCCCAAAGAAGTGAGCACAGAGACAAAGGCGACAGAAGAAGAGTTCAGCATAGTGCTGGGCCTGGATGAGACGAAGATTAAAATGAAACTGGGGACAAGGACAGCTTTGAGAGCTAGTGAGATAGTGCAGCTGGAGGGAGAAGTCGAAGGTGTTCATATGGCGGTGCAAGATGCAGTGAGAACATCAGCCTGAGGAATGTTCTATGTCCCGGAGATACCTGTAATCCTGGGCGGATTCAAAATATGAGGGATGGAACTTCAGTTGGAATCCACGTGGGGTAAGTTGGAGACGGAGACAGTCACTGAGGAAGTAAATATGGCTGTGAAAGCGAGTTTTGGTAAACGCCATGTCAAACACCAGTAGGGAATTGGAAAGCAATGAAGGTGAACAGGGCCTCTCCCTCCAGCAGCATTGGCTCACCCTTCTCAAAGCTGTCCTTGTCCCCAGTTTCATTTTATTTGTCTTCTCATCTGATGCCTTAACAAGAAACTTTGTCTCTTCCTTTCAGTTGCGATGGAACACAAGCTCCAACAACTTATTGATACCAACACCCACCCAGGACTCTTCCCCCTTCCCATCCCTCTGACCCCATCCCGTCTTCTAATCCCAGCCCCGGCCATGTATTCCCAATACCCCCTGGCCTTCCCCTCTCTGATGCTGAACGTTCAGTGCTCAGCGAAGGACTCCGTTTCACACCTTTACACCCTCATCTCAATGAATTTCGGGCTCTTCTTCCACCATCTCAGTGCACAGTTTTTGGGCGGGAGTCCTCCACCCACCTCCAGTATTGTCCCTCCACCTGGACCCCTCCCTCTGGCCTCTTACCTACTTTCGACTTCTTCAGTGAGAACAGTTGGCATGACATCGGCCATCTCAGTTTCTCTGCTCCTCTCACCCACTCTAACCTGTCTCCTTCTGAACTTGCCGCACTCTTAGGTCCAACCCTGACTTTGTTAGCAAATCTGCCAGCAAGGGTGGTGCTGCTGTTGTCTGGTATACTGACCTTTACCTCTCAGAGGCTGAGCTCCAACTCTCAGACACTTCCTCCTACCTCCCCCTGGACCATGACCACACCACTAAACATCAAGCCAGTGTTTCCAGGACTGTGACTGATCTCATCTCCTCTGGAGAACTTTCCTCCACAGCTTCCAACCTCATAGTCTCCAACCTTGGACAGCCTGCTTCTACCTCCTCCCCAAAATCCACAAACAGGACTGTCCCGGTAGACTGATCGTGCCAGCCTATTCCTGTCCCACCGAACACATTTCTTCCTATCTTGACTTCATTCTCTCTCCCCTTGCTCAGTCTCTTCCCATGCACTTTAAGAACATAAAAACATAAGAAATAAGATCAGGAAATAAGTGGGCCATTCAGTCCTTCAAACTTATTCTGTCACTCAACAAGCATTCAATAACCTCATTCCACATTCCCAACCATTCCCATATCCCTTAATTCCCTTAGTATCCAACCTATATCTTGAATATCGTCAACAACTGAGCATACACAGCTTACCAGAGTAGAGAATTCCAAAGATTCACAGCCCTCTGAGTGAAGAAATTTCTCTTTATCTCAGTCCAACCCTTTATTCTGAGACTGTAACCTCTAGTTCTAGACTCTCGAGTCAGAGAAAACATTCTCTCAGCATTTACTCTATCCTGAAGACATTTTTTTTTATGTTTCAATGAAATCACCTCTCATTCTTGTAAACTGTAGAATATACAGGCCTTAATTGTCTAGACAATCTCTCCTCACAATCCCCTCTTCCCTTCTTTCCAGGATTCAGACCAGTGAACCTTTGTTGCAAACTCTGTAAGAAAAGTTTATCCTTCCTTAGGAGACCAAAGCTGTGCACATATGCCACCCAGTGTGGTCTCACCAAGGGCCTATATAATTGTAATAAGACTTACTTACTCTTATAATTCAGTCCCTTTCTAATACAGGTTAACATATCATTTGCTTTAATTGCTTGCTGTACCTCCATGCTAACTTTCTGTGATTTGTGTACAATTATACCCAGGTCCCTCTGAATATCAATCTTTCCCAATCTTTCATCATTTAAAAATATTCTGCTTTTCTATTTTTCTTTCCAAAGTTGATAACTTCACATTTCCCCCAACCCCCTCTCCCTCCCTCCCCAGCCCCCTATTGCATTCCATAAGCCATGTTCTTAGAGTCATAGAGGTCTACAGAATGGAAAAAGGCCCTTCGGCTCATCGAGTCTGTGCTGGTCAAACATGTACTGAACTATTCTAATCCCATTTTCCAGCACTAGGCCCATAGCCTTGTATGCCATGGCATTGCAAATGCACATCCAAATACTTCTTAAATGTTACGAGGGTTTCTGCCTCTTTCAGCCAGTGAGTTCCAGATTCCCACCACCCACTGGGTGAGAAAATTCTTCCTCACATCCCTTTTAAACCTCCTTCCCCCTTACCTTAAATCTATGTCTGCTGGTTACTGATCCCTCCACCAAGGGGAAAAGTTCCTTCCTGTCTACCCTATATATGCCCCTCATAATTTTATACACTTCAGTCACATCCCCCCTTAATCTCCTCTGCTCCAGGGAAAATAACCCCAGTCTATCCAATCTCTCCTCATAACTAAAACTCTCCAGCCCAGGCAACATCCTGGTAAATCTCCTCTGCACTCTCTCTAGTGTAATCATATCCTTCCTATAATGCAGATTCCAGAACGGCACACAATACTCTAGCTGTGGCCTAACCAGTGTTTTATACAGTTCCAGCACAACCTCCCTGCTCTTACATTCTATGCCTCTTTTAATAAAGGCAAATATCCCATTTGCCTTCTTAATCACCTCATCTACCAGTCCCACTACCTTAAGGGACCGGTGGACATGCACAACAAGGTCCCTCTGATACTCAGTACTTCCCAGGTTCCTACCATTCATCATGTATTCTCGTGCCTTGTTTGTCCTGCCCAAGTGCATCACTTCACACTTATCCGGATTAAATTCCATTTGCCACTTGTCATCCCATCTGACCAGCCCATCTATATCCTCCACACTATTTACCACCCCACCAACTCTCGTGTCTTCCGTGAACTTACAGATCAACCCTCCTACATTCAAGTCTAAATCGTTTGTATATACCACAAATGGCAAGGGACCCAATACCGATCCCTGTGGAACCCCACAGGTATCCAGTCACAAAAACACCCCTCGACCATTACCCTCTGCTTCCTGCCACTCAGCCAATTCTGGATCCAATTTGCCAAATTGCCTTGGACCCCATGGGCTCTTACCTTCGTCATCAGTCTCCCATGCGGGACATTATCAAAAGCCTTGCTGAAGTCCAAGTAGACTATCTCAAATGCATTGCCCTCACCTACACACCTGGTCACCTCTTTGAAAAATTCAATCAAATTGGTCAGACATGACTTCCGTTTAACAAAATCATACCGACTGCCCTTGATGAATCCCTGCCTCTCCAAGTGTAGATTAATTCTGTCCCTCAGAATTGCTTCCCCACCACTGAGGTGACTGACTGAATTTTTGTTTATTCACTGAACCTGTGTATAGCCCTTTGCAGCCTCTTTGTGTCATCCTCACAACTTACATTCTCACCTACTTTGTGTCATCAGCAAACATGGATACATTATACTTGCTCCCTCCACACCCCCATCTAAGCCATTGATACAGATTGAACATAACAGAGACCCAAGCACTCATCCTTTCAGTACCTGCTAGTTACAGTTTACCAACCTGAAAATGTTCTGTTTATTCCTACTCTGTTTTCTGTTCAATAAGCAATCCTCAATCCATGCTAATATATTACTCTCTGTCCCATGAGTCTTAATTTGATGTAACAACCTCTTGTGGCACTTTACCAAATATTTTTTGAAAATCCAAATACACTATTTTCCCTTTATCCACCCTATCAGCTGCATCCTCAAAAAACTCTAATAGATTTGTCAACACACAATTTCCCTTTCATAAATCTGTACTGATTGCCTAATCATGCTAGGATTTTCTAAATGCCCTGTTAACACATTTCTAATTATAGATCCTAGCATTTTTCCTACTGCTGATGCCAGATAACGGGCCTTCCCTGTTTTCTCTCTTCCTCCTTTCTTAAATAGTGGGATTATGTTTGTTACCTTCCAAACCATGAGGTACGTTCTAGAATCCTGTGAATTCTGGAAGATTGAAAATTCTCTGCAGCTGCTACTTTTAAAACCCTAGGATGCAGGTCATCAGGTCCATGGGATTTCAGCCATTAATTTCTCCGGTACTATTTCTTTACTAATAATACCCATAATATTTTCATTCTCACTAGACCCTTGGTTCCACATTATTTCTGGATTTTTTTGTGTCTTCTACTGTGAAGACAGAAACAAAGGGATGGATTTTTAAATGGCCAAAGAGGTGGGGCTGGAGGCTAATAGACCCACAATTTTCAGCCGCTGGCCAGCATCTTGGCTTGCTGGCATGTTCCTGCCCCCAGGCCTTTGTAGAGCTTGAAAGTTCATGAGAGAAATGGCTACCCACTCAAAAGCAGCAAGTAACCACTTAGACATCATTAAGGCCTAACAATGCCATTCTACTGATGCTGAGTGGAATTTTCCAGCCTCTTGTTGGCCTTCCAGCCTCAGGAGCCCACCTATTGTCCTTAATTGGATGGTAAGCGAGCTTCCTGGCCACTAATTGGCAGCTCGTTAGAAAAAAAACACATCAGGCACCGATGCGATGCAGGTTTGGGACCTGGAATTGTGCCCAATGTTCGTATCCCACCCGCAGAACTAAAATCCAGACCTAAATATTTGTTTAATGCCTCTGCACATTCTTTATTCCCCGTTATAATTTCTCCTGTCTCCAAGGAACCGATGTTCACTTTCATTTTTTCTTTACATACCTATATAAACTTTTACAATCTGTTTTTTTGTCTCTTGCTCATTGACTTTTAAGCTCTTTACCAATTTCTTGCCATCCTTTGCTGAATTCTAAGATCCTCCCAATCCTCAGGCTTACCACTCTTTGGTAACATTATACACCTCTTCCTTCAGTCTAATACTATCGTTAACTTCTCTTGTTAACCACAGTTAGATGACTGATCCCAATGGGATTTTTATTTTTAGAAGGAATATATACTTGTTACAAATTATGTATTTAATTTTTTTTATATGTCTGCCATTGCTTATCTACCTTTCAATGTAATTTCCCAATCTACCTTAGCTAACTCACCCCTCATACATACATAGTTTGCTTTATTTAGATTTAAGTCCCCAGTTTTGGTTCTAACTAAATCACTCAACATAAAATTCTATAATATAATGATTACTGATCCCTGAAGGCTTATTCATGACAAAGTTATTAATGAACCCTTTCTCGTTGCACAATACAAGATATAAAATAGCCTGTTCCCTAGATAGTATCATGACATACTGATCCAGCAAACTATCCTGTGAACTCAGCTTCCAAACTATTATTGCAAATTTGGTTGTCCAGTTGAGATGAAGTCCCCCATGATTATCTTATTCCTGATTTTGCATGCACCTTTAATTTACTGATTTATATTTTACCTGACACTACACCTTACCCTGAGGGGTGTCTATAAACTACTCCAACAATAGTTGTCCCTGGTTGTATCTTACCTCCACCCAAAATAATGTTGCATCTTGATTTTCAAGCCAAGATCAATTCTCTCTACCTTTATTCCATCCTTTAGTTTCCGAGCTACCATCTGCATCTCTTCTAAAAGTCAAGTGTCCTGAAATATTTAATTCCTAACCTTAGTGACTCTGCGACCACGGATTATAATGGCTATTAGAACAAACCTATTAATTTCTATCTATGCTATTAATTTATCTATTTTGTTGTGAAAACTTTGCGCATTCAGATACAGTGCCTTTAGCATGAACATTTTTCTATTTTTTCCTGATGTCGCTTTGAAGCCTCTTGAAGCTGAAGGTGAGGTACTTGAGGAAAGCACGGATTATACATGAGGAGTTATATATTCAGAATCATCTATTTTTCTACTACTCTAATCTCAGTTGATATGGAACCTTGTAACTTGTGGATTCGAAGCCAAATTATTTCGTTGGAGCTTAAGGAAAGAAACCGGCTTTCACAGGAGGATTTTCATGTAGCTTTAGATTGTTGTATTCATAATTTACATAATACCCAACCTTGATAAATTCTTGACCTCGGTGAGTGCAGGTTATTTAACTGCATCCACTTTGGGGATAAAGGAAGGATTTGCTGTATCAGCCTGAGAGCAAACGCATGTCTTCTAGCAAAAACAGGTCCCAGAGGTACAGAGCCCCAAGGCTTTGTCATATTCTTCACTTTCTGTTGAACCTACATAAATTATTTTCCACTTCAAATCCTTGGACAGATCTTTGATGCATTCAAAAGTGATCTCGGAATGAAAAAGGTTGAGAAATAGCAATGGGTTGTCCAGCATCTTCACACTATTCACCTACATCTTCGTCATGGCTTCTATATGCTTTTATTTTAACCTCACCCCAGCCCCACCTGTGCAAATTTAAAATAGAGACTGAGGCCATGAATTGGCTTGGCAGAGTGTGATGGAGCCCCAAGTTCTGGTTTTCCTGCTCAGCTTCCTATTGATTATTCAGTATTGCAACCCTGTTGATGGCTCAGGGATTTTTTTTAGGTTTAGTGAGTAAATAATCTTAATTGGTCAAAAACTGAAAAATGTTCGTTTCTGAGGCCTGCTAACTGGAGAATCAGTCAATGTTTCTGCTTCCATTTTGCTTTAGCCTCACCTTGGCCCCACTCTGTAGGTTGATATCACTTGCTGGCTTGGTTTGATTTCGTCTGACAAACATTTGTTTGTTGTGGCAGGTACCTGGTAACTCTCATGCAATCCTTAACTTATTCTCACCTGAGATCCCAAGGAAGTGTCTGCTTTGACATAAGATGGGTACAATGTTCCAAACTGACACCAGGTTAATAGTCACCATTTCAAAATAAAATCTCTTCAAAGCAGAGCAAAGAGCCGCAAGCATAATCCCCAGATTTCAATTGGAGTGTGATTCAGACTTGAACCTTTCTTTTATCAGAATAGTTTTCTTATTGTTAGTAGATTTAGCAATATTGATAAGTATTATACTCACTAAAAATACATTTGGATATGTGATTACTGCTTCTGCCTGGGATGGAGATCATCCTGTACAACAGGTGGGTCCTACACAGAATTACCAGGACCATGGTGAATTTCTCCAACTAGTTTTGATTGGCTGCAGGAGGAGTGGGGATATCAGAGAGGAACTTGCCAATTATCCCAACCACACAGCACCCCCCCACCCCACCACCCCCCCCCCCCCCCCCCCCCCCCCGACCCCCACCCCCGGCCCTGCACCCCACTCCCCAAATTGGCCTGGGTTTTAATCTGGTTTTTTACCTTTCTGAGGCAACCAAATGCTTTTGGTTGAGTTGGAGGAAGATTGTGATACATAAAGTGTAGCAATGGTATGGGCAGGATGGACGGCCAGAGGGTCCTTTCCTCTACGTCTTTGCTTGCACATTCATAAGACTTCACTGTCATCTTTAGGAGCAGATTGGATGTTGGACAGCGCCTCTTTTCCCAGGGAGCTGCAAGCAACTGGAATGTGATAGCATCCTGGAGAAGTGAATTTACAGTTAATGTACACGTGGTCATTATGACCTCCTGGAATGGTTTTGATTGCCTTCGGAGAGGAATTTTTCCAGAGGTCATTTTCCTTAATAGGCCTCGAATTTTTATATTTTTTATGATGGGGCTACATGGCTGCTGAAGGGGAAGTGGGATTTAGTCAGGGAGTGGAAGAGCAAGTATCCAGACATGATGCTCCCCCATCGGTGTGGGGCAAACTTAGTTGATCGGCTGACCTTTTATTGCCCATCAATTCTCATGCATCTATGTTTTCGTACCTTGTTCAGTGCATTTCTCAGTTTCATAACTTTCTGGTAAACTGTTGAGGGCAAACTGATTGATTGGATTTGTGAGGACTTTTCCTCTTCAATGCCCAACAAGGTCATCCTTCCATTCAACCGTTGCATTTTCATCATCTCTCTTAAAGCTTAAAAGTTTGAACTGTCAGCCTTGGATGAACAGGCCATCATACTGAAAGAACAATTCAAACAGGAGAAAAACTCACCAGTTGACTGTGGAGGGTTTAAACTGTGAAAGCAGCTGGGGAAAAAAAGTGCGAGAATTGGGGATCGATGAGAAAATCTAGCATATCACTCACAATTCAAGAGTCCATCATATCCACAATGGGAATAATCTATTCATGCATCTACTTTCTTTGAGGGCAAACTTCAATGTTAGCAAGGACTTAAAACAGCGATCATGAATTGGGTGTCTGTTATACACCCTCATCGATTCCTCAATTCATTCGTCCTTCATCCTTCCTTGGATGCTTCCTGCATCTATTCATTCCTTCATCCTTCCTCCATTCCTTTACTCTTTCTTTCCTCAATTCCTTCATCCTTATTTGATTCCTCCATCATCCTCTTCACTCTTTCCTCAATTCCTTCATTTCATGATTCTTTCCCTCTGTAATGAACTTGGTGTACCAAATATGTTTCCTACTTCAAATATATAATTTTATTACAGAGCTCGCATAGAAGCTATATGCTTGAATCAGGTCCATGACTAGAAAGGTCTGCCCCTACCCATGCTTATAGCTCATTCGTCAGTGCAATCATGTGACCCCTAAAGGCAGTAGGAAAGATTATGCCTACAATCACTACATTTCCTTTCCCTTTAGATTTTTACATTTATTTACAAAGAATACTTTAATCCACAACATATACATACTGACACAGTTCATGTGATTAAAGATTAAGTCTGTGAGGTGGTTTTCTAATTCAGTTACAGCGGCATAGCTCTACCACTTGATATTCTCCCACCGGATTGACATGATGACGAACTGCTGCACCAGGACATCCTTAGACAGTGGCAGTTCAGTATTAAGTAATTCAGCAGAGACATCAGGTATGTCTATTCAAAGTCAATCTGGCACCTCAGGGATTAAAGTTTGACAGCAATTACAGGCAGAATAGCTGGCTGTTGGAATGTCTCTCTACTCCTTAGATGATCCACATCTTTTCGAACAATCCGGTCTTCCGCTTCCACTTGGAATGACAAAGGTCCAGTTTTAGAGACAATTATACCAGGAATCCAATTAGAGTCATTGCTAAAATTTCACACGAAACTGTCTCTCCCAGAGTAAATCTTCGAGCTTTGCTATGAATATCATGACTCACTTTCTGATTACTCTAGTTCTTCTCTACCTTCCCCTCTAAGTTTGGAGACACCAGACTTAACCTTGGATGAAGGCAGCATTTCTTCAGTAATTCAGATGTTGTTGAACCCATAGCTACATGAGGATTCATCTGATAATTGAGAAGAAAACATAAAATTCGCATTTATAACGTTCCTTCAGATAACTTCTTCATTCCTGATTTGAAAGTTTGCACTGCTCTTTCTGCTAACCCATTGGATGAGGGATGATATGGTGCTGTTTTAATATGTTTAATTCCATATAAACTATGTATCTCTGTACTAGTGGAGACACTACCATCATCCGAAACAATGACTTCTGATAGGCCATGTATACTAAAACATTGGCACAGCTTTTCAATAATTGCACTCAATATTGGTGATCTAACTTCATACACATCCATCCACTTAGAATGCACATTGATGATCAATAAAAACATGGTGCCTAAAAATGGACCTACATAATCTATATATAGTCTAACCAAGGTCAACCAGGCTACTCCACAGATGCAATGGAGCTGAAACAGGCAAATTCTGATGTTGGTGACGCTGGAAATAGTGCTTGACCATGCTTTCAATGTCACTGTCAATGCCTGGCCACCAGGGATAGCGTCGCGCAAGCATCTTCATCTTCCATATGCCTGGATGCGCACTGTGAAGCTCTGTCAAGGGTGGTTCTCTTCCTTGCTCTTAATCCCCACAAGGTTCCATCTTGACAACTTAACTCTGTTTTACGGGCATGGAATGGTCTTATCTCTTCAGATGCTGGTGAATTCGACCACCCTTGTAATACCTGGTCTCCGACTTTTGACAAAATTGGATCCCTGTTTGTCCAATTCTTTATTTGCTTCGCACAGATCGGTGAAGAGTCCATGAAAGTCAACACAAGCACAACTTTTTGTAGCACTGGAGTACGTACAATGCTATCTGGTAATGGAAGATGACTGAGTGCGTCTGCATTTAAAATATGCATACCAGGACGGTGCATAAAGGTATACTCAAATGTTGATAAAATCAAAGCCCAATGTTGAATTCTTGCTGAGGCTATTGGGGGAATGGCTTTATCATCACTAAATAAACCCATTAGTGGTTAATGGTCCGACACTATGTGAAATGTCGTTCATGCAGATACTGATGGAATTTCTTCACTCCAAATATTACTGACAGACCTTCCTTTGCAAGTTGTGAATAACCCTTCTCAGCTGCAGAGAGGGTTCTGAAGACATAGCCAACTGGCCTTTTGGAACATTTCTCCATCTTGTGTGATGACACAGCTCCCATCCTTTAGAAAGATGTGTCACAGGTTAATATTAATTCTTTTCATGGGTCATAGTGTACTGGTAGACATGGTAAGTGCAATAGCTTCTTGACTTTTACAAAGGCTTCTTCTTGTTGAGCCTTCCATGACCAACACTGTTTCTTTTTTTAATAATAAGTGTAAAGGGGCTAACACTGCTGACAAGTTTGGCAAGAAGCGACTGTAATAATTAATCATGCCTAAAAAAGATTTGAGTTCAGTGACATTGGTCTTGGACTGCCCTAACTTTCTCCTTTACTGGATGCAACCCTTTGGCATCCACTCGGTGACTAAAGTAAGTGACTTCTGTCACTTGGAATGTACATTTCTTTTTCTTCAATCGTACCCAAGCTTCCAAAAATCTTCTTGAAACCTCATCCAGGTTGGCCAAATGTTCAGCTTCCGTTGGCCCTGTGGTCAGGACGTCATCCAGGTACACTACCATTTGGGGAAGCCCTTGCAATAGGCTTTCCATGGTCCTTTGGAAAATTGCACAGGCAGATGATACACCAAAGGGTGGGCATGTATATTGGTACAGGTCCTTGTGCGTGTTGATGGTTACATATCCTCTAGATGTGCTGTTCAGCTCTAGCTGTCAGTATGCATGGCTCCTGTCCAATTTGTTGTTGGATTTTCCTCCAGCTGGCTTAGCATAAAACCTTCTATCCTCGGGATAGGATATTTATTTAATTTAGCAGCCTTGTGCACAGTTAATTTGTAGTCTTTGCAGATATGAATAGTTTGATCTGGTTTCATCACAGGGGCTATGGGTGTTGCCCATTCTGAAAATTGGACTGACTGGCTGATGCCTAGCTTCTCTAAGTGGCACAATTGTGCACCTACTTTCTCATTTCGGGTACAAGGCACAGGTCTGGCTTTAAAGAGGTGTTGCTTCTGAATCTACATATATTTTTGCTTTTATCTTTCCCAATTCTTCATGAAATGCACTGTCATACTTCCTTAACAGCTCAGGAATTCCTCCTGACCTCCTGAAATATTTCTGACCAGTTGAGCTTAATTTCTTTTAACCTATGGCCCAGAAGAATAGATCCTTCACCTGTTACAATGATCAATGGAAGCTAGGCTGCCTGTTGCCTATAGCACACTGGTACAGTGGAGGTGACTTTTACCTTTATTGACTCTCCAATGTATGTCTTCATCCGAGCTGTGGTTTGCTCCAGATTCAGTGGTTGGGTACCCTCATTTAGGTATTCAAATATTTGTTCTCCCACCACTGATTGATGGTCACCTCCTTGACTGCAGGTTTCCTATTTACTTGAAGTGTGACAGTAATTGGTTCAGTTTTTACTGCTTTGACATTGTATGGGGAATAGATATCAGTATTGTCAGCTTCTGGTTCAGTTATATTGTGCACTTCAGCTGCTGTCTGATTGGCTGTCTCGATTTCACCCTGCATTGCTTTATTACACACCCTTTTTTGTGACAGCAGTGCATTCTGCCTCCTTAAATCTTCAGGTTTCCGATATATGGTTACCCCAACATTGGTAACAAATTAGTTTCTGAATCGCTGATGAGATGCTGTCTGTATGCCTTTTATGTTTTTTGAGCAGCAGAGACTGTCTCCCGCTTTGCGGCTGTCTCTCTGGTTTTCATGCCATGCCCAGCGGTGGGTTCCCGTCCCAGCTGAAAAATGGAGCCAAGTTGCACACTCTGTAAAGCCTGCGAGTCCCTCTCAGCACTTCCCATTACCAGCGCTATTTCCACGGCGCGCTTCAAATCAATATTAACTTTTGCAAGTAAACGGCGCTGAATGACGTTGTTACTGTCATTAACACCACAAACCACCCGGTCCGGCAACATGCCTTCAAGAGTATCTCCGAAGTCACAGCACTCAGACAACTGTTTCAACTTCACAATATGAGTTGTGATGGACTCTCCCGGGGCCCTTACTCTGGAGTTAAGCTTAAATCTTTGCATAATTACCGATGCCTTTGGCTGAAAATGCATCTTCACGAGGTTTATCAATCTGTTAAAAGATTTAGAATTGGAGCGTTCAGGGCCATCAGATTAAGGATGAGGTTAAATGCGTTGCTACCACAGACACTTAAAAGAATTGCTTTCCGCTTCTCCTCCGTTGTTATTTCATTCACCATAAAATAAAAACCTAGGCGCCCTATGTACTGGCTCCAGTCTTCCATGGGCAAGTCATAAGGGTTGATTCTAATGAAAAGTGGTATGACTGGTGAGTATACTTCTCTTTCTTTCCTTAAGAACTGATGTACTCACATTCACAAGGCGAGGTGCAGTGTTGGAGCCATTTATCCTCTTTGCCAGTTGTAATGAACTTGATGTACCGGACAGGTTTCTTACTTGAAACATAACTTTATTACAGGGCTCATTTAGAAACTACATGCTTGAATCAGGTCCATGACCAGAAAGCTCCGCCCCTAAGACTACCCACGCTTAGGGCCAATTCATCAATACAATCACGTGACCCCTAAAGGCAGTAGGAAAGGTTATACCTTCACTCACTACACCTTCTTATTATTTCAAAGCACTGACTTGTTTCAAATAAGTTGATCAGATGAATGCATCCACCATTTATACATTAGTATCTCAAGAGCACAATTTCAAAGGCGCTAATTTTGATTAAACCTATGCTCTATGAGGTTGGAAATTTATATTGGGTAACTTAATGTGGAGCTGACTTTTTTCCCCTGTTTTCTGACAGAACAGGGCAGGGCAACTTGAGGCACAGGAATTACTGCCTAATTCCACCAATGTCTGTGTCCTTAAAAAGGTGGCTCAGATAGATACCAAAAATAGGCAGGCTCCTCATTAGCTCAGGAAAACCAGGCTCTTATGACACAGAGAAGACCCTGGCATGATTTCCAGGTACATGGGCAGAGTATGCACCCTCCCCATTTCTACTCGTGTTGAACAGTCTAACACTTAAAGGGCCTACTGCAATCTATTCATCAATACAAAAATACCTGGAAAAACTCAGCAGGTCTGGCAGCATCTGTGGAGAGGAGCACAGTTAACGTTTCGAGTCCGCATGACTCTTCAACAGAACCAAGGAAAAATAGGACAACAACAAGCCAGTTGGACATTGAAATGGTTTCTGATGGAATCAAGGGGAGGAATACTATTCCATCTGAACGCCACAAAAAACCTTCCTCTCCACCCCAGTTCATACAAACATAGAAACTTGATAAGTCGGGAAAGACAAGTCTTCCTTACACCAGGATATCTGTGTTATGACTATACACTTCTCCCCTTTCCCACTAGGTTACCCTACCCACTATGAAGTTTAATAGTTGAAAATTGATTGCAGTACTGGATTCACTGCCTTCTTCAGAAATGAAACTTGATTTGCAAATTTTTTAATCAAGTCAGTTAAATTTGGCAACATCCAGCCACTGTAGAGAATGAACAATGCAGAACAAATGGTGAAAATCTAATCAAAGCAAAGCCGCTCTCGCTAATAAGAAGACAAACTTTAATGAGTTGCATTTTCTTTGATCCCACTGCACAAAGAAGAGATGGGATTTACTGAAAAGGCTATTGACAAACCAATGATGACTACGTCAACAGTTAATTATCATGAATAAAGTTAAAGGAACACATTATTAAGCCCTCTCTTTCATATCTCAGGCTGCACAAGTTTTGTTAATTATTTTTTTTTCCGTGATTGTTCTGTTGTCTCAAACGTATTTTGCAATTAAAAATGATAAAGTAAGAAGATCAAATTAACAGAGGGTGTGTAAGTTTGTGTGATTACGCTCTAGTCAGTATTAAAGAAAGAATTGCAATTATATAGCACCTTTCACAACTTCAGGGCATCACAAAGCACTTTATTAAATTGAGGTACTTTTGAAGTGTAGTCACTGTTGTAGTAATGTGGAAAGAGGGAGGCAATGGTGTAGTGCTATTGTGGCTGGACTAATAACCCAAGGTAATGGTCTGGGGATCTGGGTTCGAATCTCACCTTGACAGATGGAAGAATTTAAATTCAAAAGTCTAATGATGACCATGAAAACATCGTAGATTGTTGTAAAAACCCATCTAATCTGGACTAATGCCCCATTTGGGAAATCTACCAGACCCCCACAGCAATATGGTTGACTCTTAAATGCCCTCTGAAACGGCCCAGTTATGTCAAAGCCTCAAAAAAGGAATGAAACCCGGCATTGACTTAGGCACACTCAGAACTGTTGACCCTACAAAGTCCTCCAACTAACAACTGGCTCACAAACTAGTCAAGCAACAGCCTGGCATAGTCATTCTCACAGTATCATATCTGACAGATAATGTCCCAGACACCACCATCACCATCCCTGGTCTCACCAGCAGGTCAGAGGTGGTAGCACAGTGGTATAGAGTGGGGAGGAAGTTGCCCTGGAGTCCTCAACATTGACTCTGGACTCCATGAAGTCAGCCCAAACATGGGCAAGGAAACCTCCTGCTGATTACCATGTACCACCCTCCATTGGCTGATGAATCAGTGCTCCTTCATGTCGAACACCACTTCAAGGAAGCACAGAGGGTGGCAAGGACACAGGATATATTCTGGGTGGGGGATTTCAATGACCAAGAATGGCTCAGTAGCACCACTAATGACTGAGCTGGCTGAGTCCTAAAGGACATACCTGCTAGACTAGATCACTGTTGTAGTAATGTGGAAAGGAGGAGGTGATGGTATTGTGGCTGGACTAATAACCCAAGGTAATGGCCTAGGGACCTAGTTTCAAATCTCAGATGGTGAGGGAACCATCAAGAGGGAAAAACATACTTGACCTCATCCTCACCAACCTGCGTGCCACAGAAGCATCTGTCCATGACAGTTTCGGTCAGAGTGACCACCGCATAGACCTTGTGGAGACGAAGTCCCATCTTCATGTTGAGGATACCCTCCATCATGTTGTGTGGCACTACCACCATGCTAAATGGGATAGATTTCGAACAGATCTAGCAACTCAAGACTGGGCATCCATGAAGCACTGTGGACCATCAGCAGCAGCAAAATTATACTCAAACACAATCTGTAACCTCATGGCCCGGCATATCCCCCAGTCTACCATTACCATCAAGCGAGGGTATCAAACCTGGTTTAATGAAGAGGGCATGCCAGGAGCAACACCAGACTTACCTAGTGAAGCTATGACACAGGACTACTTGCGGGCAAAACAGTATAAGCAGAAAGTGATATACAGAGTAAGTGACCCCGTAACCAACGGATCAGATCTAAGTTCTGCAGTCCTGTCACATCCAGTCGTGAATGGCAGTGGACAATTAAACAACTCACTGGAGGAGGAGGCTCCACAAATATCCCCATCCTCAATGATTGAGGAGCCCAGCATATCAGTGCAAAAGATAAGGCTAAAGCATTTGCTACAATCTTCAGCCAGAAGTGCCAAGTGGATGACCCAACTCGGCCTCCTCTGGAGGTCCTCAGCCTCACAGATGCTAGTCTTCAGCCAATTCGATCCACTCCACGTGTTATCAAGAAATGGCTGAAGGCACTGGATACTGCAAAGGCTATCAGCCCTGACAATATTCTGGCAATAGTACTGAAGACTTGTGCTACAGAACTTGCCGCATCCCTAGCCAAGCTGTTCCAGTACAGCTACAACACTGGCATCTACCCAGCCATGTAGAAAATTGCCCAGGTATATCCTGTACACAAAAAGGACAAATCCAACCCGTCCAATTATCGCCCTATCAGTCTACTCTCCATGATCAGTAAAATAATGGAAGGGGCCATCAACATTGCTATCAAGCGGCATTTGCTTAGTAATAACCTGCTCACTGATGCCCAATTTGGATTCTGCCAGGGCCACTCAGCTCCTGACCTCATTACAGCCTTGGTTCAACATGGATAAAAAAGCTAAACTCCCGAGGTGAGGCGAGAGTGACTGCCCTTGATATCAAGGCAGCATTTGACCGAATGTGGCATCAAGGAGCCCTAGCAAAACTGGAGTCAATAGGAATCAGTGGGAAAACCCTCCACTGGCTGGAGTTATTCCTAGCACAAAGGAAGATCGCTGTGGTTCATGGGAGTCAGTCATCTCAGCTCCAGGACATCACTGCATGAGTTCCTCAAGGTAGTGTCCTCGGCCCAACCATCGTCAGCTGCTTCATCAACGATATTCATTGGTCAGAAGCGGGGATGTTTTCTGACGATTGCACATTGTTCAGCAATATTTGCGACTTCTCAGATACTGAAGCAGGCCCTGACCAAATGTAGCAAGACCTGGAAAATATCCAGGCTTGGGCTAACAATTGCAAGTAACATTCATGCCACACAGGTGCCAAGTAATGGCCATCTCCAACAAGAGGGAATCTAACCATCGTCTCTTGATGTTCAATGGCATTACTATCACTGAATCTCCTACTATCAACATCCTGGGGGTTACCATTGACCAGAAACTGAACTGGACTAGCCATATAAATACTGTAGCTACATGAGCAGGTCGGAGGCTAGGATTTGTGTGACAAGTAACTCACCTCCTGACTCCCCAAAGTCTGTCCACCATCTACATGGCACAAGTCAGGAGTGTGATGGAATACTCCCCAATTACCTGGATGAGTGCAGCTTCCACAATACTCAAGAAGCTTGACATCATCCAGGACAAGGCAGCCCACTTTATTGGCACCACATCCACAAACATTCACTCCCTCCACCACCTACACACAGTAGCAGCAGGGTGTACCATCTACAAGATGCATTGCAGAAATTCACCAAGGCTCTTTAGACACCACCTCCCAAATCCAGGATTGGTACCATCTAGAAGTACAAGAGCAGCAGAGACATGGGAACACCACCACCTGGAGGTTGCCCTCCAAGTCACTCACCATCCTGACTTGGAAATATATTGCTATTCCTTCACTGTCGCTGGGTCAAAATCCTGGAACTCCCTTCTTAACAGCACTGTGGGTGTACCTAAACCACATGGACGGCAGCAGTTCAAGAAGGCAGCTCACCGCCACCTTCTCAAGGGCAACCAGGGATGGGCAATAAATGCTGGCCCAATCAGCAAAGCCCATGTCCTGTGAATGAATAAAAAAATAGAAAATGCAGCAGCCTGTTTGTGCGCATTCAGCTCAAACAAAAAGCTTTGTGATAATGACTGGATAATTTGTTTTTATGATGCTGGTTGAAGCATAAATATTGGTCAGAATACTAAGGATAACTCCCCTGCTATTCATAAAAATAGTGGCTTTGGGATCTTTTATATCACCCTGTCAGGACCTTGGTTTTAATAGCTGATCCAAACTATGCTACCTATGACAGCATAGCATTCACTGAGCATTATATTGGTGTAATCAAGCCTCTGGAGTAGGATTTAAACCCTTAGCCTTCCAATTGAAAGGGCAAACATACTATCAACTGAGCTAAATCTGAAACCCTTCTAATGGTCTTATGATTAGCCCCAATAGATCAGAGCATTGCCAACCCATCAGGATTGTCCTAACATTCTCCAGAAATTATAGAATGAACAACAGGACTCTGCTGTGAGCAAATTGCAAGAGAAGAGTTCATAGGAGCATTGAAATTAATTTTTTGTTTTCAATATTTGAACACATTTGTTTAATACTTAAAAAGAATGGTGGCTTTACCACTCTTCCCAATGATTAAGAGAGTATAGGACAAAGCCCCCAGTGATGGGCTTAAGCCTCTTTTCAACAAGAGGAAGCCCAATCACCTCCCTTAGACATAAGAGCATAAGAAATAGGAACAGGAGTGGACCATTCGGCCCCTCAAGCCTGCTCCTCCCTTCAATAAGGTCATGGCTGATCTTCTTGTGTTTCAATTTCCACATTCCCACCTAACCCCATAACCTTTGATTCCCTTGCCTAACAAGAATCTATCTACCTCTGCCTTAAAAATATTCAATGACCCCGCCTACACCAACTTCTGAGGTAGATTCTTCCAAAGTCGCACAACCCTCTGAGAGAAAAAAATCCTCATCTTTGCCCTAAAAGGGCAATCCCTAATTTTAAAACAGTGCCCCCTAGTTCTGGACTCATCCACAAGCGGAAACACCCTTTAAAAGTACACCTTGTCAAGGCCATTCAGGATTTGGTATATTTCGATCAAATCACCCCTCCTTCTTTTAAACTCCAGTGGAAACAAGCCCAGTCTGTCCAACCTTTCCTCATACGACAACCCACTCATTCCAGCTATCAGACTAGTAAACCTCCTTTGCACCACCTCCAATGCATTTATATCCTTCCTTAAATAAGGAGACCAAAACTGCACACAGTATTCAAGATGCAGTCTTACCAATGCCCTGTATAACTGAAGCATAACATCTATACTTTTATGTTCAATTTCTCTCATAACAAACGATAGCATTCCATCAGCCTTCTTAATTGCTTGTTGTACCTGCACACTAACTTTTTGTGACCATGTACTAGAAAACCTAGATCCCTCTGCACCTCAGAATTATGCAGCTGTTCTCCATTTAAGTAATACTCTGCTTTTTTTGTTCTTCCTGTCAAAGTGAACAACTTCACATTTTCCCACATTAAACTCCATTTGTCAGATCGTTGCCCACTCACTCAACCTAGCCATATCCATCTGCAACCTCTTCATGTCCTCTTCACAACATATTTTCCTACCTATCTTTGTGTGATCTGCAAATTTAGCTACTAGGTCTTCACTCCCTTCATCTAAGTCATTGATTTAAATTGTAAAAAGTTGAGGCCCCAGTATAGACCCCTGTGGGATGCCACTCATCACATCCTGCCAATCAGAAAAAGATCCATTTATGCATATTCTCTGCTTTCTGCCAGCCAGCCAATCTTCTATCCATGCTAATATGTTACCCACTACACTATGTGCCTTAATTTTCTGTAATAACCTTTGATGCGGCACCTTATCAAATGCCTTCTGGAAATCCAAGTACAGTACGTCTACAGGCTCCCCTTTATCCACTGCACATGTTACTCCTTCAAAAAACTCCAATAAATTGTTAAACATGATTTTCCTTTCACAAAACCATGCTGACTCTTCCTAATTGCCTTGAGCTCTTCTAAGTGCCCAGCTATAACCTCCTTAATGATCGATTCTTATAACTTCCCCACATCAGACGTAAAGCTAATTGGCCTATAGTTTCCTCTTTTCTGCCTCTCTCCCTTCTTAAACAGAGGGGTTATATTTGCTACTTGCCAATCTGATGGAACCTTTCTAGAACCTAGCGAATTTTGTAAAATTAACCAGCTCATTGACTACCTCATTAGCCACCTCTTTTAAGACCCTAGGATGTAGTCCATTGGGACCTAGAGACTTGCCAGCCTGCAGCTCCATCAGTTTGTTCAGTACCTTTTCCCTAGTGATTTCTATTTCACCAAGTTCCTTTCTCCCGTTAACCTCCTGATTTGCAGCTATTACTGGAATGTTTTTTGTATCCTCTGTAGTGAACACAGAAGCAAAATATTTGTTCATTTCTTCCGCCATTTCCTTATTATCTATGATTAACTGCCCACTGTCACTCTCTAGATGACCAACACTCACTTTACTTACTCTTTTTCTTTTTTTAAATACCTGTAGAACTCTTGCTATCTGTTTCTACATTTCTAGCTAGCTTCCCCTCATGCTCTAATTTCTTTCTCCTGATTAACCTTTTAGTCATTCTCTGCCATTCTTTATATTCTGTCCAATCATCTGTCCTGCCACTCATTTTTGCGGAGTTGTATGCTTTTTCCTTAAGTTTGATGTTTTCCTTAACATCTCTAGTTAACCACGGATAGTGGGTCCTTCCCTTAGAATTTTTCTTTATAGTCGGAATGTACTTATTCTGAATGCTCTAAAATATCTCCTTAAATGTCTGCCACTGCTGCTCTATTGATCTATCCTCTAGCCTAGTTTCCCAGTTCACTTCAACTAGCTCAGCTTTCATCCCCACATAGCTGCCCTTATTTAAGTTCAACATACTAGTCTGAGACCCACTCTTCTCCCTTTCAAACTGGATGTAAAATTCAATCATAATGTGGTGGCTGCTACCTAGGGGTGCCTTTATGCTAAGGTTATTAATTAATCCTGTCACGCTACACAATACCAAATCTAATATTACTTGCTCTCTGGTTGGTTCCAGAACATGCTGCTCCAAGAAACTATCTTGAAAACATTCTAAGAACTCTTCAACCAGGCTACTACTGCCAATCTGATATCTTCAGTTTATATGTAGATTAAAATCACCCATGATTATTGCCTTCCCTTTATCACAAGCACACAATATTTTCTCTTGAATACTTTGTCCTACACTGTGACTATTGTTCGGGGGACTGTAGACCACTCCCACTAATTACTTTTTGCCCCTGCTATTTCTCATCTGCCCCAAACCGATTCTACATCCTGATCTCCTGAACCAAGGTCATCTCTAACTATTGCACCAGTGCCCTTTTTGATTAACAGTGCCACCCCTCCACCTTTACCTAGCTTCCTATTCTTGAATGTCATGTACCCTTCAATATTAAGGACCCAATCTTTGTCATCCTGCAGCCACGTCTCCGTAATTGCTGTCAGATCATATTTATTTACTTCAATGTGGGCCATCAATTCATTTACTTTGTTATGAATGCTACATGCATTCAGATAGAGAGCCTTCAGTTTTGTCTTTTTGTTACCTTAATAACATCTAGTCTTGACTGTTGACGTATATTTAGGTTTTTACTCTCTGTCCCTTCCTGCCATTCTCTGACTGTCATTTCTCATATTACTATTTTGCTCTACTGTCTTGAGTCTATGCCTTGAATTGCTACCTCTACCCAAGCTTGATCCCTCACCCCTCTTGCTTAGTTTAAAGCCCTCTCTACTTCCCTAGTTATGCAATTTGCAAGGACACTCATTCCAGCACGGTTCAGGTGTAAACCGTCCCAATGATACAGCATCCACTTTCCCCAGTACTGATGCCAGTGCCCCACAAACCGGAACCCACTTCTCCCACACCAGTCTTTGAGACACACATTCGTCTCTCTAATGTTATTTGCCCTATGCCAATTTGCACTGGCTCAGCTAATAATCCAGAGGTTTGAAGTTCTACTTCTTAATTTGATACATAGCTTCTCATGCTGACAATGCCATTGAATAGACATTCAACGGCACTACCATTGTTGAATTTGCCACCAACATCCCAGGAGTTACCTCTGACCAGAAATTGAACTGGACCAGCTGTGTAAATACTGTGGCTGCAAGAGCTGGTCAGAAGCTGGGAATTCTGTGGCAAGTAGCTCATCTCCTGACTCCTCAAAGCCTGTTATCATGGAGATATTAATGTGTATAATGTTATTGGAAATTATTTTTTAAAATAGAATTCTAGTGAGGGGGTCTGTGTCGAGGCGTGTGTCTGTGTGTGTCTTAATTGGATTAAAGCCAGCTAGTCTGGGTGCTTTGATGTATAGTTGTTTTCAGATGTTAATTGGGTGAACAGTAAGGAGAACAGTAAGTGTTCATTTGCATCTGTTGAATAAACCATTCAAGGCAGTGGGTGAAATTTTGCACCTAGCTAGAAGAAGCCAAACAATGTGTTTATCTTTTTCACCTTACTAATAAAATTGGTGCTATGAAAGGTATTTTATTGTTAGAAGAGCTGAAGTTCAAAAGACCTAGTGATACAATGGAAAATTTACATTCAAAGGGAAGGCTAGGTATATAAAGATGAGTTTGTGTGTGTGTGTGTGTAAGTTAGAGGCATTTAAGACCCAACCAGCCTGTATGCCTCCAACCAACTTGTAAAGGTGCCTCATTTGGAATTTGTAAGGTCAAATGTGCTTTGCCTGGTGTCTATTTAAAGTCTATGGCCTTAGTGTTGCCTTATTGGAAATTTACCTGGGGGTGATTATTTTGGGGATTTGTTAAAAAGTTATTATAGTAGTAAATTGTATCCATGGATATGTGTTTAATTTGTTGTTAAATTAATACATGTTTAATTTAGTTTTATATAAAAACCACGAGATTCAGTGGTTGTATTCATATTGAATTCAAAGTCTGCATCTTGAAATTACAAATTGAAAAAATGCGTTATGACAGTTGTTTCAAGTTTCCCTCTGGGATTTGAACAACTCAGCCTTTACCATCGGCTATGTCATAACACTGTCCACCACCTTCAATCAGAAGTGTGATGGAATACTCTTCACTTGACTGGATGAAACTTGACACAATCTGAGACAAAGAAACCCATTTGATTGGGATCCCATTCTCCACCTTAAAAAATTCACTCCATTCACCACCGATGTACAGTGGCAGCAGTGTGTACCTGCAAGATGAACTGCAGGAACTCAGCAAGGCTCCTTCAACAGCACCTTCCAAACCCACAACTTTGGCCACCTAGAAGAATAAGGCCAGCAGGTGTATGGAAATATCACCACTTGCAGATTCCTGTTCTAATCACACACCATCCTGACTTGGACCTATATCGCCATTCCTTCACTGTCACTGGCTCAAGATCCTGGAACTCCCTCTCTAACAGCACTGTGGGTAAACCTACATCAGATATACCACAGCAGTTTAAGAGGCAGCTCACCATCACTTTCTCAAGGGCAATTAAGGATCTATAAATGCTAGCCAGAGCCAGCGATATACACATTCTGAATGAATAGGAAAAAGTAGGATGATGCTTCAGTGCGATATTTTGGGAGTATTGCAACTATGTGGCTGTGACAAAGGTAAACTATTCCTCCTCATCCTTCTCAACCTCTCTTCATCTTTTGACACAATTGACCACACCATCCTCTCCAATGCCTCTCCACTGCCGTCCAATTGGGTGGAACTGCACTTACCTGGTTCCATTCTTATCTGTCTAATCATAAGCAGAGAATCACCTGCAATGGCTTTTCCTCCTGTTCCTGAACCTATGGTGACCCCCAAAGATCTATCCATGGCCCCTCATATTTCTCATCTTCATGCTACCCATTGGCAACATGTCAATTTCCACATGTACACTGACAACAGCCAGCTCTACCTCACCACCATCTCTCTGAGCCCCACCACTGTCTCTAAATTATCAGGCTACTTCACAAACATGCAGAACTGGATGAGCAGGAATTTCTTCCAACACAATATGAAGCCACAAAATCCATTCCTAGCCACAACTCCGTCCCTCTCCCTGGTGAAATCTGAGACTAAACCAATATGTTCACAACCTTTGTGTCATGTTTGACACCAAGATGAGCTTTCGAAGTTGTATATGCACCATCACCAACTCATGTCTATTTCCACATCTATAACATCACCTGACTTTACCCCATCATGCCTTCTGCTACTGAAACCCTCATCCATGCATTTGTTACCTTTAATTTTGACTATTCCAACACTCTCCTGACTTGTCTTCCACATTCTACCCTCTGTAAACTTGATATAATTCAAAACTTTGCTGCTACGTGCTAACTTGCACCAAGTCCCATCACCCTTACATCAGATCTTGGTTAAGCGATGGCTCAATTTTAAAACTACATGTTTATTTTCAAATCCCTCTCTGGCCTGGCTTCTCCTTCTCTATGTAACATCCGCCAGCCCCACAATCCTCAGGGATACCTGTGCTCATCTAATTTTAACTTCTTGAGCATTCCCGTTTTTAACTGCTCCAGCATTGGTGGCCTTGTCTGCAGCTGCCTGGGCTTCTGCCTCTTCCCTCCTTAAAACATTTGGTCATCTGATTAAATATCTACCAATGTGGCTCGGTGTCAATTTTTTAATATAATGCTGCTGTGAGGCAGCTTGAAATAAATTATGTTAATGGTGCTAAATAAACAAAGGTGAGTGAGTCTACCAAGCCTGTCTATAATGCACTCCTCTACTGTGGTGAGACCTGAACAACATTTGCTAGGCAGGGGAAAAGGTTGAACAGTTTCCATCATCACTGTCTCAGATACATCCTCAGCAACTCAGAGGTCCAGGAGCATTCTAATTCCATCAGCATAAACTCATTGCTAAGCCAACCAACAACACCTGCGCTGGCTCGGCCATTTTCATCAGATTAGATGACTGCCGTATGCCCAAAGACCTTCTGTATGGTGAACTGGCCACTGGGTCACGACCTCCTGGGCATCCATAACTTTGCTACAAGTACTTGTGCAAGTGAGATATGAAGATGACAGACATTGACACTGACAATTTGGAGACAGTCTCTGTCAGCCATGACCTCTGGAGGCTGACTATTTATAAGGGCATTGGAAGAGGCCAGCAGAAGTGAAAAGCTCAGCTAGCCAAGGAGAGAACCCAGAGAAAACAGCGAATCATGCACCTTCTCAGCCCACTGTCTTCTTCTGCAGCAAATGCAGCAGAGAGTGTCATGTCAGAGTGGGGAGGTCCTGAGCCACACCAGCTGTTGCTTAACACACAGCTGACCCCCACAGTGAAAACCATCCTCTTACAAGATGGAAGGCTGCCATGTAAACACAGGTTGTTGTTGCTGTTGTTAGGATATTAAAATTAACATTTTTATTCAGGTGTTTTAAATGTTAAAACCATTTAATTGGATAAATGTAAAGAAACTATTTCTTCTTGTAGAGAAATTAAGAATGAGGGAACTCAATCTTAAAATTAGAGGCAGGGCATTCAGGGGTGATGTCAGGAAGCACTTCTTCACACAAAGGGTAGTGGATAACTGGACCTCTCGTCCTTCAAAAAAGCTGTTGATGCTGTGGGTCAATTGAAAATTTCAAAATTGACATTTATTTCAGGCAAGGCTATTAAGGGATATGGAAACAAGGTGGGTAAGATGGAGTTAAGATACAGATCAGCCATGATCTAACTAAATGACGGAATAGGCTCGAGGGCATATAGCATTTGTTTATTCCTGCAGCTCTGTGTGCCTGTTCAGGTGAACAGCAATGATCACATAACACTGTCTGAGAAAAGGAATGTCGTCCTGGCCTTTATATCTCTCCTTCAACCATCAGCACACTTTAGGAAAGATGGTCATTTTTTTCTCCACATACCTTCAGTTGTGTGGAGAGACTGGAGAAGCTGGGGTTGTTCTCCCTAGAGCTGGGAAGGATAAGAGGGTATTTAATAGAGGTGTGTGTGGAGTTTGCCCATTCTCCCCATGTCTATGTGGGTTTCCATCAGGTGCTCTGGTTTCCTCCTACCATCCAACAACGTGCTGGTTAGGTAAATTGGCTGTGGTAAATTGTCCCCCAGTGTGTGTGTCTATGTGTGTGCATGTGAGTGTGTGCCCTGTAATGAACTGATGTCCCATCTTGGGTGTACCCTGCCTAGTGCCCATTGCCTGTAGGAATAGGCCCTGATTCCTTGTAACCCTGAATTGGATAAAGCGGTTCTGGAAAAGTGAGCAAGTGAAGCAATAGAAAGCTAGGATTTTAAGTCCCGTGGGTGGGCGGCCCAACCCATCCGTCTGCAAAAAAGCATGAGAGTACATTGGGCGAGCATCCTGATGTCATCGCACACTCACGCAATGCCTCGCTCAGCAGGTGCACATGTTAGTCAGAAGCATGCCCGCCGACAATTAAGCGGGCAATTAAGCCCACAAAGGAGGCAATTGAAGGTGCTTTCTCGTGGCCCGTCCACTTTTATGGTTGGTGGACGGGCCAATCGGCCAGGCGGCCTTTAATTTTTGCTAAAACCTCGATCTAGGGTGGGATGAAATCTTCATGGGGGAAATAAAATAAAAAGAGATATCTGGGGACTGATTTTTTAATGAGATATGCTTCCTGGTGCCATGACTGTGTTGTATGGCCATATGCTGCAGCATTTTTGTTGTTTTGTTTATTCTGTGGAGGTCTGCAGCTCCCTGGGGCAGCTGTCTGTCTTCAGGGGGCTCACTGGAAGCGCTCACCAGCACCCACGGTGAAGTCAGCGTCCGCCCTCTCCCCACCCCCACCGGCAGTGCTGAGCCTTTCTCAGTGCACGTTTCCAGCCAGCATGAAATAGTGGTCCAGGGGCTGATCGTGGCTGGGGGCCCATTTCCCATCCGCTCCAGGGCCTGCCGATCGCACACGCCCAACAAGCGGAAAATTCAGGCTGAAGCATTGGAGATCACAAGGTCTTGCTGGAGTAAATAAGGAGAAAGTATTTCCGTTGTGTTATGATTCCTGTAGAGGGACTGATAACTTTTAAAAAGGTATTTAAATTCTACTAACCAACTGAAAAAAATCACACTAGATTTCGGGTTTTGAGACATTTGCTGTAATAAAGAAACTAAAAGCAACATTGTCTAAGTACAATTCAATAGACAACTTATAGTCTAAACTACAGAAAAGATCCCCCATTTAACTTTTGAGGATGATTAAAAGCCCCCCTCCATGGTTATACTTTACTCTGTCCTTAAGTGAACACTTCATTCTCCAGGAACCAGTCCAATGCTTATTTCAGCTCCTGATGGCATGGTCCCTTTCTCCTTTTCCAGCCAGATAACCTTTAATTCCGGGACTGACCTTCATGGTGAGGGTTACCCTGGAGATCTTTCCCTCTAGCCAAAGCTAGGGGAATCTTCCAGCCTTGTTTAAATCCTCACAAACTTGGTCTCTTCAATCTGAAAGTGAGCTCCCAGCCACATTCTGATTGTGAATGATCAAGACTGGCTGCCCCTATCTCTCTGCTCTCTCTCTCCAGATTCTTGCAGGCTGACCTGTCTGTGAGGTTCAGGGATACCTTAAGAAAAACCCTGTGACCCAATCCTACAATGGCTTGCTATGGCTTCTTCCCCTCTCAAAGCCCACCTCTATGGCAATGCAAATCTCATGGGCCTTGTATCCACATAGAAATGCTAATTAGTTATCCTTTAAACCCCAAACTGCATTTTATCTTGGAATTGAATAGACAGTTTAAAATATAGCCATTTACAAAACCTGACATTCCTAATATCATCATATGAAATCTGGAGACTAACAGTCTACCCAAAGTCAGCACAAATGCTCAGACCATTATCTACAGGTGTAAATATCTCATACCTTCTTCCCAGTAAAGCTACCAAGGCCTCCCTTAATTTTTAACATCTAAGCCAATGAGGATTGTTGTCAGGTAGAATTCAGAACAGGGCACGAGACCCCTTCATTCCTCTATTTTACCCTAAATTAAAGGGGCAGTTCCAAAACATAACAATCTTACAAATGTTCATATTTGTAACAATGGGCAAGAGGGTCAGTAACCAAAGGACAAGATTTAAGGTAATTGGCAAAGGAATCAAAGAGGGGAGATGAGAACCAAGACTCCATTCGCACTCTAAGCTATACGTAAAGTATCCCAGGCAACTATTTTGAAGAAGGACAGTGCAATTCTCCCCAGTGTCTTGTGCCAAAATTTATCTCTCGACTAATACCAATAAAACAAAACAGATATCTGTTCATTTATTCCACTGCTGTTAATGGGAGCCTGCAGTGTGCTAATTGCCAGGTTTCTTACATTACAACATGACCTATACTTCAAACGTAGTTCATTGCTTGTAAAGCACTTTGGGACATTCTGAGGTCGTGAAAGACACTGTGGGCAGAATTTTCTGCTCAGCGTGCCGGCACGTGCTGTTAATGTGACAATCATCTTGTTAAAACCAATTGTTAGTTAAACAGGTGATGGGCATTAATTATCCCATCTAAATAGAATAAAAAGGTACAGCTGGAACACCTTGTGTGGAAGCTACGAGGAAGTTAGTAGCACTGAGGAGTTGTCTTGGAAATAAACCAGCTTTAGCCAAGAGACCAGCCTGGATTACTTCTTCCACCTCAACCTCTTATTGTGAATAACGCGCACCTGATACGTTCCAGTGCGCAATTGTGGGCGATGACATTGGGTGCACGTCAGCAGCATCCGACAATTAAGAGGCCTATTAAGGCCATTAATTAATTAACTAACAGAGATTTTTCACTGCCTGTCCAACGTTATGGTTGGCGGGTGGGCAAATCGGCCAGGTGGCCTTTGCATTTTTGAGGAAACCTCATCCACGGGTGGGTTATAGTCTCCGACATTAATTTTTAAAAATGTTTTGACGTAAATGCTATTACGTATATGTGCACGTGAGTGAGTCCCATGTGGGGGCATTTCTTTCTCACTTTCCACATGTTTGTTTTTGATTTTAAAATTCTTCAGCTCCCTGAGGCAGGTCTCTGTCTTCGGGGAGCTTTCATTGCACGCTCCCTTGTGCCTGCGCAGACTTCAGCGCTCGCCCTCCTCCCGCCCCCACCCCAGCAGCGCTGAGCCTTTCAGCGCGTCTGTCACACTGGCTGGGGGTTAATTGACCAGCGTGAAATCGTGGCCGGGGCCTGATGGCAGGCGGCGGCCTATTCCCCAACCACTCGTGGGTCTGCCCACCCAACAACCTGAAAATCCTGCCCCATATAAATGTAGGTTTCTCTTACAGCTTCAGTACAGTTGCTTGTATAATGCATTCATCATCTTCTATAACCAAGCGCAGCAGATGAATCAACCGCTGTTAATACCAGCAGCACTTTCGCAGCAAAGGGGAGTGCTGAGGTGACAGAGAGCAACTGCTTGGATCACTGTTAGAATTCAGAGCAACTTGGTAATGGCAGATAATAATCCTCCAGAAATCCTCAACTACACGATACATCAATGCTGGAGTTTCCCAAGGCATTCTCCTTGGTCTCTATTAACAATCCAGTTATAGATCGATCTCTGTGCAGTTGCTAGCACTCAGCTGAGGCACTCTGTTGGGATTATAAAGTTATTATGAAGTCCATTGGCTTCAGCGCAGCTCAGATAAATATACATCACCCACAGTTATGCATTACACAGACAAAGTGTACACTCTGTTGAACAAAACTGCTTGACACTTTGGAAAAAAACCTTAAATAGTACCTTTCATGGCCTCAAGGCATCCCATAACACATTTTTAAAGTGCAGTCCGTGTTGTAGTATAGGAAACGTGACCGCCAATTTGAGCAAAGTTCCACAATGTGACAAATGGCCAGGCAAACTGTTTATCTTTAAAATGACATTGGGTGAGAGACAAATATTAGCCAGGACACTGAGGAGAACTTCCCAGTCTCCTTTGAACACAGCCAAGGATCTTTTGCAACCACCCAAAGGGCAGACAGGGCCTTGGTTTAGCGTCTCACCTGAAAGATGACACATCTGACAGTGCCTCGCTGGTATTTTCAGCCTAGATTTTGAGCTGAAGTCTCTGGAGCAGAACTAAAACCTGACCACTTCTGACTTGGAGGAAAGAGTGCTGCCCACTGAGCCATGGTGAATACAGTGAGGCTTTATTCTATTCATTTATGGAATCTGGACATTGCTGGCAAGACGGTTATTTATTACCCATACCTAATTACCCTTGAGAAGGTGGTGGTGAGCCAGCTTCTTGAATACAACTGACTGCTTAGCCAGGGCATTTCACAGGGCAGTTAAGAGTCAACTATATTTCAGTGGGACTTGTATTTTATTCATTCATGGGATGCAGGTGTTGCTGGCTAGGCCAGCATTTATTGGCAATCCATAATTGCTGTTGAGAAGGTGGTGGTGAGCCACCATCTTGAAACACTGCAGTTCATGTGGTGTAGGTACACCCACAGTGCTATTAGGGAGGGTGGTCCAGGATTTTCACCCAGCAGCTATGATGGAACAGTGATATATTTCCATGTCAGGATGGTGAGTGGCTTGGAGGGGGACTTCCAGGTGGTGGTGTTCCCATCTATCTGCTGCCCTTGTCCTTCTAGATGGTGGCGGTCAGGGGTTTGGAAGGTGCTGTCTAAGAAGCCTGTTGGAAGAAGCCTCAGTGCATTTCTGCAGTGCAACTTGTAGATGGTAGACACTGCTGCCACTGTGTGTCGGTAGTGGAGGGAGCAAATGTTTGTGGATGGGGTGCCAATCAAGTGGGCTGCTTTGTCCTGGAATGGTGCCGAGCTTCTTGAGTGTTGGAGCTGCACTCATCTAGGCAGATGGGGAGTATTCCATTACACTCCTGACTTGTGCCTTGTAGATGGTGGACAGGCTTTTGGGAGTCAGGAGGTGAGTTACTCACCACAGGATTCCTAGCCTCTGATCTGCTCTTGTAGCCACAGTATTTATGTGGCTAGTCCAGTTCAGTTTCTGGTCAATGGTAACCTCTAGGATGTTGATAGATTGGAGTCACATATAGCCCAGACCAGGTAAGGACAGCAGATTTCCTTCCCTAAAGGACATTAGTGAAGCAGATGTGTTGTTACAGTAAGCTGGTAGTTGCATGGTCATGACTATTGTTCAAAATTTTCATTCCAAGGTGTGTGGGGTTTGAATTCATGGCTGTGATTTTCTGGCCCTGCCATGGCGGGATCCACTGGAGGGGATGCAGCAGCCCAGACAAGAGTCCATTGTCTTTTGGTGGGACTGGATGATCAAGGCGGCCGGAAAATCTCTCCCCATGTTTCTGGATTGTTAGTCTAAGTTACTGAATAGCTAGTCCAGTAAAACAAACACTATTCTACTTTATGTAGATAACATTTTGACATGCTATCCAGTTGCCCACTACAAAGGCCCAAAGATCTGAGTAACAGTTCGTGAGATTCTTTTGGGAACAATTAACAATGAAAAGTTGACTTCATTTAGCCTGGAAAGAGAACTAAATCCTATTGAAACTCCAATTTTTATAACAATAATAGAGGAGAAACACACAATATTAATTGCACAAGTGATATCTTCTTCAATTCTGCATTTTGGTAATATCCAGAGACAAACAGATGCACAGTGTTAAATTATGTGGCTAGGTTACAAAGGTATTCCCTTGAGTATAAAAGTTTAAGGGGTGATCTAATTGATGTGTTTACAATGGTTAAGGGAGTTGATAGGGTAGATAAAGGGAAACTATTTCCTCTGGTGGGGGGACTATAGAACAACGGGACAGAACCTTAAGATTAAAGTTAGACTGTTCAGGGGTGATGTCACACAAAGTGCATTGGAAATCTGGAGCTCTCTTCATCAAAAAACCTTTTGCGTTTAGGGGCTAATTGAAAATTCCAAAACTGATTGATTGATTTTTGTTTGTCAAAGGTATTAAGTGTTACAAAACCAAGGTGAGTAAATACAGATCAAGAATGATGTCATTGAATGGTGGAATAGCACTCAAAGGGCGGAATGGCCTATTCCAATACTGCTATGTTTCTAGATAATAATACAAAAGAAGTACAAAATCTGGATTGGATATAGAGCGTTACACCACTCAGTTTCCTGTGAAATATGGTGCCGAGTGTGACACTATTCCTTCCAGTGGAACTTTCACCCCTTCCCTGTCCCCCACTCCCAGGGCTGGAAGCAATCTTCCCTCTAACATCCATTTACATAGATGTAGAAACATAGAAACTAGGAGCAGGAGTAGGCCATTTGGCCCTTCGAGCCTGCTCCGCCATTCATTATGATCATGGCTGATCATCCAACTCAATAGCCTGCTCCCGCTTTCTCCCCATATCCTTTGATCATAGAAACATAGAAAATAGCCAAGCGCGGCTTGTTTCTTGCACTTTGCGGTCCCTTTAAGATTGCCTCACTGCTGCACATGCATGACCTTTCGTTCCTTGCACATTCCCAATTGCAGCACGCTGCATACCTGCATAGCTTACAGGGAACATCAACTGCAAAGAACACTTTTTATAATTGTATGCGTTTCTTCCAAGTGCATCCCCTATTGGCTCTCCTTATCCTGAAGTAAAGCAGCATCAGCTGGAATGAGCTATATTGGTCCCTTAGTGAAAAGACTGCCAAGGAATTGAGTGGCAATGACCTCCCAGTCTGACCCATCTCCGACTCTTTGGTTTCTACCTCAGGGGACTAAACGTTGGCTGCAGACATCACTATTCACAGCCAGAATGGAGATGCTTAGGTAATTCTGCTACTCCCATCTCTGTGAATCACTGCACCAAGTGACTGGAGTTGATTTCACCTTTGTGTCATATAACCATTCTCCACTCACTGAACCCTTCATACATCACGGGATTGGCCTCAGGTGGAGTACTGCCCCCAATTCCGGGCACCACAATATCAGAAAGCTGTCAAGGCCTTGGAGAGGGTGCAGGTGAGATTTACTTGAACGGTGCCAGGAATGGAGGACTTCAATTTTGTGGATAGACTGGAGAAACTGGAATTATTCTCCTAAACAGAGAATGTTAAAAAGGAGATTTAATTAAGCTTTTTAAAATGATCAAGGATTTTGATTAAGTAATAAGGGGACAACATATTTAAGGTAATTGGCTAAAGAACCAGAGGGAAGGCGAGGAGATTTTTTTCTGCAGCAAGTTCTCACCTGGAAAGCACTGCCTGAAAGGGTGGTGGCATCTCATTCAACAGTAACTTTGGGATTTAGATGAATACGTGAAAGGGGAGAGTTTTCAGGGCTATGGGGAAAGAACAAAGGAGAGAGGGACTCATTGAATAGCTCTTTCAAAGAGCCAGCACAGCACAATGGGCCAAATGCCCTCCTTCTATGCTGTAAGATTCCATGATTGATCATTATATAGCTGTTGTCATAACCTAGCACACTTTAAAAGTGAGTCCACTATATGATTTGTGTGGAAAGGGTTCATAATATTGTTAAAGGCTATTATAGCTCTCTCAATTGTTAAACCCTCCAGCTGCCTTGTAATTGTTTCACAAGAGATCAAGGTAGTACTAAGCCATTAGGCCACAAATCAATACTTTGGCAAAAGCCGAGTAAATTAAAGCAAGTACACTTGAGAAGGAGGCCTGCAAAGACATGTGTATAATCACTTTTGGAAATATGTATTGAAGTAACAAAAAAGAATGACTGAATAACAAAAAGAAAGGCCACTTGCTTTTTACTCCAGTGTTGACTAGTCGGTTGTAGGCTGGTACTCTGAACATTTAGCCGCACTTTGAAAGGTGCCAGCAGCAAGATACCTTCATCTGGAGCAGTTAAAAAGTCCTTAACTCAATGGGTAGCACTCTCCACCTCTGAGTGAGAAGGTTTGTGAGCACCTAATCCAGGCTGAGTCTCCAGCATAGTACTGAGGGAGTGCTGCACTCTCAGAGGTACTGTTTTCCAAAGCATAGTCTTGTATTTGTACAGCACCACTCATCACCAAATGACATCCCAAAGCACTCCATAGCCAAGGAAGTATAAAGTGTCACCATTGTTGTAATGTAGGAAACACAACAGCCAACTCGCACACAGAAAGCTCCCTCAAACAACGATTTGATAATGACCAGATAATCTATTTTTGTGTTGTGCAGTGTGCCCTCGGTCCTGCACTGGAGTAGCAACTGGAACATTGGTGCTTGAGTGGGACTTGAACCCACAGCCTCCTGACTCCAGTGTGAGAGTGCTATCAACTGAGCCACAGTTTACACTGTAAAATATGATATTGAGACCCAAGCTGTACTCGCAGGTGGATCCCATGGCACTATTTCAAAGAAAAGCAGGGGAATTCCTCCCAGCGTGCTGGCCAATTCAACAATTATCAATTTTTTTAAATTGTCTGGACATTATCACATTACTGTTTGTGGAAGCTTGCTGTGTACAAGTGGCTGCTATAGTTCTTGAATTATAATAGTGACTACACTTCAAAAGTATGCCTTTGGCTGCTGGCAGATCCTGAGAACTTGAAAGGTGCTATACAAGGCCTTTATTTTACTGATAGCTTTGGCAGAGTTCGGCTACATTAATCAAGATGAGAACTACTTACGAAGCTGACAAAACACTCTTGTTGTAATAGGGATGTGCTCAGATCTAAAGGTGAAGTTTATTTTCAATTCAAATTTTAAAGAAAAAATTGTTCAATTTGAGTTTATCTGGGCCCTCCCTTTAAGAGAAGTCATACTGCAAATAAGCAATTTGATAGTCCATGTATAACTCTGCAGCTACAGTAAATCAAAAGTGTGAACATCTTGATGGTTTTCTGACTTCTGGTCTCAGCTGTTGGGTGGAAGCACTTAAAAATCAAATTGCATAAATATTGGAGAGTATAACATTTTCAGTTTTCAATTTTATTTTCTGTCACTCTCCTCATGTGTTCTGTTCAATCTGTGCATAAGAACAGAAAAGCAAGATACTGCAGATGCTGTAAATCTGAAATAAAGACAGAAAATGCTGGAAATACTCAGCATTTGTGGAGAGAATCAGCAATAACTGGCTGAAAAAAAATGGGAACTGAAGTTATGACCTGAAATTGTTGAACTCAGTGTTAAACCTGGAACTGCCTAATCCAAGGCAACAATGTTGAGCTTCATTGGAACAGCATAGAAGGCTACGAACTGCTCCTCCACAGCTACCTTCATGGTGTTTTACTGGACTGTACTTCCCATACAAATCTGAAATGGTTTATTATTTGTTATATGTGACTTTCAAATGGGAATTGGACAAATAATTGAAAAAGAAATATTTGCAGGGCATTGGGAAAAAAGCAGGGAGACTGGGACTTATTAAATAGCTCTTTCAAAGAGCCAACACAGGCACGATGGGCCGACTGACCTCTTCATGTGCTGTAAGATTCTATAATCCCTGACATCAGCCCTAAATTTGCCCATTACTAATTACTGTGACTAGTCATGTTATTTTTCTCTGAATCTCTGAGTCTCATGGGGTGGAATTTTCTGGCCCCCCCCCCCCCGCCACCATAATTTTACGGTCCTGCCGAAGTCAATGAACTTCAGAATGGGTAGCCGCATTTTACAGCCCCGTCCCTGCCATGACAGGACCGTAAAATTCTGCCCATCGTCTCAACTGGAAAGATACTTCATATACATGAGGACCTGGATCAATTTAGGATGTTAATTGAAGTAAATTGGTGTTCCAGAGAAAAAGTGCAGACTTAAACCCAGAAATTGTCTTGCTAATATCAATGGAGAAATACTTCACATATTGCAGAGAGTTTACAGTAAAGGTATTTGGCCCAACTGATCTATACCAATGTTTATACTCCATATGAGCCTCCTCCTACTCTATTTCATTGCACCCTATCAGCATATTCTTCAGTTTCTTTCCCCCTCATGCACTTATCTAATTTCCTTTTAAACTTTGCTCTGCTATTTATCTCAATTATTCCATGTGGTAGTGAGTTCCACGTTCTCACTGCTCTTTGGGTAAAGAAACTTCTCCTGTATTATCTGTTGGATTTATGAGTTGCTCTCTTATATATAAGGCCCCAACATTGGATCTTGACCCGCTTCTGGGAAACAAAGACACTCACTCAAGCAGATGTTAATGGGCTTTCAGGATCCCTTTGCAAGTACCACTGACCCCTCCCCCCCAGTTTCTAAATGGCTCCCCTGATCCTCCACCCATAGCCCATAAGCCAGCCAGGCCTCCTGATACCACAAAGGGCAAGTATCTCAAGGATGCTCAGGGGCCCTCTTTTTCCACCTATTGTTCTCAGGTCAAATGGTTTCATGGCATCCTCAAAATGGACTGGGGCCCTCCACAGTGGAACTATCAGATGCATGTGCTCTGTGGGGTGAAATCTTTATCAGGGGCTAAAGGGGAGATCGCAACCCCAATAGGGCCACTCACAGCACAGCAAAATTTATAGTGCATAAAATAGTGAACTAGATGGCCCAGCCAGTAGAGAACTGGAGAATGGTCTGAGCATATCTTCGCTCCTGTGTCCAGTTCTGGCCATTGAGACACAAGATGCATGTTCAAGCATTGGAGGGAGTAAAGAGCCACTAGAGTGATCCCCACAATTGCGGAGATTGAAATTGGAGAAATGTCAGTGTTACAAGCCTTAAAACAAAGAATAACTGAGTGGTGACAAGTTTACAAGATAGTAAATGTTATGGACAAATGGTGAATCCAGAAGATCACTTCCAACTGAAGTACAAGAGTAGAAAAAATGGCCACAGGTTCAAACCAGCAACAGGTAAATTTAGGTCTGATATGAGGAATCACAGAATCTTGCATGGCACGAAAGGGGGCTATCCAATTAGTCAACACTTTCCCTACAAATGTTTCCATTCCAAGTAGTTATCCAATTCCCTTTTGAAAGTTAACAGTAGCTGTTTTCACCCACCCTTTCAAGCAGTACATTCTTAATCACAACAACTCATTGCATAAAGAAATTCTCCTCAGGCACCCTTCTGGTTCTTTTTGTTAATTATCTGAAAGAACATTTTTCATTGCACAGAATGTACTTTTAGATAAAAATGCTGCAATTATTCAAGAAACGAATGGACTTTGGTGATAAGACGCCTGTAGGATCTTACTCGATGGTAATTAAGATGGGCCGAGTGCCCTCCTCCATCTGTATCAGTCTGGCGATATCATTTAAACAGACTGAATAAATGAGGGAAATTCAAACACAGCTTTAGTTGCTTTTAACAAATTACTCCTAAAGCACTTACATTTTAAATAAATATTTGCAACAGGAAAGGGCTATGGACAGGAGATAGTGGGATTAGTTTGGATTGATACAGGGCTATGGGGAGGGAGTGGGACATTGGAATTAGTTTAGATTGATACATGGCTATGGGGAGAGAGTGAAACATTGGGATTAGTTTGGATTGATGCAGGGCTATGGGTTGACAGTGGGACATTGGGATTAGTTTGGATTGATGCAGGGCAGTGGGGAGAGAGGGGGCAGTGGGATTACTTTGGATTGATTTGGGGCTATGGGGAGAACATGGGACAGTGCGGTTTGGATTGATGCGGAGCTATGGGAAATTGACATTTTAAAATAAATAATTAAGGATCAATTGAGCTTGTTAACAAGCTTGGGGTACATCCTTTAAGGGGGGGGGGGGGGCGTCCCCTGTGTGCATCGGGGGCACTCCCTCCCAAAATTTTAACCCCTTTGTTCTCTCTTGCCTAGCTACCAAAACAAGGCCCACTTCACCCCGTCAACACCCTCCCCCACCCTAGGCTGCCAAATCTCTCCCACCCAAGAGGCGCGGCTCACCAGACTCCGGCATCCATTTTCTCTTCTCTCTGGACCTGCTTGCTGTCCCGGCAACACCCACTACTGAAATCTGGCACTGCTGGCACTACTGGAGCTGCCGGCCAATCCGATTGGCCTAGAGATTTCAAGGGCAAGGCGTCCTCCCATGGAGGGGTGGAAGTCCCACTATATCACCTTGTTTAGCCCACCCACAGTGCATAATGGCTGCAGGGTGGGCTTCTTTCAAGTGCGTCAGCTGCTGGCCGACTCTCCTTTTGCCGAGCGATCCCCCCCAATCCCCACCCACAAAATCTAACCCCAACACACTTTTACACAATACTGTTGGATACTACATCTCATTAAAGATGACTGGTGATGCAATCTCAAAAAGGGATGAAATCATTGGAAAAAAATAAAGTTTTTTTTTCTTACTACTTCAGAAAGTATGAGATAAATGAAACATTTTTCAGATAAAAACATTCTTTCTCAAAACCGCAGACACTGGCAGGGACAGAATACCAAACCACACTTAAAACACAGCTCAATCTGCTCAATTTGAAGTATTAACGGAATAGGCAGATGGTTCTGGGGAGAACTGAGTCACACTTGGCTGTACCCCTCTTTACTCATCAACCAGTTGCACAACACACAAAGGAAAGTATTTATCGAATTGCCTTTGAAAATTACCATTAGATCTACTTTCACCACCATTTTAGGCAGCACAATCCAGATCATAACAACTCACTGGAGAAAATCAAAAAATCTCCTAATTTTCCTCTGGTTCTTTTGCTGATTTTCGTGAACCTGCGTTCTGTGGCTATCAACTCTCCTGTCAGCAGAAACAGTATCTCCCTAATTGTCTATCAAAACCCCTCATAATTTTGAGCACCTCTGTTAAACCTCACGTTTCTTCTCGGCTCCAAGTACAACAACTCCTGCTTCTCCACTCTATCCACCAAACTGAAGCTCCTCATCTCTGGTGTCATTCCAGTAAATCCCCTCTGCAGCCCTGTCAAGCTTCCCAGAATCAGTGCTTTATAAATGTTTACCAGAACTTCCTTGTGTTTGTACTCTATTCCTCTATCAATAAGGCTAAGTATTCCACAAGCACTTTGAACAGCCTTATAATCTTGAAGAAGAATTTTGAATACTGTAATACAATAAATGAGCAGTGGTTATAATAATTTTAGCCTCGACACATTCCATCTGTAGTGAATGTGGTGCAATGCCAAACAGCAACATGCACACCTAGCAACAATATTATATTAACCTGCTACCGGGAAATTTTCATAAACCAGTATATCTAACTCAGCAAAATTATTCCCTGTATCAATTCATAATATGAACCATGTGTATTTAGAATGGTTTCTGAACCCACATTGTCTTTTAGATATAATAAACATTTTGTCTATATAGAGTTAGGGATGCTTAGCTAAATATTTATTAAATATGTTCAATGAAATCAGCAATTGCTTGGGAATGTAGACATTTTGAGTTCCTTTAATGTTGGCTGAAATAGGATTTCTCCGGAATATTACTTGGATTCATAAATCTGCATATTGGCTTAATAGAAAGTCTCATGTTGGCAAAGAATTGAAACTCTTATCTGCATAACTCGCTCAGATTAATTTATATTATTCTAAACTGATGTGATTGCCTTTACGCTGAGCCTGAGAGATTTGCAACTGTGACACGATAGGATCTAGCAAGATTCAGAACATGCCCAATATCTTGACCGTGAGTTCAGTACACCTAGCCTAAGTCTTTCAACCACTTTCTTTGGTTTTCCATTATCAATAAGTCAACAAAACAGCTTGCATTTATATGGCACCTTTTAAGTTAGTAAAATGTTCCACGATGCTTCACAGGAGCATTAACATACAGAATTTTACATCAAATGACATAAAGGGCAGAATTCTCCCTTCGGCGAGCGAGGCCTGCCCGCCGACGTGTAGAATGAGGCGCAGTGACGTTGGACGGGCATCCCGATGTCACCGCGCGTCATTTAGATTTTCAGTTCGGCAGGTGCACAGCCGACTTGAACTGTCAAAGGCCTATTGAGGCCTATTGAAAAGTAATTAAAATGATTAATGGACCTGCCCATCCAACATTAATGTTGGTGGGCAGGTGAAGAGCCCGGGCGGCCTTCAGAAAACACACCAAACCTCATCCACGGACGGGATGAGGTTTCATGAGGGATTTAAAATTTGTGTTACATTTTTAATAAAAATAATGAACATGTCCCAGCTCATGTGACTGTGTCACATGAGGAGACATGGCAATAAAATTATTCTCATCGTTAATTATTTTTTTAAAAAGTAACACTGATCTCCCTGAGGCAGCACTTTGCCTCAGGGAGATCTGTGCGCTCTCTCACGCGCATGTGCGAAAGAGCGTACTCCCGGCTCAGGGAATCCCACCCACCGCCCGCATAGGGAGTGCACAGTGCTTCCTGGCACACATCACGCTGTGCGGGCCTTAATTGGCCCACCCTGGTAAAATGGAAGCACAGCCCCCGACTGGGGGTGCCGATCGGGAACTCACCCACTCGCGCCCACTCCTGCACAACCCCCCAGATGGTGGGAAAATGCTGCCCAAAGAGATAGTAGGACAAATGACAAAAGCTTGGTCATAAAGGTAGGTTTAAGGATTGTCTCAAAGGAGGAGAGACAGGTTTTGGGAAGAAATTACAGATCTTAGGCCCCAGGCAACTGAAGGCACAGCCGCCAGTGGTTGGGGGATGGTTCAGAGGCCAGGATTGGAAGAATGCAGATATCTTAAAGGGTTATGAGGCTAGAGAAGATTACAGAGGATTGGGAGGGATGAGGGCAAGAAGGGAGTTGAAAATAAGGATGTGAATTTTACATCTGAGGCACTGCAGAAACAGGAGCCAATGTAGGTCAGAGCACAACTGGCAGAACAGGACTTTGTGAGCTAGCATGTGGGCAGTAGCATTTTTGATGAGTTCAAGTTTATGGTGTGAGGCCTAACAGAAGAGTGTGTGATAAAAACAAAAAAACTGCGGATGCTGGAAATCCAAAACAAAAACAGAATTACCTGGAAAAACTCAGCAGGTCTGGCAGCATCGGCGGAGAAGACTCCGCCGATGCTGCCAGACCTGCTGAGTTTTTCCAGGTAATTCTGTTTTTGTTTTAGAAGAGTGTGTGACTTGTTAACTGTAATCTTGTATCCAATAGGCTAGAAAGCTGGGATATTAGAATTCCTTAATACTCTTTTTGAAGCATCTGTCCACAACAAGTGGAATTTGTGTACTACAACTGTTTGAGAATGGAGGATTATTCATTTGGGAAAAAAAATTAGTGCTTGTGAGCTCAGAACTCACCTTGTGTTCTTCCCATATGTGGTGCACTGTGGATTCCTGTTTGATTCAGGAGAAAAACATAGAAACATAACAAAACATAGCACAAAAGGAAGTCATTAGGCTCATCATAACAGTACCAGTTCTTTTAAAGAGCTATCCAATTAATCCCACTCTGCTGCTCTTTCTCCATGACCAAGGAAATATTTCCCCCTCAAATTTCTAAAGAATTTCCTTATGGAAGTTATTATTGCTTCTGCCATCTATCAAGCATTGCATTGAAGATGTAACAATTCTCTGCATATAATTGTTTTCCTTACATCACCTCTAGTTCTTTTGCCAATTACCTCAAATCTGCATCCACTTGTTACCAACACATTTGCCACTGGAAACAGTTTCTCCACATTTACCCTCTGCAAACCCTTCCATGATTTTGAATTCCTCTATCAAATTTGCTCTTAACCTTTTCTGCTCGAAGGATAACAATCCCAGCTACTCTCAGTTCTCCGTGCAATTGAACTCTTTCAGTCCTGGTGCTATTCTGTTAAATCTCCTTTATAGACTCTGTTCAGTCTTGACAGCCTTGCTATAATGAACGACACTTATTCAGTCAGTGGTTCCACTTTAATTGAAGTGCAAGGTGATGTGAAAACGAAGAGGCTTCAAATGAGTCTTCCCCACGATTAACCTTATACCTGTGCGGCCCTCTCACTGACATACTCTTTCCCCAGTATTGTGTGCTTTCCTACCCTCAACATCCTAGAGTGCAACATGCCAATTGGTCAATAATAGCATCTATAATAACCACAATCTTTGGCATGGATGAAACCATTATATCCGTCACATGGTTTTCTTTAATGGACTAATGGCAGAGAGTGGAGGTTGGGCAGTTGGAGGTGGTCATGTAATCATGTTTGACAAATTTGCTAGAGTTCTTTGAGGATATTACAAGCAGAGTTGATTAAGCGGAACCAGTCGATGTAGTGTATTAGGATTTCCAGAAAGCTTTCGATAAAGTGCCATATAAAAGGTTATTGCACAAGATAGGAGCTCAAGGTGTTGGGGGTAATGTATTAGGATGGATTGGGGATTGGTTAACACTCAGAAGACAGAGAGTTGGGATTAATGGGTCTTTTTCAGGTTGGAAAGACGGAACTAGTGGAGTGCCAAGAGGAGACTCGATAGTAAGGGGCACAGACAGGCATTTTTGTGGCTGTAGATGTGACTCCAGGATGGTATGTTGCCTCCCTGGTGCCAGGGTCAAGGATGTCACTCAACAGCTGCAGGGCATTCTAAAGTGAGAGGGCAAAAATACAGAGATCGTGGTTCATATTGTACATAGGTAGAAAAAAAGGTGAGGTCCTGCAAGCAGAATTTGGGAAACTAGGAAACAGGTTAAAAAATAGGGCCTCAAAGGTAGTAATCTCTGGATTACTTCCGGTGCCACGCGCTAATGAGTATCGAAATAAGAGATTAGTCCAGATGAATGCATGGCTGGAGAGATGGTGCAGGAGGGAGGGCTGTAGATTTCTGGGACATTGGGACCGTTTCTGGGACCTGTACAAGGCGGACAGGTTGCACCTGAGCCAGAATGGGACCAACATCTTTGCGGGGAGGTTCGCTAGTGCTGTTAGGGAGGGTTTAAACTAACTTGGCATGGGGATGGGATCCTGAGAGGAGGTTCAACAGGGAGAGATACACAGCCAAAATTAGAAGAGAGAGCAAGTGAGTTTGGAAAGCATGAGCATTTGGTAATGAGGAGAGATTGGGTAGACTGGGTTTATTTTCCCTGGAGCAGAGGAGGTTGAGGGGGGACATGATTGAGGTTTCTAAAATTATGAGGGGCATAGATAAGGTAGACAGGAAGGAACTTATCCCATTGGTGGAGGGATCAATAACCAGGGGGCATAGATTTAAGGTAAGGGCAGGAGGTTTAGAGGGGATGTGAGGAAGAATTTTTTCACCCAGAGGGTGGTGGGATCTGGAACTCACTGCCTGAAAGGGTGGTAGAGGCAGAAACCCTCATAACATTTAAGAAGTATTTGGATGTGCACTTGCGATGCCATGGCATACAAGGCTATGGGCCTAGTGCTGGAAAATAGGATTAGAACAGTTAGGTACTTGTTTGACTGGCACAGACTCGATGGCCCGAAGGGCCTTTTTATGTGCTGTAGACATCTATGATTTTATGACTCTATGATCAGTCTTAGGGCCTCAATTATTTACTCTCTATATTAATGACTTGGAGGAGGGGGAAGAGTGTAATGTATCCAAACTTGCTGACGATACAAAAGTAGGTGGTAGGGCATGTTGTGATGAGGACATAAGGAATCTGCAAGGAGATATAATGAGTGGGCAAAAACTTGCCAAATGGAGTTTATTGTAGGAAAGTGAGGTCATGCATTTTGGTAGGAAAAATCAAAAGGCAAACAATTATTTAAATGGAGAGAGACTCCGAAAAAGTGCAGCACAGAGGGATCTGGGTGTGCTTGTGCATGAAACACAAAAAGCTAGCATGCAGGTGCAGCAAGCAATTAAGAAGACAAATGGAATTTTGACCTGTATTGCTAGGGTGTTGGAGTTTAAAAATAGGGAAGTCTTGTTACAAATGTGCATTGTGTTAGTGAGGCCGCACCTGGAATACTGTGTACAGTTTTGGTCCCCGTATTGAAGAAAGAATATGCTGGCATTGCAGGCAGTTCAAAAGAGATTCACTAGGCTGATTCCTGGGCTGAAGGGGTTGACTTATCAAGAATGGCTAAACAGGTTAGGCCTTTATTCATTAGAGTTTAGAAGAAGGCGGGGTCATCTTATTGAAACGTACAAGATTCTGAGAGGGCTTGATAGAGTAGATGATGAGAAGATATTTCTACTAGCGGGGGAATCTCAAGCCAGGGGACGTAGTTACAGAATAAGGGTACACCCATTTAAAACTGAGATGCAAAGGAATCTCTTCTCTCAGAGGGTAGTGAATGACTAGAATTCTCTAACCCAGAGAGTTGTGGAGGCTAGATCACTGAAAGTATTTAAAGAGGAGTTAGATAGATTTTTGGAATATCGGGGAGCTGAGGGTTATGAGGAGCTGGCACAAAAGAGGAGTTGAGGCTTGGGGAAGATCAGCCTTGATCTTATTGAATGGCGGGGCAGGCTTGAGGGGCTGAATGGCCTACTCCTGCTGCTATTTCTTATGTTCTTATGAACCACCCAGAAACTAGTCCAATCAAAGTTGGCAACCCTGCTTGCTAACTGGGAGAGTGGCAAAATTGATGAGGCAGCTGATCTTGACAAATCTGTAGCAACACCTTACAAGAGGTAAGCTGAAGGATCAAAGGAACAGATGTAAACCATTCAGCCCTTCAAACTTGTTCCACTACTTCAAGAGAGTCTGGCTGATCTGCATCAGTGTTGGCTTAGTAGATTTAATGGAAACTTTCAAAAGGAAATTGGACCATTATTTGAAGGGGAAATAACCACAGGGCTATAGGGAAGGAGAGAGACCAATTAGATAGTTCTTTCAAAGATCCAGTGCAGGAATATTGGCCAAGTAGGCTCATCCTGTGCTGTATCGTTCTATGATTTGACACACTAACTCAAAGGGTACTCTGAATGCACATCTATATTCTGTTCTCTTAAATACACAGCTATAACCATTGTTAGTGTACTAATGTCAAGAAGCTATTTGATTTACAGGGAAAATATTGAAGGACTCCTTAGCAGTGTTTACTTTCCTTTCACCTCCTGCAGAGATAGAGGAGCCAAATTAAACGACGTTGAGTTTGGAACCTTTCCTGCTTTTGTATTTATCTTCAATTATCTTGCACTACATTTCAAGTACATCCCAGTGTCTCTCGAGTTAAGAAATTATTTTCTTTTTATAAGCCAGCAAACTGAGCCTGTAGCCAATGAAACGTTACAACTGCTAGATTGGAAATTGGTCAGAAGCAAGGAAGGGAGCTTTTTCTATTTACAAACCCAGCTGGGATATTAGCAGATCATTTTAGCTTGAGAACATTCTTACATTCATTGGAAACATGTTGAAACTTTAAATGTATGTCTAGTATAATGTGTGCTGACACCAATAATTGCACCAGCGCTCCCAATAAATTTTGCATTACATTTTTAGCTGAATGCTAAACCTTCTGAGCTTGAAGTGACAGCCCCTGGTTCTTTTGTCCTATCTGTTTATTATGCAGCAATAACTACTTTGATTAGGACTGATCCCTCCTTTCCGCCTCCCCAGTACCCCCCATTGCTAGCATAATAGTGCATCAATGAAATTAAGTTCTTGCTTGAGGGAGCTAAAGTCTGACTATTTTACTATTCATTAACTCAGCCAATACAAATTTCTCAGTAGCATGCAATTATTATTCTTTTTTTTAAATCGGCCTACTCTGAGAAGCATTTTCTTTTTAAACCAGCTTGATCATAAAATGCATCACACCCAGGCCCTCATTCAAAATGTCATTCAAGTCAGCTAAAATGTGCAATGCCTGTGTCAGCTTACTAGCACGCAACCTATGCAAACGCATCTGCATTCTGGTCTCGCAATTTTGTGTGGTGCATTGTGCCACCAAGGGAAGGCAACTTGATGTCTTGGTTCAATTAGTAGCACTCCCACCTCTGAATCAGACCCTTGTGGAATCAGTGGGCAGAATTTTCTGCCTATCGGGCGGGTAGGCCTGACCCAATCTCCGGCGGGTGTGGTGCCGATCCTCGTCAGCGAAGTGGGCTGCACCACCATTTTACGTGACACCCGGTGGAAAGCGATATGCACTTCTTGTGCGGGCGAGGGGAGTGGGGAGGATTCTTTAAAAGCGAGAATTTGCGCATGTGCAGGGAGGTCGCTTCCACTTTGAAAAATATTAAAAATAGAAAAAAAACGTTCCCTAACATGTCCCCCCTCATGTGGCAATGTCACATGAGATGGGACATGTTCATAATTTACAGATTAACTATATTAAAATTTTTAACATCCTGCATGGAACCTTCTATGTTTTCTCTATTTGCCGCCGGGGCAAAGGTTGGATGGGCAGATCCTTTAATTGTTTAAATGATCCTGTCAATGGCCTCAATTGCCATTGACAGGTCGGCGGGCACACAGCTGATTTTGCTGTGCCCCCGCCTTCCTGAAAATTTAAATGGGGCGGGATGATGTTGGGGGTTCCACTTGACATCATCCCGTGTCAATTTACATGCCAGCGAGCGGGCCCCACCCCCTGCTCACCAACAGCAAAATTCTGCTCAGTGGATCTGAGCACATAATCCAAGAGTTCAGTGTAGAAATGAAGGAGTGCTGCATTGTTGGAGGCAAGTGAGATGTTAAATTAATGTCCCATTTGCCCTCTCAAGTGGAAGGAAAATACATTATTTGAAGAACAGCACAGGAGTCCTCCCTCTGTCCTGGCCAACTATTTTCCCTCAGTCAACCCTACCAATAGCAGATTAACTGCTTGTTCATTTCTTTGTGGGATTTTGATGTGCACAAATAGGCAACCACATTTTCCTACATAACAATGTCATTTCTCACATTAAATGGTGCAAAAGTATCTCATTGGCTATTTTGGAACAGCCAATGGCAACCTCGCCATGGCCATTCTGGGCCCTTCCGACCCAATTTAATCAGGCACTTACCTGGTTGACTACATTGTCCTCAGCATCTTCAGGGCGGATATCCTACTGCCAAGAACCTCCAATCAGATGCTGATAGATCTCCATTACTGGCAGCACCACTGAGAGCAGTTGTCGCCGCTGCTACTGCTATAGGCCTAAGAAGTTCATCACTGAGGACCTGGAGGAACAGTAGGCAAGGCAGGATTGCTAGGGCCAGTCAGGGCAGACCTAGCGAGGGGGGAATGGGAAGCCGGCTTAAAGGTCAGGCAGGGGTCTTCACAGGTGAGCAGCCCTTGCTCCTGGTGGGTTTCTCCATTGGGCATGGGTTGCCAAAGAAGGAAGGGTCAACAGATATAAAAACAAAAAAACTGCGGATGCTGGAAATCCAAAACAAAAACAGAATTACCTGGAAAAACTCAGCAGGTCTGGCAGCATCGGTGGAGAAGAAAAGAGTTGACGTTCGAGTCCTCATGACCCTTCGACAGAACTTGAGTTCGAGTCCAAGAAAGAGTTGAAATATAAGCTGGTTTAAGGTGTGTTGGGGGGGCGGAGAGAGAGAGAGAGAAGTGGAGGGGGGGTGTGGTTGTAGGAACAAACAAGCAGTGATGGAAGCAGATCATCAAAAGATGTCAACAACAATAGAACAAAAGAACATAGGTGTTAAAGTTGGTGATATTATCTAAACGAATGTGCTAATTAAGAATGGATGGTAGGGCACTCAAGGTATAGCTCTAGTGGGGGTGGGGAGAGCATAGAAGATTTTAAAATATTTAAAAATAATGGAAATAGGTGGGAAAAGAAAAATCTATATAATTTATTGGAAAAAAAAGGAAGGGGGAAACAGAAAGGGGGTGGGGATGGGGGAGGGGGCTCACGACCTAAAGTTGTTGAATTCAATATTCAGTCCAGAAGGCTGTAAAGTGCCTAGTCGGAAGATGAGGTGTTGTTCCTCCAGTTTGCGTTGGGCTTCACTGGAACAATGCAGCAAGCCAAGGACAGACATGTGGGCAAGAGAGCAGGGTGGAGTGTTAAAATGGCAAGCGACAGGGAGGTTTGGGTCATTCTTGCGGACAGACCGCAGGTGTTCTGCAAAGCAGTCGCCCAGTTTACGTTTGGTCTCTCCAATGTAGAGGAGACCACATTGAGAGCAACGAATGCAGTAGACTAAGTTGGGGGAAATGCAAGTGAAATGCTGCTTCACTTGAAAGGAGTGTTTGGGCCCTTGGACGGTGAGGAGAGAGGAAGGGAAGGGGCAGGTGTTGCATCTTTTGCGTGGGCATGGGGTGGTGGGCATGGGAGAAGGCTTGAGGGCGGATGCGCGGGAGATGGGCCGGACACGTGTCCTTCTCCTCCCTCCCAGAAACATGATAGGGTCCCCCTTGTCCTCACTTATCACCCCACCAGCCTCCGCATTCAAAGGATCATCCTCCGCCATTTCCGCCAACTCCAGCATGATGCCACCACCAAACACATCTTCCCTTCACCCCCCCTATTGGCATTCCGTAGGGATCGCTCCCTCCGGGACACCCTGGTCCACTCCTCCATCACCCCCTACTCCTCAACCCCCTCCTATGGCACCACCCCATGCCCACGCAAAAGATGCAACACCTGCCCCTTCACTTCCTCTCTCCTCACCGTCCAAGGGCCCAAACACTCCTTTCAAGTGAAGCATCATTTCACTTGCATTTCCCCCAACTTAGTCTACTGCATTCGTTGCTCTCAATGTGGTCTCCTCTACATTGGAGAGACCAAACGTAAACTGGGCGACTGCTTTGCAGAACACCTGCGGTCTGTCCACAAGAATGACCCAAACCTCCCTGTCGCTTGCCATTTTAACACTCCACCCTGCTCTCTTGCCCACATGTCTGTCCTTGGCTTGCTGCATTGTTCCAGTGAAGCCCAACGCAAACTGGAGGAACAACACCTCATCTTCCGACTAGGCACTTTACAGCCTTCTGGACTGAATATTGAATTCAACAACTTTAGGTCGTGAGCCCCCTCCCCCATCCCCACCCCCTTTCTGTTTCCCCCTTCCTTTTTTTTCCAATAAATTATATAGATTTTTCTTTTCCCAACTATTTCCATTATTTTTAAATATTTTAAAATCTTCTATGCTCTCCCCACCCCCACTAGAGCTATACCTTGAGTGCCCTACCATCCATTCTTAATTAGCACATTCGTTTAGATAATATCACCAACTTTAACACCTATGTGTTCTTTTGTTCTATTGTTGTTGACATCTTTTGATAATCTGCTTCTATCACTGCTTGTTTGTCCCTACAACCACACCCCCCCCTCCACTTCTCTCTCTCTCTCTCTCCGCCCCCCCAACACACCTTAAACCAGCTTATATTTCAACTCTTTCTTGGACTCGAACTCAAGTTCTGTCGAAGGGTCATGAGGACTCGAAACATCAACTCTTTTCTTCTCCGCCGATGCTGCCAGACCTGCTGAGTTTTTCCAGGTAATTCTGTTTTTGTTAAGGAAGGGTCAACCCCTGCCGCCCTTCACCAACCAGGCTACTGCCATTCCCACCAGGATTTACGGAGCGGTTTGCCCACATGCATCATGGTCCTTGCCACAGCAGTGGGATAAGGCCCTTAAGTAGCCACTTAAAGGCCTCAATTGGCCTCTGAGTGGGAAGGTTGCAGACTTAATCGGAGGGAATTAGGAAGGTGATGGGGTCTCCACCTCCACCTTCCTGACTTATTATACAGCCCTCTGCCTCCCGCCCCACCTTGAGCATTAAATTCCACCCTGAGGTTGTGAAATGCACTACATAAATGCAAGTCTTGCTTCTTTTTATGTATTTGAGGGAGAAAGGAATAGAAAGATATGTTGCTAGGCATAAATAAAGTAAGGTGAGAGAGGGCTTATGTAGAGCAGGAACACTGCAATAGAACTGTTGGGCCAAATGGCCTTGTTTCTGTGCTGTAAAATTCAACACGTAATTAATATGATCAAGTGTAGGCTAGTGAAACCGAAGAAGGGAAATAAACTCTACGATAAAAGCAAAATATTGTGGATGCTGGAAATCTGAAATAAAAACAGAAAATGCTGGAAAAACTCAGCAGGTCTAACAACGACAGCTCTGAAGAAGGGTCAAAAATAAAAACAAAAAAACTGCGGATGCTGGAAATCCAAAACAAAAACAGAATTACCTGGAAAAACTCAGCAGGTCTGGCAGCATCAGCGGAGAAGAAAAGAGTTGACCTTTCGAGTCCTCATGACCCTTCTCAAGTTCTGTCGAAGGGTCATGAGGACTCGAAACGTCAACTCTTTTCTTCTCTGCCGATGCTGCCAGACCTGCTGAGTTTTTCCTGAAGAAGGGTCACATGGACTTGAAACGTTAATTGTTTCTCTCTCCACAGATGATGTCAGGCCTGCTGAGTTTTTCCAGCATTTTGTGTTTTTATTTTATATAAAGGAATAAACATTGGGAATAGAAACTAAATGGCTCTATGCTAGAAGAGCAACACAGTAGCGGGATCTGGGGGTAATTATTGGATAGCTCGTTAATTTCAGAGGCACCAGAAAAGAAAATCAGCAAACTCCAAAGGCAGCTTTTAAGTCAAATTTATTGCCTCCTGGATACAAACACATAATGGCCCAAACCTTACCGGAAAAATAACGAGTTCACTATGAAAACTGTTACTAATGTGTTTAATGGTCAGCATGTTCAGACGAAGAAGAGATATGGCTATGAGTTGTGAATCTCATTTAAGCTAGTAGAGTAAAATTCCTGCAGGGAACAAATTCTTTTTACAGATTTACAACAATTTTATTTCTTTTCGTACATTTCCTTTCTGGCTCTTTTCTTTCTCTCACTCCTTTACCGACCCTTCTTTCTCTTTCTGTACCTGGTTTGACTCTAGGTAAGCCGATCTCCTTCCCTGTCATTCCTCTCTTTTCCTGAATCCTTATATCTCATTGGTGAAGGAGATAGACTCTTGGCCCCATCAATCAGTGAGGTCCCAGATGTCCCCTTGCCCTTGTTGCACCGTTATGACCTCCCACGCCCAGCAAGTTACAGTGCAAAGGAATTTTGAGCTGAAGGATGAGAGAAAAGACTTAACTAATAGAGCATGGTGCAAGTTTTTTTTTCTTTTCAGCCAGCGTAGACACGATGGTCTGAATGGCCTCTTTCTTTACCAAAGCTTTTCTATGGTTCTATGCTTCACTCCAGCACGATATGGGCTAATTAATCAGCCCCATTTTAGAGCAAACAATCTGATCCATTTCAACTCAACAGAGAACTCTACTATTTAGCACTCCAGACCAAGAAGTTACATGCAACAGGAATACGCTTCACATATCCATACACAGAGGCTCCCCATTCTGTAAAACATTCCAAGCCAACAAGTGGTAGATTGAGAAAGGGAGAAGGGAAATGTCAATGAATGATTAGCTCTTTACAGACAGTCGGAGACGGGGATAGTGGTTTGAGGAGCCTTCTTCTGTGTTTTATAGCTCTGTGTTCATTCTGATCTAGGGAAGATTCTATAACCTATATTGTTATCAACTGTAACTTTACCTAAAACTTTTTTGGCAGAATTGGCAGTTTTCCACACAAAAAAAATCCTGCAAAAGTGAATTTGCAAAGGTCTGGTATTTTTTCAAATCATGTAGGAAGAGAACTTATTGGGCTGTGGAATCTTTGATGAATCTTTGTCTTTACCATCCACTTGGGAATGCGCCCCCACAGATTAGCATGCATATAGAATCGCTACAGCTCCACACGTCAGCAAAATGGAATTAGTCCATAATCAAATTATAAGAGCCTCCACCTCCTGCCAATTATCTGTGAACATTCTGAAACCACAGAGCCCTGTAACACTAATTAAATTTATGACAATACCTGATGCAGATAAGTCTACAAAGGGCTGGGATATTTTTCCTGAGAGACAACAGGAGCAATCTTAACTTTAAGCTTTGCCACCAGAATTGATGAAAAGAATTAAGAGATAAGATAGTGACTGGGTGATGATAAACATCGATCTTAACAAGGCTGTTGGAGAAGAAAAAGAAAAATTGAAGAAGGAAAGGCTTAGGGAAGTTACATTGTGCTATTAATAAACTATCTGAATCATGGATTTATCTTAATGTTCTGGTTAACAAATCAGGTAGAGTTGCATCTCTCTAATCACCGAGTCATAGCATGATACAGCAGTGAAGGAGGCAATTCGGCCCATTGTGCCTTTATTGGCTCTTTGAAAGAGCTATCCAATTAATTCCTCAAGCGTCTACTGTATTTTTTCCCCTAGCCCTGCAAAGATTTCTCCTTCAGGTATTTTCCACCATTCTTTCAAGCAGTGCATTCCAGATCATAATAACTCAATGGGGGAAAAACGTTTTCCTCACGCTGTCTCTGGTTCCTCTGCCAATCACCTTAATGAGTCCACTGGGGAAAAGAAATGACCTGGCTTCATTTGGTCATGTGTGTGCCCAGGATCTCCCAAAAGACTTCAGAGCTATTGAAGCCCCTCAGAAGTGCAATCAGTGCCTAACAGCCAATTTGTGCACAAGACCACAAAAATAGCAAATGCGATGAGTGTTTTTGGAAGTGCTAAAGGGAGAAAATGTTGGCCTGAACAACAGGAGAAGCTGCTGCTCTTTTACAAATAGCGTCATAGAATCTTTTCCTGTGACAGCTCAGCTGGTAGAGAGAATAACTGGAGTGGAAAGCAAGGCCAAGTCATCTTTACTGCAGAGTTTAGAACTAGGGGTCACCTTCTCAGGCCAGCCACTTAGGGCTGGGATGAGGGGAAATTCCTTCGCTCAAAGGGATGTGAACCTTTGGAATCTTCTCACCCAGAGAGCTGTGGCTGCTCAGTCAGTGAGTACATTCAAGGCTGAGATTGATAGATTTTCAGGCACTAAAGGATCAAGAGATGTGGAAAAAAGGCAGGAAAGGTGCATGTGAGGTGGAAGATCAGCCATGAGGGCTCTTATCATTTATTTTTCAATGATGTTTGGTTAAGGGAGAAATATTAGTTAAGACTTTGGGGAGAACTCCCCTGCTCTCCTTTGGAAAGTGCCTTGGGATCTTTTACATCCACCCAAGAGGGCAAACAGGGCCTCAGGTTAACATCTCATCCAGAAGATGGATCCAGAAGTTAAATCTACGTGAATGGGAAAATGACATAACCAGGGAGCCCAGTTAAGTAGATAGACCCAAGTTAAGTGGCAGAGGGATGATGATTTTGTGCAATTAATATATCTTATTTATCTGCAATCAGTTTAAACACAGCAAGTCCACCATTTTGCTAAGTATTTCTTTGTTGAAATGAAGTCTTGATGAAATGAAGTAACAAAGGATGTGCAAGAAACATTTAAACAGAAACAACGTGGAGATTTGAAGTCCCTTTATGTTCTTTTGTTGATGAAAAGATATGTTGCTGAATGTGAAAAACCAAATGAATTTTTACAGGGATTAAAGCTATTGTGATCACCAGTTTCAAATCATCCAAATGGAATTACCTCGGATCATTCCAGGGAACCATTGCTCTTTAGGGGCCTATTATATATTTTAACAATGTCCTTGGTATAGATCCAACCAAATTATTATGGCTTGCAGTGAGAAATTGAGGAAATAATGATACAGAAAATGTTGGAAACAGGCAACCTCTGTGGCGAGAGAAACAGGTTTTCATTTCAGATTGGTGGCCTTTCATCAGGCCTAGATAAATACCAACAGATTTTAAGCAGACAGAGAGAAGGAAAGGGGAGAAGGGAGGGTAGAACAGACAAAAGGTAACGTTTGTGATAGGGTGGAAGGCAAGAGTAGCTAAATGTCAAGAAGGGTGATGATGTAAACCAAAGGGATTTGGGAATGGGACAGGTAAAGAAACAAAAGATGGGCCTAGAAGAGGTGTAAATGACAGCAACAGATTAATCTCAATACCAGAAACAAAAACAAAACATTGCGCATAATTAGTATTCTCAGCATTTCTTTAGATTTCCAGCATCTGAACTTTCTTTTTGTTTCCGATTCCTAGCATACGCAGTATTTTGCTTTTATCTGAACTACGTTGCCTTTGATTTAATGATGCATCTTGACATCAGGAAGCGTAGCACTCATTTCAGACTTGGCATTCCTTGCAGCCTTGGGGCAGCCCATAGAGGAGGCTTTGGAGGCGGGGATGTGATTGTGGAAATTTGGAATGCCGGGTGTCGGGTCAGCTCCCCAACCTGTTTCCGGTTCCAGGAGACCTCTCAGAGGCAATGGCTGCCAGCCCAGTAGCTGTGGGTTTCCAATCAAGGCACTTAAAGGAGCAATTAGTCCCTATTTATGCACACAGCTGGGTTTGCAGGTGGTGCATGGGATCCTGTTTTGAGGGTCCCCTGTTGTGTGGGAGCCCCACTGTGCTGACTCCCCAGCCTTACAGTGGGAGATTTAGAGCTTGGTTACTTTCGAGGCTGTTGAAGAGCTCATTGACAACAAATGATAAGGCTATTGTCTGCCCATGTTGCAGCCTTGCTATCAAGTGACAACATCGTACTGAAGCATGTCTCCTATGGCCATATGCACCCTCTCCACAGAGGTTAATGGTGGCTGCAGTGTCTGCCTGCTGATCCATCAGTCCAGCCCTCAACAGCACTCCCACTGTTCTCACAGTGGTCCTGAGCACCCACCTTGGGAACCCACCTGCTCTCTTTAGCTGGATGACGAATGCAAAGGCAGCCTATAATTGCCCACCCCCCAGAAGATTCCTCCCTGTAGTGCATTCTTGAACCATGTGAGGAAATACCACTTGGGAAATAGTCCTGATGCCTGAAAAATTTTAAAGAGTTGACAATTCCGCCCTTTACACTGAAAGATGTCCTCCTAACTGGCAGGTGGAAGTAGTTGCTCTTTAGATCTCTGGAAATGTCTTGCTGCTGTTGGTTAAAGTTATGTTTATCCCGCCTCACTCCAGAGACTGACTTGGGTGTAGTACTGATGGTGTGCTGCACTGTTGGAGGAGACAGAAATCGAGGTCATTTATGCCTTCTCAGATTGCAGTTAAGAGCATGGGCAGGATTTTTGGGTCATCGGGCAGGTGTGAGAGAAGGTGCTGAGAAGCTCAGTGCTGCCAGGCTGGGGGCAGGAGGGGTGCAAGTGCAAAAGTCAGCACACGTGCGGGGGGAGCGCGCACTGAAAACTCCCTAAAGGCAGGGCGCTGCCTCAGGGAACTGAAGAATTGTAACATTGTGAATAAAGATTTTGAGAATGTGACAAACATGTCCCCACTTGGGACTCACTCACATGAACAAGGGCATAGTAAAAATACTGTCAAAACATTTTTTAAAATTAATGTTGGAAACCTCATCCCGTCTGGCCAATTCGCCTACCCGCCAACTGTAAGGGCGGACAAGCAGCGAAAAAAAGCTTTAATAGCCTTAATAGGGCTCTTAATTGTCAGTGGACGCGCACAAGAGTCAGCAGTGCTTGATGACATCGGGACGCTCGCC